>NC_054375.1:600000-917500 GCF_017654675.1 Xenopus laevis
TCCTCCTCCTCAGCATTAGCAGCACTCTCATGTCTCCTCCTCCTCCTCAGCATTAGCAGCACTCTCATGGACTGATACACATTGTTATGTCTCCTCCTCAGCATTAGCAGCACTCTCATGGACTGATACACATTGTTATGTCTCCTCCTCCTCCCCAGCATTAGCAACACTCTCATGTCTCCTCCTCCTCCTCCTCCTCAGCATTAGCAGCACTCTCATGTCTCCTCCTCAGCATTAGCAGCACTCTCATGTCTCCTCCTCCTCCTCAGCATTAGCAGTACTCTCATGTCTCCTCCTCCTCCTCCTCAGCATTAGCAGCACTCTCATGGACTGATACACATTGTTATGTCTCCTCCTCCTCCTCCTCCTCAGCATTAGCAGCACTCTCATGTCTCCTCCTCCTCCTCCCCAGCATTAGCAGCACTCTCATGGACTGATACACATTGTTATGTCTCCTCCTCCTCCTCCTCAGCATTAGCAACACTCTCATGTCTCCTCCTCCTCAGCATTAGCAACACTCTCATGTCTCCTCCTCCTCAGCATTAGCAGCACTCTCATGTCTCCTCCTCCTCCTCAGCATTAGCAGCACTCTCATGTCTCCTCCTCCTCCTCCTCAGCATTAGCAGCACTCTCATGGACTGATACACATTGTTATGTCTCCTCCCAGCATTAGCAGCACTCTCATGTCTCCTCCTCCTCCCCAGCATTAGCAGCACTCTCATGTCTCCTCCTCCCCAGCATTAGCAGCACTCTCATGGACTGATACACATTGTTATGTCTCCTCCCCAGCATTAGCAGCACTCTCATGGACTGATACACATTGTTATGTCTCCTCCCAGCATTAGCAGCACTCTCATGGACTGATACACATTGTTATGTCTCCTCCTCCCCAGCATTAGCAACACTCTCATGGACTGATACACATTGTTATGTCTCCTCCCAGCATTAGCAACACTCTCATGGACTGATACACATTGTTATGTCTCCTCCTCCTCCTCAGCATTAGCAGCACTCTCATAGACTGATACACATTGTCATGTCTCCTCCCAGCATTAGCAGCACTCTCATAGACTGATACACATTGTTATGTCTCCTCCCAGCATTAGCAACACTCTCATGGACTGATACACATTGTTATGTCTCCTCCCAGCATTAGCAGCACTCTCATGGACTGATACACATTGTTATGTCTCCTCCCCAGCATTAGCAACACTCTCATGGACTGATACACATTGTTATGTCTCCTCCCAGCATTAGCAGCACTCTCATGGACTGATACACATTGTTATGTCTCCTCCCAGCATTAGCAGCACTCTCATAGACTGATACACATTGTTATGTCTCCTCCCAGCATTAGCAACACTCTCATAGACTGATACACATTGTTATGTCTCCTCCCAGCATTAGCAGCACTCTCATGGACTGATACACATTGTTATGTCTCCTCCCAGCATTAGCAACACTCTCATGGACTGATACACATTGTTATGTCTCCTCCTCCTCCTCAGCATTAGCAGCACTCTCATGTCTCCTCCTCCTCCTCAGCATTAGCAGCACTCTCATGTCTCCTCCTCCTCCTCCCCAGCATTAGCAGCACTCTCATGGACGTGGACAGTACGGTCTCCAGTGGGCGTTCCACTCCCGCCATGATGAATGGAGGCTTAGCCAATAAGAACCCGTCGTACAGCTGCTGCTGGGACCACTGCCAGACCCCCTTCTCCTGCAGCCCCGACCTTGCCGACCACATTCGCTCCGTCCACGTGGATGGGCAACACGGAGGGGTAAGTGCCCAGGAGGGGGCGGAGCAATTGCCTGGCAGAGGGCGGAGCTTTCCTGTATCTTTCTATTGATGGTGTGGGTGTGTAATTACAGGTGTACGTGTGTTACTGGAAGGGCTGTAAGGTGTATAACACCCCATCGACCAGTCACAGCTGGTTACACAGACACATGCTCACCCACAGCGGAGACAAACCCTTCAAGGTATTCACCTCTCTCCTCTTTTGTTACTTCTTATCTTTTCCTTTTTACTCTTTAAAGGACCAGGAACATCAAAAAATTTCATTGTTTTGAAGTTATAAATACATTATGCAGTGTTTCCCTGCACTAGCAAAATTACTGTGTTTCATTCAGAAACACTACTATAGTTTATATAAACAAGCTGCTGTGTAGCCATGGGGGCAGCCATTCAAGCACAGGATACACAGTAGATAACAGATAAGTACTACTATAGTTTATAGAAACAAGCTGCTGTGTAGCCATGGGGGCAGCCATTCAAGCACAGGATACACAGTAGATAACAGATAAGTACTACTATAGTTTATATAAACAAGCTGCTGTGTAACCATGGGGGCAGCCATTCAAGCACAGGATACACAGTAGATAACAGATAAGTACTACTATAGTTTATATAAACAAGCTGCTGTGTAGCCATGGGGGCAGCCATTCAAGCACAGGATACACAGTAGATAACAGATAAGTACTACTATAGTTTATAGAAACAAGCTGCTGTGTAGCCATGGGGGCAGCCATTCAAGCACAGGATACACAGTAGATAACAGATAAGTACTACTATAGTTTATATAAACAAGCTGCTGTGTAGCCACGGGGGCAGCCATTCAAGCACAGGATACACAGTAGGTAACAGATAAGTACTACTATAGTTTATAGAAACAAGCTGCTGTGTAGCCATGGGGGCAGCCATTCAAGCACAGGATACACAGTAGATAACAGATAAGTACTACTATAGTTTATATAAACAAGCTGCTGTGTAGCCACGGGGGCAGCCATTCAAGCACAGGATACACAGTAGGTAACAGATAAGTACTACTATAGTTTATTTAAACAAGCTGCTGTGTAGCCATGGGGGCAGCCATTCAAGCACAGGATACACAGTAGGTAACAGATAAGTACTACTGTAGTTTATATAAATAAGCTGCTGTGTAGTAATGGGGGCAGCCATTCAAAGGAGAAAATGCTCAAGTTACACAGCAGATAAGCTCTGTAGAACATAATGTTATCTGTTATCCATTAGTTAACCTGTGCCATATAGACTTTTTTCAATTTCCGCCATTACTACTCAGCAGCTTGTTTATATGAACTATAGTAGAGTTTCTGAAGCAAACACATCAGTTTTACCAGTGCAGGGCAACACTACATGATATTTTCATTACTTTAAAACACTTTTAATTTTTTTGGTGTTACTGTTCCTTTAATGTTCCTCTCAGTCTGGCAGCTCAGTGATCCAATTAGTTGGTACAATTAGTTGCTACATTTAGTTGGTACAATTAGTTGCTACATTTAGTTGTTATATTTAGTTGTTATATTTAGTTGTTACATTTAGTTGTTATATTTAGTTGTTACATTTAGTTGTTATATTTAGTTGTTACATTTAGTTGGTATAATAAGTTGACACATTTAGTTGATACAATTAGTTGATATATTTAGTTGGTATAATTAGTTGATACAATTTGTTGATACAATTAGTTGTTACATTTAGTTGGTATAATTAGTTGATACAAATAGAAGTGGGGTGCAGACAGTTAAGAGGTCGGGGAGCAGGACGTACTGGGGAGCAGACAAAATAAGAGGGACACATTTCTGTGGCACCATAGGGACTGGGTTACCCGGTTATTTCCAGGAGATTCGGGGGTTACACTTGTCTCTAGATGGGGTGCAGAGGGGGAGCAGCCATGTTGTGCCAATGACTGGGAAGAGGCGGGTACTAAAGTGTCGTTTGATTGACAGTGCGTTGTTGGCGGCTGCAATGCCAGTTTTGCGTCCCAGGGAGGGTTGGCCCGACACGTCCCCACGCACTTCAGCCAACAGAACTCTTCCAAAATGGCCAATCACTCCAAATCCAAAGAAGAGTCGCCATCGAAAGCCGGTCTGAACAGGAAGAGGAAGCTGAAGATCAAAAGGAAGCGCACCCTACGTAAGTGCCTCCTGTACCAGAACCTTCCTCTGCCCCCCGATACCTCTCCTGCCTCCCACCCACGTGACCTGTGCTGATGTGGCATGGGGGGGGTATGGGGCAACTGCTGTGGGTCTGTCTGTGCTGTGGGGCAGTTAGGTGAGAGAAGTCTCCAGCACTAATTCTCTTTCCTTCACACTGGTGGGAATGTGTTAGTGTGCGTAACAAACGCATCTGGGAACTGCCCCACCCCCGTGCAGTTTCTGTTATCGCTAAGCAGCTGCTGGCTCATTAGCCCGTGCCCCAGAGGCTTGCACCCATTTCTCACAAGGAGCCACATTTCAGTGCCGGAGCAAATTGCCTCCCCCCCCCATGGCACTTATAGGGGATGTTGTTTTTTTATTCTCTGCCGCTGTCTGATTAGGTCTCTCCCTGCTGCATTGCTGCAAATACTAGAAACCTTAGGTCTTTCATGCGACCAGAGTCCTGTTTTAGTGGCAGTTGCATCCACCAATAGGAAGTCCTAGGGAGCAGTTGCATCCTCCAATAGGAAGTCCTAGGGAGCAGTTGCATCCACCAATAGAAAGTCCTAGGGAGCAGTTGCATCCTCCAATAGAAAGTCCTAGGGAGCAGTTGCATCCACCAATAGGAAGTCCTAGGGAGCAGTTGCATCCTCCAATAGAAAGTCCTAGGGAGCAGTTGCATCCTCCAATAGAAAGTCCTAGGGAGCAGTTGCATCCTCCAATAGAAAGTCCTAGGGAGCAGTTGCATCCTCCAATAGAAAGTCCTAGGGAGCAGTTGCATCCTCCAATAGAAAGTCCTAGGGAGCAGTTGCATCCACCAATAGAAAGTCCTAGGAGCAGTTGCATCCTCCAATAGAAAGTCCTAGGGAGCAGTTGCATCCACCAATAGAAAGTCCTAGGGAGCAGTTGCATCCTCCAATAGAAAGTCCTAGGGAGCAGTTGCATCCACCAATAGGAAGTCCTAGGGAGCAGTTGCATCCTCCAATAGGAAGTCCTAGGGAGCAGTTGCATCCACCAATAGAAAGTCCTAGGGAGCAGTTGCATCCTCCAATAGAAAGTCCTAGGGAGCAGTTGCATCCACCAATAGGAAGTCCTAGGGAGCAGTTGCATCCTCCATAGGATGTCCTAGGGAGCAGTTGCATCCTCCAATAGGAAGTCCTAGGGAGCAGTTGCATCCTCCAATAGAAAGTCCTAGGGAGCAGTTGCATCCACCAATAGGAAGTCCTAGGGAGCAGTTGCATCCTCCAATAGGATGTCCTAGGGAGCAGTTGCATCCTCCAATAGGAAGTCCTAGGGAGCAGTTGCATCCTCCAATAGGAAGTCCTAGGGAGCAGTTGCATCCTCCAATAGGAAGTCCTAGGGAGCAGTTGCATCCTCCAATAGAAAGTCCTAGGGAGCAGTTGCATCCACCAATAGAAAGTCCTAGGGAGCAGTTGCATCCTCCAATAGAAAGTCCTAGGGAGCAGTTGCATCCACCAATAGGAAGTCCTAGGGAGCAGTTGCATCCACCAATAGGAAGTCCTAGGGAGCAGTTGCATCCTCCAATAGGAAGTCCTAGGGAGCAGTTGCATCCACCAATAGAAAGTCCTAGGGAGCAGTTGCATCCTCCAATAGAAAGTCCTAGGGAGCAGTTGCATCCACCAATAGGAAGTCCTAGGGAGCAGTTGCATCCTCCATAGGATGTCCTAGGGAGCAGTTGCATCCTCCAATAGGAAGTCCTAGGGAGCAGTTGCATCCTCCAATAGGAAGTCCTAGGGAGCAGTTGCATCCACCAATAGAAAGTCCTAGGGAGCAGTTGCATCCTCCAATAGAAAGTCCTAGGGAGCAGTTGCATCCACCAATAGGAAGTCCTAGGGAGCAGTTGCATCCTCCATAGGATGTCCTAGGGAGCAGTTGCATCCTCCAATAGGAAGTCCTAGGGAGCAGTTGCATCCTCCAATAGAAAGTCCTAGGGAGCAGTTGCATCCACCAATAGGAAGTCCTAGGGAGCAGTTGCATCCTCCAATAGGAAGTCCTAGGGAGCAGTTGCTATGCGACAAGGAGGAAGTGTCACCCCTTCAATTTGAATCTTTTGTGCATCAGTCTGGAATGTTCCTTCCTGATCCGACCCCTGGTCCCGCCCTCTCGCCGTGTCTCTCCATTGGGTGCCGTCGGATCGCTCCAATGTCGGGGTGGGGGGGGGGGCAGTAGACACTCAACCCAAAATGAGTTTATATGTTGCGCAGACGTTGGTTTTCCCCTTTTCCTCCAGTTGATACATTGTATATATATAATATTTCTTTGTCTTTCATCCAAACTCCAAACATTGGCTGTGGGTGTCGGTAGCGCTTGGCAACCCTCCCACCACAAAAGGTATTTAGGTTGTACCTCTGTCTGTCTGTCAATCTTTGCATCTGCCAATTCTCATTTCTGTCTGTGTTCATATACGCTTCCATGTGCCCCCCTTATTTACTTCCATAGCTGCTCCGTCTCCCCCACGCTAATCCATTGCTCCGTTGCCTTCCAGCCCGACCCCACGACTTCTTCGATGCGCAAACGCTGGACGCCATACGGCACCGAGCCATCTGCTTCAATCTCTCGGCCCAGATAGAGAGTCTGGGCAACGGCCACAGCGTGGTCTTCCATAGCACGGTGAGTCATGGAGTAGCGATGGAGCCGGGACCCTGTGTGTGTCCAGCCTTAGCTAATTACTTCCCCTGTACATCATGCAGAGGTAGAAACGACTTGTCCCATGAGCTTGCAGTCGCAGCACTCCCACAGAAGCTTCATGCAAGGCACGTGTCCCTTTAGCCCAGGATTGCCTTCATCCCCATAGGGCAGATTATCAGGGCAGAGGGATAAAACATTATAAAAACACAAAAAAATAAAACAATATTATAAATAAAAATAAAATTTCAATTGAAATTGAATAAATGAGTGAGTAAATATTTACATAACTGGAGAATGAATGAATTAAGTTAAACGAACAAGAAAATGGGAGGATAGCGCCGTACAACGGAGTATTTCATAATAAACTCCCTAACGGATAGATTATTAATCAATAATCAATAAGACGTGTTTCGATTGAACATCGTCGTTAACGCTGCGGAGAAATCGAAATTCGTTTGCAAATATGCTACGAAATTAATTATTTTACTGCAGTGTAGATTTAGTTTGTATGTTTGTTATTTCATATGTAATACTTACTTACTATTGTATAATTTAGGGATGCACCGCATCCAGGATTCGGTTCAGGATTCGACCAGCATTCGGCCTTTTTCAGCAGGATTCGGATTCGGCCGAATCCTTCTTCCTGGCCGAACCGAATCCTAATTTGCATATGTAAATTAGGGGCGGGGAGGGAAATCATGTGACTTTTTGTCACAAAACAAGGAAGTAAAAAATGTTTTCCCCTTCCCCCCTGATTCGGTTCGGTATTTGGCCGAATCTTTCGCAAAGGGTTCGGGGGTTCGGCCGAATCCAAAAAAAGTGGATTCGGTGCATCCCTATATTGTATAATTACAGGATTAATTCACCCAATTAATATATATCTATATCCTTTGTGATTTGAATGATCAATTCTGATTATGAATTTTAAGGATGTCTATGAGGTTTATCATCAGAGATTCATTTTGCTTTGTCTCCAGGTGGTCGCTAAGCGCAAAGAGGACACGGGCAAAATCAAGCTCCTGCTGCACTGGACCCCGGAGGATATGTAAGTACCGAGTATCTCTTTAGTGGGGGGCAGTTTCCTTGTTGCAGCAGTTCCGGTGCATTTGCTGTGTCTCCCCCCCCGCAGACTCCCGGACGTGTGGGTGAATGAGAGCGACCGGCACCAGCTCAAGACAAAAGTCGTCCATTTATCCAAACTGCCCAAAGATACCGCCTTGCTGCTCGACCCCAACATCTACAGGTACAGATGCTCCGCCCACAAACGCTGCCATGGTTACGGGCCGACTAGTGGTCTGTGCCACCCGAGAGGGGTCCTCTGACGTGAACTAGTCTCTCTTAAAGGAGACATATAGGATAAATGAAAATCCTCCCCTCATTCCGCAGGGTACCCGACATTATTGGGGGGGGCCCCAATAATGTCGGGTACCCTGCGGAATGAGGGGAGGATTTTCAGGTGCGGGTATAGCTGCGGGCTGTATCTTATGTAATATTTATGTCTTTATTTTACTCCTTTTAAACTTATACAAGACTTGTTTCTGTCCCCACCCACTTTTGATGACGCCACTGGCAGCGTCATCACTTCCTGTTTAATGGGGGTTGCGGATAAGGCAGTTGCGGGTCCGGGTCGGGTAGCGGATCAAATATGCGGGTCGGGGCCTGGTCTTAGAAGTTGGTTCCGCGCAGGACTTTACTATATGGTGCTGGTTTTGCTTTTGCCTGTAAATTAATATTGTCTTCAAAATTAGTCCCTTTATTGGAGCTCCCTATAGATGTTCTCTGGTCCCTGTTTCAAATGAGGGGTTGGGCGGGTCCTAACAGTACAAGGAGGACAGCCAATCACAGCCTTGCACTCACACAAGCAAAGGCAAGCTTCAGTTCCCTATCAGGTCCTGCTAACCTCTGATTGGTTCCTGTCCTACACTGCAGTACCCGCAGCTCCCCCGCACAGCCAGAGAATTCAGGGAGCAGGAAGAGAAGGGAGGGATTATTAGGGTTTTTGCAGAAATATTCAATAAATCAGCCTGAAACACAACATTTTATAGCACATTCCTTCTATGGTAGAACCCGGATTTTACGTTTCTCAAGGGACCATGGAGAAAAAACGTAAAATCCGGGAAAACATAAAATAAGGGAAATGTAAATGTGCTGCCTCATCTCCAACAAAGCTGTTGCTTCCTTTTGCTACATTTTCAGTCTTGTGCCCCAGTCCCTAACTCCTCCTCTCCGCACCCTCCAACACTGCTACGGCTCTTACCTCTCCGGATTACTTCTACAGCTTACCTGCCCCTTTCCCTTTTGCCGATCACAATATTGTGCCCCGGTCCCTTACTTCTCCTTAAGCACTGAGTCTTGTGAGCGGTCCCTTACTTCTCCTTAAGCACTGAGTCTTGTGAGTGGTCCCTTACTTCTCCTTAAGCACTGAGTCTTGTGAGTGGTCCCTTACTTCTCCTTAAGCACCGAGTCTTGTGAGTGCTCCCTTACTTCTCCTTAAGCACCGAGTCTTGTGAGTGGTCCCTTACTTCTCCTTTAGCACCGAGTCTTGTGAGTGGTCCCTTACTTCTCCTTAAGCACCGAGTCTTGTGAGTGGTCCCTTACTTCTCCTTAAGCACCGAGTCTTGTGAGTGGTCCCTTACTTCTCCTTAAGCACCGAGTCTTGTGAGTGGTCCCTTACTTCTCCTTAAGCACCGAGTCTTGTGAGTGGTCCCTTACTTCTCCTTAAGCACCGAGTCTTGTGAGTGGTCCCTTACTTCTCCTTAAGCACCGAGTCTTGTGAGTGGTCCCTTACTTCTCCTTAAGCCTCGAGTCTTGTGCGTGGTCCCTTACTTCTCCTTAAGCACCGAGTCTTGTGAGTGGTCCCTTACTTCTCCTTAAGCACCGAGTCTTGTGAGTGGTCCCTTACTTCTCCTTAAGCACCGAGTCTTGTGAGTGGTCCCTTACTTCTCCTTAAGCACCGAGTCTTGTGAGTGGTCCCTTACTTCTCCTTAAGCACCGAGTCTTGTGAGTGGTCCCTTACTTCTCCTTAAGCACCGAGTCTTGTGAGTGGTCCCTTACTTCTCCTTAAGCACCGAGTCTTGTGAGTGGTCCCTTACTTCTCCTTAAGCACCGAGTCTTGTGAGTGGTCCCTTACTTCTCCTTAAGCACCGAGTCTTGTGAGTGGTCCCTTACTTCTCCTTAAGCACCGAGTCTTGTGAGTGGTCCCTTACTTCTCCTTAAGCACCGAGTCTTGTGAGTGGTCCCTTACTTCTACTTAAGCACCGAGTCTTGTGAGTGGTCCCTTATTTCTCTTTAAGCCTTGAGTCTTGTGAGTGGTCCCTTACTTCTCCTTAAGCACGAGTCTTGTGAGTGGTCCCTTACTTCTCCTTAAGCACCGAGTCTTGTGAGTGGTCCCTTACTTCTCCTTAAGCACGAGTCTTGTGAGTGGTCCCTTACTTCTCCTTAAGCACCGAGTCTTGTGAGTGGTCCCTTACTTCTCCTTAAGCACGAGTCTTGTGAGTGGTCCCTTACTTCTCCTTAAGCACCGAGTCTTGTGAGTGGTCCCTTACTTCTCCTTAAGCCTCGAGTCTTGTGCGTGGTCCCTTACTTCTCCTTAAGCACCGAGTCTTGTGAGTGGTCCCTTACTTCTCCTTAAGCACCGAGTCTTGTGAGTGGTCCCTTACTTCTCCTTAAGCACCGAGTCTTGTGAGTGGTCCCTTACTTCTCGTTAAGCACCGAGTCTTGTGAGTGATCCCTTACTTCTCCTTAAGCACCGAGTCTTGTGAGTGGTCCCTTACTTCTCCTTAAGCACCGAGTCTTGTGAGTGGTCCCTTACTTCTCCTTAAGCACCGAGTCTTGTGAGTGGTCCCTTACTTCTCCTTAAGCACCGAGTCTTGTGAGTGGTCCCTTACTTCTGCTTAAGCACCGGGTCTTGTGTGCGGTCCCTTACTTCTCCTTAAGCACCGAGTCTTGTGAGTGGTCCCTTACTTCTCCTTAAGCACCGAGTCTTGTGAGTGGTCCCTTACTTCTCCTTAAGCACCGAGTCTTGTGAGTGGTCCCTTACTTCTCCTTAAGCACCGAGTCTTGTGAGTGGTCCCTTACTTCTCCTTAAGCACCGGGTCTTGTGTGCGGTCCCTTACTTCTCCTTAAGCACCGAGTCTTGTGAGTGGTCCCTTACTTCTCCTTAAGCACCGAGTCTTGTGAGTGGTCCCTTACTTCTCCTTAAGCACCGAGTCTTGTGAGCGGTCCCTTACTTCTCCTTAAGCACCGGGTCTTGTGTGCGGTCCCTTACTTCTCCTTAAGCACGAGTCTTGTGAGTGGTCCCTTACTTCTCCTTAAGCACGAGTCTTGTGAGTGGTCCCTTACTTCTCCTTAAGCACGAGTCTTGTGAGTGGTCCCTTACTTCTCCTTAAGCACCGAGTCTTGTGAGTGGTCCCTTACTTCTCCTTAAGCACCGAGTCTTGTGAGTGGTCCCTTACTTCTACTTAAGCACTGAGTCTTGTGAGTGGTCCCTTATTTCTCTTTAAGCCTTGAGTCTTGTGAGTGGTCCCTTACTTCTCCTTAAGCACGAGTCTTGTGAGTGGTCCCTTACTTCTCCTTAAGCACCGAGTCTTGTGAGTGGTCCCTTACTTCTCCTTAAGCACGAGTCTTGTGAGTGGTCCCTTACTTCTCCTTAAGCACCGAGTCTTGTGAGTGGTCCCTTACTTCTCCTTAAGCCTCGAGTCTTGTGCGTGGTCCCTTACTTCTCCTTAAGCACCGAGTCTTGTGAGTGGTCCCTTACTTCTCCTTAAGCACCGAGTCTTGTGAGTGGTCCCTTACTTCTCCTTAAGCACCGAGTCTTGTGAGTGGTCCCTTACTTCTCCTTAAGCACCGAGTCTTGTGAGTGGTCCCTTACTTCTCGTTAAGCACCGAGTCTTGTGAGTGGTCCCTTACTTCTCCTTAAGCACCGAGTCTTGTGAGTGGTCCCTTACTTCTCCTTAAGCACCGAGTCTTGTGAGTGGTCCCTTACTTCTCCTTAAGCACCGAGTCTTGTGAGTGGTCCCTTACTTCTCCTTAAGCACGAGTCTTGTGAGTGGTCCCTTACTTCTGCTTAAGCACCGGGTCTTGTGTGCGGTCCCTTACTTCTCCTTAAGCACCGAGTCTTGTGAGTGGTCCCTTACTTCTCCTTAAGCACCGAGTCTTGTGAGTGGTCCCTTACTTCTCCTTAAGCACCGAGTCTTGTGAGTGGTCCCTTACTTCTCCTTAAGCACCGAGTCTTGTGAGTGGTCCCTTACTTCTCCTTAAGCACCGGGTCTTGTGTGCGGTCCCTTACTTCTCCTTAAGCACCGAGTCTTGTGAGTGGTCCCTTACTTCTCCTTAAGCACCGAGTCTTGTGAGTGGTCCCTTACTTCTCCTTAAGCACCGAGTCTTGTGAGTGGTCCCTTACTTCTCCTTAAGCACCGGGTCTTGTGTGCGGTCCCTTACTTCTCCTTAAGCACCGAGTCTTGTGAGTGGTCCCTTACTTCTCCTTAAGCACGAGTCTTGTGAGTGGTCCCTTACTTCTCCTTAAGCACGAGTCTTGTGAGTGGTCCCTTACTTCTCCTTAAGCACAGAGTCTTGTGAGCGGTCCCTTACTTCTCCTTAAGCACCGAGTCTTGTGAGTGGTCCCTTACTTCTCCTTAAGCACCGAGTCTTGTGAGTGGTCCCTTACTTCTCCTTAAGCACCGAGTCTTGTGAGTGGTCCCTTACTTCTCCTTAAGCACCGAGTCTTGTGAGTGGTCCCTTACTTCACCTTAAGCACCGAGTCTTGTGAGTGGTCCCTTACTTCTCCTTAAGCACCGAGTCTTGTGAGTGGTCCCTTACTTCTCCTTAAGCCTCGAGTCTTGTGAGTGGTCCCTTACTGAGTCTTCCTCCTCGCCGCTTCCAGCAGAATTGTGCGGCATCACAAGTCTGAAATGTCTTAACACTAAATCTAAAATGGTTTTTATTGATAAAATCGAGTAATCGGTAAGAGACGAGGGTCATAAAGTGACATAAAACCTGGTAAAACTCCTATGGATTTGCATTAGAACATGAAGGGACCGTGGGAAAACAAGGTAAAATGTGGGGTCGTAGATTGGGGTCGTACTGTATATGTGATTTGAGTCTAATGCACTGGCACATCCTTGTTCTTTACACAATGAGTCTCCTTTAAAGGGATTTCTTTGTCTTGTTTCTCACGTTTTCTTTTTGTGTTTAATGTGCAGAAATTCGAGTAAAAGGAACGAGCCGAGTGGGACCCTGAAAGAGCAAGTCTCTTAGAGGCACCCGCTGGTTTGTACCCCGTTATTGTCTGTAGCGCTCATGTGCAAACTGCCCGCAAGGCCGAGAGGTTTCTCATATAATACACTAAAATGTAGGGGTGCCCCCAATCCAGGATTCCATTTGGGCCAGATTCGGCCGTTTTGCAGCAGGATTTGGGTTCAGCCGAAATGAATCAGATTCCTGATTTGCATATGCAAATTAGGGGCGGGAGGGAAATCACGTGACTTTTTGTCAGAAAACACAGAAGTAAAAAAATGTTTTCCCCTTCCCACCCCTAATTTGCATATGCAATTTAGGATATAGTTCGGTATTCAGCCGAATCTGAAATAGTGGATTTGGTGCATCCCTACTAAAAGGTGAAGCAGCCGTTCATAGCGGCACTGGTTATACATATATATATTAAAATCAATACATAGCCTCACGCGTTTCGTGCTGTCACAGGCTTGAATAAAAGGCAGACCGGTATACCAGATATATACTGTGAATGCACCAGTCTGTATATACGATATATCTGCCATACCAGTCTGCCTTTTGTTCAAGCCTATAATGAAGTGCCGTACGAAACGCGTAAGGCTATGTATTGATTTATTTTATTATGATCTATAGTATAAAGCCATTCTTCTCCTCTGGGGGACATGTGCCACTGGTTATTTGAGGTGTATAGTCCCCTCACTAACACAGCAGAGCTTACACTCTACTGCCCCTAAATTGTCTGAGATGGTAGAGAAGTAGCAGCAGTGCATGCAGTGTGACCAGGGCCATTCGGCTTCATTCGCTTTATCCCGGGCTATTCAAATGTATATATGGGGGGTGGGTTGTGGCATATAATAGACATAATATTCAGTATATATAGGAAATGTATTTGGCTGCAGTTTTGCAGGGAGTTGGTTGCAGCGCAGCTTTCCTATCGTTGCATTTCTAGGTTTATGAATAGGGGAGAAGTGGGGCAAAGTATTGAGCATGTATTGAGTATGTATTGAGTATGTATTGAGTAACCATTGAGTATGCATTGCGTATGCATTGAGTATGCATTGAGTATGCATTGAGTATGCATTGAGTATGCATTGAGTATGCATTGAGTATGCATTGAGTGTTTATTGAGTGTTTATTGAGTGTGTATTGTGTATGTATTGTGTATGTATTGAGTATGTATTGAGTATGTATTGAGTATGTATTGAGTATGTGAGGGGCTGCTGGGAGATTTTGTGATTTTGCTGCTAACTCAGCGTTTCCCCTTTATTTCAGGGCAGAAGAGGAGAGGGCGCCAGTGTGGTGTAGTTGCACAAGAGCCTGGCAGTGTCGGGGTGCTGTTTATCTTAGTGTTGTGGAGTTCACTGTACCCCCCGCGTCCCCCCATTTTGTGTCCGACCGACCTCCTCCGGCGAATTAGTGGCGCTGTGTAACGGCTTTGCATGTTTTGTGCATCGTTTGCCTTCGTTAATTGTGAAATCTAATTAGGGAATCCCCCCCCCTCCCGTCGCTGCGCGTTTCATGCGACGCGTCCCAACAACGTTTTGGGCTTTTTTTTTTTTTTTGGAAATGCACTTTTGCCGGCTCATTGGCCGGGGGCACCTGTCACTCATAGGACACGCCCCCTTCTGTGTGGGGAAATCCCGGTGCAGAACTACAAGGTGCGGGGAGTTGTTTATCTCCTTCCCTGGAGTCGGCAGACGGGGGCGCAGGTAGCAAAGGGGTTAATAGACCCTTTCCTGACATTCGAATGACCCCCCCTCTATAGATAGAGAATTCTATTTTGATCAGACGTTTATTCGGCACCAAAGTTTGTCCCTTCGCTCCCCCCCCGTCTATTTTTATGAAACTGTCGCCCCCCCACGCTGTTCCCGCACTCGCTTGTAAATACCCCCCGCAGATTTGTAATATATTTTTATAAAACGTAACCGTAGAGTTGATTTTTGTTTTCCTTCTTTGTATTTCAGCCTGAAGCTTTGTTTGTTGTAAATAAGTTGCCCCCCAATCCTCCATTTCACTCGTTGTGCCACAAGCAAATGCTTCTCCCCAAATCCCCCGCTAACAATAAAACGCATTTGCAAAACCACAACCGTCTCACGGGGACTCATTGCACCAATCGCACAGCACGGCCCTGTCTCAACTACTCCCAACAAACTCCCTGCACTACTGCACTTTGCCCACTGGGTGGCACTGTTGGACAATGTTCTAGAATCCTCGGGTATTGGTACATTCCAAAGAGAAAAGCAGATTCATTGGTGGGGATGAAAGGAGATCTCACCATCAGCATAGGAAGGGGTTCTTTACTGTAAGGGCAGTCAGGTTATGGGATTCCCTACCAAGAGAGGGGAATGAGTGATTCATTGGTGGGGAGGAAAGGAGATCTCACCATCAGTATAGGAAGGGGTTCTTTACTGTAAGGGCAGTCAGGTTATGGGATTCCCTACCAAGAGAGGGGAATGAGTGATTCATTGGTGGGGAGGAAAGGAGATCTCACCATCAGCATAGGAAGGGGCTCTTTACTGTAAGGGCAGTCAGGTTATGAGATTCCCTACCAAGAGAGGGGAATGAGTGATTCATTGGTGGGGAGGAAAGGAGATCTCACCATCAGCATAGGAAGGGGTTCTATACTGTAAGGGCAGTCAGGTTATGGGATTCCCTACCAAGAGAGGGGAATGAGTGATTCATTGGTGGGGAGGAAAGGAGATCTCACCATCAGTATAGGAAGGGGTTCTTTACTGTAAGGACAGTCAGGTTATGGGATTCCCTACCAAGAGAGGGGGAATGAGTGATTCATTGGTGGGGAGGAAAGGAGATCTCACCATCAGCATAGGAAGGGGTTCTTTACTGTAAGGACAGTCAGGTTATGGGATTCCCTACCAAGAGAGGGGAATGAGTGATTCATTGGTGGGGAGGAAAGGAGATCTCACCATCAGCATAGGAAGGGATTCTTTACTGTAAGGACAGTCAGGTTATGGGATTCCCTACCAAGAGAGGGGAATGAGTGATTCATTGGTGGGGAGGAAAGGAGATCTCACCATCAGCATAGGAAGGGGTTCTTTACTGTAAGGACAGTCAGGTAGTGGGATTCCCTACCAAGAGAGGGGGAATGAGTGATTCATTGGTGGGGAGGAAAGGAGATGTCACCATCAGCATAGGAAGGGGTTCTTTACTGTAAGGACAGTCAGGTTATGGGATTCCCTACCAAGAGAGGGGAATGAGTGATTCATTGGTGGGGAGGAAAGGAGATCTCACCATCAGCATAGGAAGGGGTTCTTTACTGTAAGGGCAGTCAGGTTGTGGGATTCCCTACCAAGAGAGGGGGAATGAGTGATTCATTGGTGGGGAGGAAAGGAGATCTCACCATCAGAATAGGAAGGGGTTCTTTACTGTAAGTAAGGGCAGTCAGGTTATGGGATTCCCTACCAAGAGAGGGGGAATGAGTGATTCATTGGTGGGGAGGAAAGGAGATCTCACCATCAGCATAGGAAGGGGTTCTTTACTGTAAGGACAGTCAGGTTATAGGATTCCCTACCAAGAGAGGGGAATGAGTGATTCATTGGTGGGGAGGAAAGGAGATCTTACCATCAGTATAGGAAGGGGTTCCTTAAAGGGCAGTCAGGTTATGGGATTCCCTACCAAGAGAGGGTAATAACCAGGTAATAATCAGTTAATAATCGGTTAATAGTCAGTTAATCAGGTAATAATCAGTTAATAGAGCTGCTCCAGCAGAATTCTGCACTGAAATCCATTTCTCAAAAGAGCAAACTGATTTTTTTATATTCAATTTTGAAATCTGACATGGGGCTAGACATATTGTCAGTTTCCCAGCTGCCCTAAGTCATGTGACTTGTGCTCTGATGAACTTCAGTCTCTCTTTACTGCTGTACTGCAAGTTGGAGTGATATCACCCCCCCCCCCCAGCAGCCAAACAACAGAACAATGGGAAGGTAACCAGATAGCAGCTCCCTAACACAAGATAACAGCTGCCTGGTAGATCTAAGAACAACAATCAATAGTAAAATCCAGGTCCCATTGAGACACATTCAGTTACATTGAGTAGGAGAAACAGCAGCCTGCCAGAAAGCAGTTCCATCCTAAAGTGCTGGCTCTTTCTGAAAGTACATGACCAGGTAACATAATAAAAGCCACACGCTGCATGACTGAAGAGGAGTTCATTAGAGTGCAAGCTGCACGGTTGCTTCTGTACGGCTATTTGCCAGGTACCAATATAGGGTGCGGCACAGCAATAAACATACACCGTGTCCCATAGACATGTAATGGGCACATTAAGGGGCATATTTATCAAGGGGTGAATTTCGAATTGACATTCAAAAAGACCAACTGAAGTTTAGTCAAAGTTTTTTTTTTTTTTGGTCAAATAGGTCAGTTTTCAAAAGAATAGGTCCATTTTCAGCTGAGTTCGAATCGAAGAAATAGCGCATTCGATTAAATTCTATTCAAAGTTTTTCCAAAAAAAACATAGATTTTTCAAAGTCCCACCAATTGACTCCAAATCGGTTCTAGGAGGTCCCCCATAGGCTGAAACAGCAATTCGGCGGGTTTCAGATGGCGAATGGTCGAAGTTGAATTTTTAAAGAGACAGTACATGATACATTTCGATATTCAAATTTTCCAATTTTTTTCAAATTCAAATTGAATTTGGACAATTCCCTTGTTAAAGTTCACAACAAAATAGCTTGAAATTAAATTTTTTTTTCATTCAAAAATTCAACTCGACCTTTGATAAATCTGCCCCTAAAAACTGCCCATATTTATATAAAAAATAAATCAAATAATTAACACTCTAATGATAAACATTTACTGTCGAATAAACAACAAACGGTGAGAAAGTCAATGGATGGGACGCACGCAATTATTGTTAATGGCGCTGAACTCAGTCGCATGTAAGCGCCAAATGCAGGTAAAATGCAACACGCTGGGTCCCAATTGCGTTTGGCGCTTACATGCGTCTCAGTTCAGCCCCATTGACATTAATGGAATGCGTTTACTCCTGCGGCTGAACGGAAGAAACCGCAACTCAGCGGAGCGCAGGTAAAACCGCCCGTATGTAAGAGACGTAAGACTTGCGTATAATTCGCTACCAATTAACTCAAGCAAATCCCCCAAGAAAAAAAAACACGTCTAAATAAATAACATCAGATACACACAGGTATTATTAACATGTATTTGTATAGCGCCAACATATTGAGTAGCGCTGTAGCTATGACATCCCTTATCCAGAAACCTCTTATCCAGAAAGCCCCAAATTACTGAAAGGTTGTCTCCCATAGACTCCAAATTATGGAAAGATCTGTTATCCAGAAACCCCCAGGTTCAGAGCATTCTGGATAACAGGTCCCATACCTGTACCTTGTACTTGATCCCAACTAAGATATAATTAATCCTTATTGGAGGCAAAACCAGCCTATTGGCTTTATTTCATGTTTATATGATTTTCTAGTAGACTTAAGGTATGAAGATCCAAATTATGTTAAGATCTGTTATCCGGAAAACCCAGGTCCTGAACATTCTGGATAACAGGTCCCATACCTGTACCTTGTACTTGATCCCAACTAAGATATAATTAATCCTTATAGGAGGCAAAACCAGCCTATTGGCTTTATTTCATGTTTATATGATTTTCTAGTAGACTTAAGGTATCAAGATCCACATTACAGAAAGATCCGTTATCTGGAAAACGCCAGGTCCTGAGCATTCTGGATAACAGGTCCCATACTTGTATATATATACAGTATATAGACACACTTACACTGGATCTTACTTGGAGAGGAAGAGGTTAATCCCCAGGCCACGCCCCCAGATGCTGTAATAAAGCTACAGGCACAAGGAGTGAATCACAAGTGAGATTTGATGGTGGGAAAAATAATCAGGATGATCAATGGGGTGTGGCCTAATGGGCAGTTTGGCAGTGAGACGGGCAGAGTAAATCACACAACTGACAGTTGTTTCCCACTTGCAAAAGCAGAAGCGGCAGTTTTATGGGCCAGGGAACAATGATAAAGGTTCAGCCTTTGCTTGTTACACAGACATCAGTCTTGTGACAACGTCAGTCTCTGGCTGGGAGTCCGCAACTTTCTCACTGGGTGCTGGGAGTTGCACATTTCTCACTGGGTGCTGGGAGTTGCACATTTCTCACTGGGTGCTGGGAGTTGCACATTTCTCACTGGGTGCTGGGAGTTGCACATTTCTCACTGGGTGCTGGGAGTCCGCAACTTTCTCACTGGGTGCTGTGAGTCCGCAGCTTTCTCACTGGGTGCTGGGAGTCCGCAGCTTTCTCACTGGGTGCTGGGAGTTGCACATTTCTCACTGGGTGCTGGGAGTCCACAGCTTTCTCACTGGGTGCTGGGAGTTGCACATTTCTCACTGGGTGCTGGGAGTCCACAGCTTTCTCACTGGGTGCTGGGAGTCCGCAACTTTCTCACTGGGTGCTGGGAGTCCGCAACTTTCTGACTGGGTGCTGGGAGTTGCACATTTCTCACTGGGTGCTGGGAGTCCACAGCTTTCTCACTGGGTGCTGGGAGTCCGCAACTTTCTCACTGGGTGCTGGGAGTCCGCAACTTTCTGACTGGGTGCTGGGAGTTGCACATTTCTCACTGGGTGCTGGGAGTTTCAGATATTGGGCAGTTTTCATTCTCTGTGCTTTTATCTTTCAACTTCACGTCAATTAGAAGCGCTGTGATGTCACTGTGATGTCACTTCCTGCCTACGACTTCACCGGCTCAGTGACATCACTGCCGGACCCTCAGTCCGTATGTGACACGTTTAAAGGGCGCGTCTCTCACAAAAGAACAGCCGTGCCAACAAACTGTCGCTTTTCACAACATTTTGTATATTCCATGTTGTGACATCACGTCTTTCAGAAGTACAAAGTCATTTTGTGCTGATATATTTATGTTCAGTAAACATGAATAAATATAAATAAATATAAATATCATACACAGTGTATCACATACAAACAGTTTATTTTGTCAACTCCGTTGTTATTTGGACACAATATTTATTTTCTGGCCACAAAAAGAATTTAGTGGTGACGGAATGAATTGTGTCCAGTACAGTCATTGTGTTTGTCAGACTTGAGACTCAATTAGACAACGGGACGTAAAGGTTCTACAGACGGGGATCCCGTTACTCCTCGTGTCGCTGCTGGAGACGTTCCCGGGAGTTGGGAAACACAAATGTTTCTCTTCACATTGTGGGATTGTGAGACCATGAGTCAAACTGTTGGAAACCAAACAAAATGGGTTCCAGGCGGGAAGCAAACAATTCCCACGTGTCTGTACAAAATCACTGGCCAACACCAACCCCATTGCACCGCTTAGTAAATCTGAGCTGCACTCAATTATAAATATTTACTAGGAGACGATTCGCCTTTTCTCTACAGCACAAAATCTATAATTTCTTTGCACATTCTCTTTCCTGTTTCCCAAGACTTACTTCCTGCTCATCATGTGACCTGCCCATACACCCCCCATTGTGTTTCCTACAGGAATTACACTTACTCCTTTGCACCTTTACATATTTACTCCTTTACACTTTTACTCCTTTACACTTTTACTCCTTTACACTTTTACTCCTTTACACTTTTACTTCTACACTTTTACTCCTTTACACTTTTACTCCTTTACACTTTTACTTCTTTACACCTTTACTACTTTACTCCTTTACACTTTTACTCCTTTACACTTTTACTCCTTTACACCTTTACTCCTTTACTCCTTTACACTTTTACTCCTTTACACTTTTACTCCTTTACACTTTTACTCCTTTACACCTTTACTCCTTTACACCTTTACTCCTTTACTCCTTTACTCCTTTACACTTTTACTTCTTTACACCTTTACACCTTTACTCCTTTACACTTTTACTCCTTTACACTTTTACTTCTTTACACCTTTACTCCTTTACTCCTTTATACTTTTACTCCTTTACACTTTTACTCCTTTACACTTTTACTCCTTTACACTTTTACTCCTTTACACTTTTACTTCTTTACACCTTTACTCCTTTACTCCTTTATACTTTTACTTCTTTACACTTTTACTCCTTTACACTTTTACTTCTTTACACCTTTACTACTTTACTCCTTTACACTTTTACTCCTTTACACTTTTACTCCTTTACTCCTTTACACTTTTACTCCTTTACACTTTTACTCCTTTACACTTTTACTCCTTTACACTTTTACTCCTTTACACTTTTACTCCTTTACACCTTTACTCCTTTACACCTTTACTCCTTTACTCCTTTACACTTTTACTCCTTTACACTTTTACTTCTTTACACCTTTACACCTTTACTCCTTTACTCCTTTACACTTTTACTCCTTTACACTTTTACTTCTTTACACCTTTACTCCTTTACTCCTTTATACTTTTACTCCTTTACACTTTTACTTCTTTACACTTTTACTCCTTTACACTTTTACTCCTTTACACTTTTACTTCTTTACACCTTTACTCCTTTACTCCTTTATACTTTTACTTCTTTACACTTTTACTCCTTTACACTTTTACTTCTTTACACCTTTACTCCTTTACTCCTTTACACTTTTACTCCTTTACACTTTTACTCCTTTACACTTTTACTCCTTTACACTTTTACTTCTTTACACCTTTACTCCTTTACTCCTTTATACTTTTACTCCTTTACACTTTTACTTCTTTATACTTTTACTCCTTTACACCTTTACTCCTTTACACTTTTACTCCTTTACACTTTTACTCCTTTACACTTTTACTTCTTTACACCTTTACTCCTTTACTCCTTTATACTTTTACTCCTTTACACTTTTACTCCTTTACACTTTTACTCCTTTACACCTTTACTCCTTTACACTTTTACTTCTTTACACCTTTACTCCTTTACACTTTTACTCCTTTACACTTTTACTCCTTATACCTTTACTTCTTTACTCCTTTACACCTTTACTCCTTTACTCCTTTACACTTTTACTCCTTTACACTTTTACTCCTTTACACTTTTACTCCTTTACACTTTTACTCCTTTACATATTTACTCCTTTACACTTTTGTTCCTTTACACTTTTGTTCCTTTACACTTTTGTTCCTTTACACTTTTACTACTTTACTCCATATAACTTTACTCCTTATACCTTTACACCTTTACTCCTTATACCTTTACTTCTTTACTCCTTTACACCTTTACCTCTTTACACCTTTACATATTTGCTCCTTTATACCTTTACTTCTTTATATATTATACACTTCCATTATGTGCATATATGATATGGGGGTGACAGAGGAAAGATGGGGGGCTGTGCCTATATATTATACACTTACATTATGTGCATATATGATATGGGGGTGACAGAGGAAAGATGGGGGTATATCTGTGCCTATATATTATACACTTACATTATGTGCATATATGATATGGGGGTGACAGGGGAAAGATGGGGGCTGTGCCTATATATTATACACTTACATTATGTGCATATATGATATGGGGGTGACAGGGGAAAGATGGGGGTATATCTGTGCCTATATATTATACACTTACATTATGTGCATATATGATATGGGGGTGACAGGGGAAAGATGGGGGGCTGTGCCTATATATTATACACTTACATTATGTGCATATATGATATGGGGGTGACAGAGGAAAGATGGGGGGCTGTGCCTATATATTATACACTTACATTATGTGCATATATGATATGGGGGTGACAGAGGAAAGATGGGGGTATATCTGTGCCTATATATTATACACTTACATTATGTGCATATATGATATGGGGGTGACAGGGGAAAGATGGGGGTCTGTGACTATATACTATACACTTACATGATGTGCATATATGATATGGGGGTGACAGAGGAAAGATGGGGGTATATCTGTGCCTATATATTATACACTTACATTATGTGCATATATGATATGGGGGTGACAGAGGAAAGATGGGGGTATATCTGTGCCTATATATTATACACTTACATTATGTGCATATATGATATGGGGGTGACAGGGGAAAGATGGGGGTCTGTGACTATATACTATACACTTACATGATGTGCATATATGATATGGGGGTGACAGGGGAAAGATGGGGGGCTGTGCCTATATATTATACACTTACATTATGTGCAGATATGATATGGGGGTGACAGAGGAAAGATGGGGGGCTGTGCCTATATATTATACACTTACATTATGTGCATATATGATATGGGGGTGACAGAGGAAAGATGGGGGGCTGTGCCTATATATTATACACTTACATTATGTGCATATATGATATGGGGGTGACAGGGGAAAGATGGGGGGCTGTGACTATATACTATACACTTACATGATGTGCATATATGGGGGTGACAGGGGTTAGAGTTTGTATATGATATGGGGGTGACAGTGGTTAGGGTTTGTGATGATTAGTGAAGAGCAGATAATAAGGGGGGACACAGATAAAGCACGAGGGGTCCGGGTGCTGCTGGTGGGACAGGGGTGCAGCCGGGACTATTTATTTAGGCTAATTCAGACTCAATGGCTCTTTCATTCGAATTTCTTGTGCAAAGTTGCCGTCAGGCTGGTGACAAAGTGAGTGGCTTTTGGGCTTGTGGAGAGTAAAACTGCTGGGAGGGAAATGACGTTGGAGAAGTCGTTATTGTCGGAGACACCCGGGTCTTTACACAATGTTGGGAAATACCCACTGGAATAAAGAAAATACCTGGATCTGTAGAAAAAGGGCAAAACGATTCAAGGTCGGGTCAGAAAGAAAGGTTATAAATAAAAGATAGAAATAAAAGTGCAGATAAATTTGTATCTGGGCCGCAGGGTTTGTAACAAATCAGGAAAGAAATTGGGCCGGATCACTTGTTGGATTCATTAATCCGGAATAATGAATTTAGTTGGTGAAATAAGAAAAGCGGCGGCAGTTTTATACATTAATATCCGAATCATTTGTTGCTCCAGCGACAGATGTTGCCTCGTTAGTCACAGAACGATGTCAATCAGGAATTTAATTGCTTCTCATAGAAATGATCCACCTTTTGCCTCTCTCAACAAGAAATGTGGATTATTATTCAGTGATGAGAAGTGATTCCTCCTCCCCCAAAACTAGAAGCCAATGAGCCGAGTTACGACAAAACTGACCTTCACGTTGTATCGGGGGTTAAAGAAATTCTATTTCAGCCATTCAGTCTGTTTAATTTAATTAGAAGCCAGTGTAATGATCTTAATGAGCCAAACAAATCCACCAGCTCCAAGTGTCAGTCATTTACCTTAATGAGCTTGGGGAAAGGGTGGGCACAACGGGCACTTTGGGAAAGATAAGTGGGGTGTCAGGATTAACCATGGCTGGTGCTGCTGCTCTCCCTGCACATGGTACAACCGTCATTTAGATATTGGAGAAGAAAGTGAAGAGGTAGAAAGAAGCGCAACAAGGAGTAAGAGACTCAAGAGGAAGGAGGTCCCTGCCCAACAGAGTTTACAATCTGTACAACATAATAAGGTGGGTATTTAGTGCGACTTATCACAAGTGGGCGCCGTCCCATAGGTGCCAAGGCTGGAGCAGATACCATACTAGTTCTGCAAGGCTACCATCTGAGTTTACTTCCCAGGATGAAGGAGAAGCCAAAGAGAAAGGTTTCAGATGGGACTTGTCAGTGGATGTGGTGCAGGGATTTGATGGGCAAGAACATTCTAGAAGTCAGCTTTTGGGGTATGGGAGATAGCTCATAGTACAAGTTGATCCAGGGACTGGTCCCATTGGCATTTTGGAGTCAGGAAGGAAATTTTCCCCCCTCTGAGGCAAATTGGAGAGGCTTCAGACGGGTTTTTCGCCTTCCTCTGGATCAACTGGCAGTTAGGCAGGTTATATATAGACTTAAGGTTGAACTTGATGGACATGTGTCTTTTTTCAACCTCACTTACTATGTTACTATGTTACATGTTGATCCAGGGACCGGTCTCATTGTATTTTGGAGTCAGGAAGGAATTTTTCCCCCTCTGAGGCAAATTGGAGAGGGTTCAGACGGGTTTTTCGCCTTCCTCTGGATCAACTGACAGTTAGGCAGGTTATATATAGACTTAAGGTTGAACTTGATGGGTCTGTAGGTAGGTAAGAAGCTCTTAATGGGATTTGGGCACAAGACAAAATATTCCAGGGGGGACTCGACAGCTAATTCATTTATTGAGCCAAATCTCCCGTATGCTGAGCAGCAGCAGCCGAATGTGACCCAATGCAGAGACTCCCCCGTTCCCCAGATCTGGCCCAAATCCAGGCAAAGCCATGAGGGGTGACGTGAAACAGACTGAGCCCCTGTCCTGCCCCATGGCTTGTGCTCCTTCCTAATGACTTTAGTGACTAATGAATAGGGATGTCGCGGACTGTTCGCCGGCGAACTTGTTCGCGCGAACATTGGCTGTTCGCGTCCGCCGCAAGTTCGCGAACGTCGCGCGACGTTCGCCAATAGGCGTTCGCGTCAAAATCGTTCGACCATTCGATCGCTAAAATCGAAGGATTTTCGTTCGAATCGAACGATCGAAGCCATTGGATTGAATGAAATCATTCGATCGAATGGCTTCGATCGTTTGATTCGAACGAAAATCGTTCGATCGAACGATTAAAATCCTTCGATCGTTCGAATCGAACGATTTTCGGATGTTCGAAGTTCGCGAACTGTTCGCGAACTGTTCGCATTTTTTGCCGGTGTTCGCGAACGGCGTTCGCGAACACATTATCGGCGGTTCGCTACATCCCTACTAATGAACGACGTGTGGGACATGTATCAGTGTTGGACTAATAGTCACGGACAGGAGACACTTATCTCCCAACTGGACACTTGGAACCCTCCAATCAGACATTCCCCTCATTAATATCACACGTTACTTTGCTTTTCTCAAAAACACCTTCATTTTCAGATCAACTTGTAGCCCACGGTCTTCTGCGATATTCTACTGAGACTCTTCCCACTGACCCTAGCGACCAGCTCGTGCTTAGAGTGCCAGACTGAAAGATAAATGGAGACAGGCTACTATTAATATCCCCTTTAATTCTGGTGAAATACAAAGGTGGGCCTTACTGTGGTCTGTGAGTAGATAATGCTCTTACAGGTACATACATGACTATAATACACAAAAGCCATGAACATCCTGTAAATTATATCCTTATAAACGGTTCTGATGTCATCGGTTATAAACGGTGAGTTCTGATGTCATCGGTTATAAATGGTGAGTTCTGATGTCATCGGTTATAAACGGTGAGTTCTGATGTCATCGGTTATAAACGGTGAGTTCTGATGTCATCCGTTATAAACGATGAGTTCTGATGTCATCGGTTATAAACAGTGAGTTCTGATGTCATCTGTTATAAACAGTGAGTTCTGATGTCATCAGTTTTAAACGGTGAGTTCTGATGTCATCCGTTATAAAAGGTGAGTTCTGATGTCATCAGTTATAAACGGTGAGTAGTGATGTCATTTCTGTCACATGACTCACTGAAACTTGTGTATCATTATAATAAAGTAGCCCTTGTTGGAAAATATAAGGATATTAGAAGTAAACTCAGCCTTCGGCCTCATCCTTTTATATACTCATAGAACTCCTCAGTGATTTATAATATCCTTATATTTTACAATAGGGGGTACTTTATTCACTATATAAACAGTCCTTGTACCCCATTAGCAGAATTATTGATTGAAGTATTTGGCTGAGGGTTAGACTAGCACTTACCGCTAGTGATGGGCAAATTTGCCCATGGGTGTAACGGCGAAAAATTTGCGCAATGCATTAAAGACAATGACGAGCGACAATTTTAAAACGTGCGCCTATTTTGTTCAAATGCATTAAAGTCAACGCAGTCAATATTTTTCTGATGCCGCAAGTTTTTCACAGGTGAATTTTCTCAGCAGTTTCGCGAATTTATTCGCAGCGGCGAAACGTGAAAATTTGACGAGAATCAGTCCGAAACTGGGTCCTGGCAGATCAATGGTTAATTGGCCCAGTGGGGGCTGTACTGTCATTTCCACAAATCCCCAAGACTGAGGCCCAGAGTGGGTCCAGAACCTGTTCTCAAAATCCTGGGGATTTACCCCAAATAACCCTGGAGGGATCTAGAGCAGCACCTGCACCCTGGGGACATACGGGGAGACCTGATTCCTTCTGACTTTGGAGCAGAACATCCACTTGGGGGCATATTGGGAGGCCCTTCTGGTTATGGGGCGACACTTACCCCCAGGAGAATATGTAAGGATCTAGTCCCCTGGCTCAGCATTGACATTGGGGGCATAAGGCAGAGGGGAGCCCTATTATTAGCTGGACACTATGGGGCAGATTTATCAAAGGTCGAAGTGAAAATTCCAGCTAATTTTTTGTGTACTTTCACTAGGGAATAGCCCAAATTCGGTTTGAATTTGAAATAAATAAAAAAATTTGAATATCTAAATGTATCATGTCCTGTCTCTTTAAAAATTCGTCTTCGACCATTCGCCATCTAAAACCTGCCGAATTGCTGTTTTAGCCTATGGGGGACCTCCTAGAACCTATTTGGAGTCAAATTTAAGGTTTTTTTTGGGGGGGAAATTTTGAAGCGGACGCTGTTACTTCGATTCGTACGATTCGAGTTTGATCGAAAAGGGACCAAAAAAAAAAAAACCTTCGCTTTAACTTCGGTTGGTCTTTTTGAATTCAAATTTTGAGGTTTTTCAAATTTCGAAATTCGACCCTTAATAAATATGCCCAGAGCAGCGTTTCTCAGTAAATCCCTTCACACCATGAATGAGCCCAAGTGTTTATTCATTGCCACTGGGACAGGAGACTCATTGACAAAGTCATCCGGGGTCAGTCCCACAACCTTCCCCCTCATCTTCTCTCAATTCCTTCACCTCATCATTAGGGTCAGTGTGTGGGGCCCCTGAGAGCCAAACTAAATCCCCAATACTGATAATGGCATGAGAAATATATTTATATGTACAACCCCGACCTCGGGGCTGAGTGGCAAATGGGCACCCCAGTTGGAAGTCATAATTATTAAATTAATGAAAAAAAAAACTTATTTCCAATATATTTTAATTAAAAAATCTGTACCGTTTTTATAAGAAACCTGACTGTAAGCAGTGAAATTTTCCCTTCATTTACTGCTGTGGATAGGAATTGTCAGACGGTCCCTAACTGCTCTGCAGGGAAACAATCATACTTATGAACAGCAGGGGGAGCCCCCGCCTTACTTCCCAGCCATGCAGAACTCAAGCAGCTTTGTTTGTTTCCCTGTAGAGCAGTCGGCGACTGTGTAGAGATTTTATTTTTGCCTTTTTCCAACTCCAGCTGCAGGGACAAAGATCATGGAGCCAGATTTAAACAGATAAACTGGGATTCTATTTGGAGGATTATTTGGCTACAGCCACTGGTTCTGCAGAGTTGGAGAAAGTTTGTATTAAACAATACAAAAACTATAAAATCCACATTAGATTACATGACAACACAGGAGCCAGTGCAGTCTGTATATTCTGATTATTAATCAGTCTTGTTGTATCGGCTTCTGGCAGATATTATTTGACTTGTGCTGTTTTGTTATTTCATGATGATCCCTAAGCAGCCCAGATCTCACTGAGCATGTGCACAGTCTTGGTCTTGCAAAGATGTATAACAAAGTTACAAGATGTTGAAAACAAAAATCATTTGTTTGATTAGGCTTGTGGTGCAGTAAGTTCATGTTTATGTTTAGTATACAAAATACAGCATTGCTAGCCTTATTCTGGGAGAAATGGATCCACTATTACACCCCAGAGGAAATGTGTGCCACAGATGTGACTGTCAGCTCTTCTGCCCACTCTCAGTGCTTCCTTCTCTACCAATACAGCCCAGGAATTTCTCTCTTTCACATGTGATATATAATGATGGTCGAATAAATTAATCAGCCTGGCACAAATTTGCGGTGAATTTCCGCGTTTTGCCGCCGGCGTCAATTTCCGATTTTTTCATGAAAACATTAGAATTTCACGATTTTTCCGTGAAAACATTCCAATTTCACGTATTTTTCTTGAAAACTTTCAAATTTTGTGTGTTTTTTTCGTGAACTTTCCGATTTCACGCTTTTTTGTGATTTTTTCGCTGTTTTGTGAACTTTGCGGGAAATTCACTGATTTTTTGGTGAAGCCACATGGGAGAAATTCGTCCTTCACTAGTGATATATTTATATACATTCATATTATATTTATTATATCTTTATATTCTGGCTCAGTGATTGATGGGCATCGTCAGGCAGCAGTGCTGTAAATTGCCCTTGTTAGGAGCTGGTGCCTCCGTGTTGTTTCTATTCCTGTGTCTGTACAATCACTGCCATAAAGCAGGACTGCTGTGCCGTTATCTGCACCGGGGGGGGCGGCTTTCTGGCATCACCAATGGCCTAGGGGACATCAATCAGGAGATTATGGGGAGATAAGTGAAATGAAGCGACTCTTCCAAGAGCGTCGGAAAAATCGCTAGCATCAAAACCGTCGCGCGTCAACATTATTCGGACGCCCATTGACTTTAACGCCGGCGTCAAAATTGAGTTTCACGAATAGTTCGCAGTTTCGTGAATTTTGCGGAAAATTAGCGATTTTTTTGGTGGATCGTAATGGGAAAAACTAGTCCCTGCTAATGTCCTGCAGCGGGTCCAGTACCCACGGGTTACCCACAAAAAAAAGCAGGTGCCCTGCAGGGTGAGGGTAGGATTTTTTTTTTGGGTGCAGGGATAGATGTGGGTCCCAGGTCTGCAGGTTGGGGGTGTGGATAAGGCAGTTGAGGGACGGGCAGCGGATCCAAGTGGGTTTGGGTTGTGGCTGCGAATTTCATATTCAGGTCGTGTCGTGACTCTAGTCCCTGCCCCAGTGAGCTGACGCTCCTTGTGACATTATCAGGGTTCTTCAAGGGATTCTGCCATGATTTTTACCGTACAATATAAAATGTCATTCCTGAAGCAGCAAGTGTATTTAGTTGTAATATTGGTGTGTAGGTGCATCTCAGCTCATTTTGCCTGGTCATGTGATTTCAGAAAGAGCCAGCACTTTAGGGTGGAACTGCTTTCTGGCAGGCTGTTGTTTCTCCTACTCAATGTAACTGAATGTGTCTCAGTGGGACCTGGATTTTACTATTGAGTTGCCCAGTGTACGGGGACTGAGAGAGTAATGTTTTATGGTAACCCCATTATGTGCCAGTCTGTCTGTACTAACACAATAGTGACTGTACACACAGGGCTGTTTGAGCGACACCCTCACAAATGACACAACTGAGACACAACTATTCACAATTTAACACTGGAGGTTTGAGCGACCAATAAAAGCTGCAGAAATCCACGAGGGCAGTTTGAGGCCGTGGGAATGTGGGTCTGTGTGAGGAATTGCGAGGGTGGGAATACTCGTTACTGATCTTATTTACAGCAATAAAATGGCCGGTGGCTAACGATTAACTTGCAGAGGGAAAGCCTGTGAGTAGCTGCTCTCTCCCTGGAACCAGGAGCTGACGATTTACTCCAGTCTCTGAACCCAAGTCACATTTATTGCATTTTTGTTCAGAACTTTACTAATTTGTTGCCTTAACCAGTTTTCACCAGTTCCCAGGGTGTAATTACTCGTTATCTTTATAATCATCTCACTGCTAATTACACTCAGCTCACTCCATGGCATTTATATTGTGTTACTGATCTGACAATTCACATCCCATTCACACTACACTCACATCTACACTCACTCACATCTACACTCACACTATACTCACACTACACTCACATCTACACTCACATCTACACTCACATCTACACACAAACTACACTCACATCTACACTCAAACTACACTCACATCTACACTCACATCTACACACATACTATACTTGCACTACACACACACTACACTCACATCTACACTCACACTACACTCACACTACACTCACACTACACTACACACACTACACTCACACTACATACACACACTATACTCACACTACACACACTATACTCACACTACACACTTTTGATGCCTTTGGTTCTTATTTGAAGTGTAACGAGCCCTAACGAGGGACATTGTCCCTTCCACTCCCCTCCCTGCACAATTTTCCTATATTTGCTATTTATTGATAAGGGACATGAGGCTGGTAGTGACGGGTGGATTTCGGGCCTTTCATTCCTTTATATTTCAGCCGCAGAGTTTTCTTGATACATTTGATATCCGGCCAAGTTCCTGAATAGAGAAGTTCTGGCCCAGAGGGAACTAAGTAGGACCTGGGTGGAGTCTCCCCAATATGGAGGCATCTTCTCCACTTTTTCCTTCTCTCCCAGACTCTTAGGGGATTGGGAAACAGAATAATGAATGTGGGGAACATAATAGGGAGAGTGGGAGTTGGGGTGTTGACCCACAGGTTAGGGACTTGCTCAGTGGAGTAACTGGATATTACTGGGCCACATAGCAAATTACTTTTCAGGCCCACAAAATATCTAGAGGTTGAGATGTTTTACCAATATTTATTGAAACTGTACATGAATTAGGGCCTCATGGGGCCCCTATAACTCCTGGGCCCCCCAGCAGCTGCAGTGTCCACTTCCCCTTTAATTACACCCCTGAGCTTGCTATCTAATGGCCAATGAAACGCCAGTGTAAATATTTAACTGTTTATGAGGCGCCCACAGATCAAGAACAAAAGCAAAGGACCAAGACAAACATCCATCTACAGGATCAAGAACCTGAAGAAGCTGTTGAGAGAAATACTTTTTGTATATGCACTTGCCACCTTTTGAAAAATGTAGTCCGGTTGGGGTGGGAACAGGAGTGATGTAAGGGGCAGAGCTATGATGCAATGGGGCGGGGTCTGACATCATCCCCAATATCACAAAGACCATTAATGAGCAGGACAAGTGGTTGTAGGATAATCCGGGAGAGGGAACCAGGAGTGTTGAGGGGACAGATTGGAGGACTAGTCATTACAAATTTGTAATATCAACCAGAGCCTTGGTTGGAATTTTACTGGGCAGGTCAATGCAGTCCAATAAATCCGTCAATATATGGGCCGAGCCCATGTGATATGTGACTGATTGGCCTGTGGGTGGGAGACTGGATACAATTGTGGCCACTTTTGTTCTGATTATTTGGGCTTAGAACTGGGCCTCCTCTTCACTCAGGGGCATCATCAGCAGATGACATTTTCAGACCATGTAACAGTGATACATATACAGGTATTGGACCTGTTATACAAAATGTTCGGGACCTGGGGTTTTCTGGATAACAGAACTTAACATAATTTGGATCTTCATACCTTAAGTCTACTAGAAAATCATATAAACATGAAATAAAGCCAATAGACTGATTTTGCTTAGAATAAGGATTAATTATATCTTATTTGGGATCAAGTACAGGTATGAGATCTGTTATCCAGAATGCTCAGGACCTGGAGCATACCGGATAATGGATCTTTCTGTAATTTGGATCTTCATACCTTAAGTCTACTAGAAAATCATATAAACATGAAATAAAGCCAATAGGCTGGTTTTGCCTCCAATAAGGATTAATTATATCTTAGTTGGGATCAAGTACAAGGTACAGGTATGGGACCTGTTATCCAGAATGTTCGGGACCTGGGGTTTTCTGGATAACAGATCTTTCCATAATTTGGATCTTCATGCCTTAAGTCTACTAGAAAATCATATAAACATGAAATAAAGCCAATAGGCTGGTTTTGCCTCCAATAAGGATTAATTATATCTTAGTTGGGATCAAGTACAAAGTACAGGTATGGGACCTGTTATCCAGAATGTTCGGGACCTGGGGTTTTCTGGATAACAGATCTTTCCATAATTTGGATCTTCATGCCTTAAGTCTATTAGAAAATCATTTAAACATGAAATAAATCCAATAGGCTGGTTTTGCCTCCAATAAGGATTAATTATATCTTAGTTGGGATCAAGTACAAGCGACTGTTTTATTATTACACAGAAAAGGGAAATCATTTTTAAAAATTTGGATTATTTGGATAAAATGGAGTCTATGGGAGACGGCCTTTCCGTAATTCGGAGCTTTCTGGATAACGGGTTTCCGGATAACGGATCCTATACCTGTACTGTATATAGGGTGGGGATTGTCCATAAGGATTTAATAGTAAATGTATGGGCAGCTGTAGTCACAGGTATAGTTGCCTCTGCACCAGTGGAAGTGACTGATTGGACTGATTGGACATTCCGAGAGTGTTGGGTCCCAATAAAAAGCCAATTGGCCAGTTGGTTTCCCGTGAGATCCGTCCAATGACATCCTCAAACTAACACAGGCCAAGTGGGAAAAGAAATTGCCCAAACCAAACTGCACCTGCTTCGTCTCTGTTGGATCCGAGGCCAACGCTGAACCTTCCAGTGACTTCTAGACCAGGAAACACATGTCCAACAAGTCTTCTCCGTTGGGAAAAAAACCTTCTATTTCTGTAGGATATTTCCCATTGATTCCAGCAGGACACAGCCCTGGGCTCACATAACTGAATTTTAGTCCCTTCCCCCTCCTGCCTCAACTTAAAGTTAAAGTCATAGTGGCACTAAAAAATGACTTTTTAAAATATGAATGTACATTAAAAGTTACCTATAGGTCATGTTTTTTGCTGAGATGTTTTTTTTTTTGTAAGTAATTGTTAGTTGAAATTTCTAAACTTGACTGTTCCATTTCAGCCTGTCAGTTAAAGGAAAACTATACCCCCCAACAGATAGTTTGCATCATATTAAGTGGCATATTAAAGAATCCTACCAAACAGGTCTATATATTTAAGTAATTATTGTCCTTTTACATCCTTTTACAGCCTTGAACCACCATTTTGTTTGTGTGCTGCCTCAGAGATCACCTGACCAGAAATACTGCAGCTCTAACTGTAACAGGAAGAGATCACCTGACCATAAATACTGCAGCTCTAACTGTAACAGGAAGAGATCACCTGACCATAAATACTGCAGCTCTAACTGTAACAGGGAGAGATCACCTGACCAGAAATACTGCAGCTCTAACTGTAACAGGAAGAGATCACCTGACCAGAAATACTGCAGCTCTAACTGTAACAGGAAGAGATCACCTGACCAGAAATACTGCAGCTCTAACTGTAACAGGAAGAGATCACCTGACCAGAAATACTGCAGCTCTAACTGTAACAGGAAGAGATCACCTGACCAGAAATACTGCAGCTCTCACTGTAACAGGAAGAGATCACCTGACCAGAAATACTGCAGCTCTAACTGTAACAGGAAGAGATCACCTGACCAGAAATACTGCAACTCTAACTGTAACAGGAAGAGATCACCTGACCAGAAATACTGCAGCTCTAACTGTAACAGGAAGAGATCACCTGACCAGAAATACTGCAGCTCTCACTGTAACAGGAAGAGATCACCTGACCAGAAATACTGCAGCTCTAACTGTATCAGGAAGAGATCCCCTGACCATAAATACTGCAGCTCTAACTGTAACAGGAAGAGATCACCTGACCAGAAATACTGCAGCTCTAACTGTAACAGGAAGAGATCACCTGACCAGAAATACTGCAGCTCTAACTGTAACAGGAAGAGATCACCTGACCAGAAATACTGCAGCTCTAACTGTAACAGGAAGAAGTGTTGAAGCAAAAGACACAACTCTGTCTGTTAATTGGCTCATGTGATCTAACAAGTTTAGTTTGTTTGGTATGTTTGTGTGCACCGTGATCCCAGGGGGCGGCCCTTTTTTTTAAAATGCCAATTTTCTATTTATGATCCGAATTTGCATATGCAAATTGGGGTGGGAAGGGCAAATCATTTTTTACTTCCTTGTTTTGTGACAAAAAGTCATGCGATGTCCTTCCCTGTCCCTAATTTGCATATGCATATTCAGATTAGGTTCGGCCGGGCAGAAGGATTCGTCCTTCTGAAAATGGGCAAATCCTGAAGTGAATCGTGGACATGGTGCCTCCCTACTAACGGACTCCTGTTGCACAAATATGGCAGCCCCTCATAGACAAACACGGGGAGTCAGACAGGTAATGGAAAAGCATCCGGCAAATACTTTACGGCAAAATTATATGTAGCGGGCAAAGCCAATATAATGATAAATGTAAAAAAGGTATCATTTCTGGTGTCAGTATCTCTTTAAGTGACACCCCAACTGTCTGTTGTTTACTGTCCAATGGAATTGTGCGCAGTATTTCATGCAGGCGGCGTGTGGCGCAGTAGTTTGCCAGTTTACTGACTGACAGCTTGGTGGTACAATGGTTAGTGCTGGTGCCTTTGGTTCTGCATGGTGGTACAATATGGTGGTACAATGGTTAGTGCTGGTGCCTTTGGTTCTGCATGGTGGTACAATATGGTGGTACAATGGTTAGTGCCGGTGCCTTTGGTTCTGCATGGTGGTACAATATGGTGGTACAATGGTTAGTGCCGGTGCCTTTGGTTCTGCATGGTGGTACAATATGGTGGTACAATGGTTAGTGCTGGTGCCTTTGGTTCTGCATGGTGGTACAATATGGTGGTACAATGGTTAGTGCCGGTGCCTTTGGTTCTGCATGGTGGTACAATATGGTGGTACAATGGTTAGTGCTGGTGCCTTTGGTTCTGCATGGTGGTACAATATGGTGGTACAATGGTTAGTGCTGGTGCCTTTGGTTCTGCATGGTGGTACAATATGGTGGTACAATGGTTAGTGCCGGTGCCTTTGGTTCTTCATGGTGGTACAATATGGTGGTACAATGGTTAGTGCCGGTGCCTTTGGTTCTTCATGGTGGTACAATATGGTGGTACAATAGTTAGTGCTGCTGTTTCCAGTGCTGGTGTCTTTGGTTCTGTTCCAGTCAGGGCAGTATCTGCAAGGAGGCTGTTTGGTCTTTGTGTGGGTTTGAGGGCAGCAGACATGTAAATATACAGTATATAGTGAATAAAGTAGCCCCTCTTGTAAAATATAAGGATATTATAAGTTACCGAGGAGTTTCATGACCATATAAAAGTACGAGGCCGAAGGCCGAGTTATACAGGTCATGGAACTCCGAGGTAACTTCTAATATCCTCATATTTTACAACTGGGGGTACTTTATTTATTATAATACACAAGTTTCAGTGAGTCATGTGACAGAAATGACATCAGAACTCACCGTTTATAACTGATGACATCAGAACTCACCGTTTATAAGGATATAATTTACAGGATATTCATGGCTTTTGTGTATTATATGACAGTTACGATTATATGTATGTCCCCTCCCCCCATGAGGCCCCTGTGGTAGAAAGAATGTAGTTTAAATGTTGTGCTAAAAGCAGCATTAAATGGCCTGTGCTCCTCTGTATTCTTCCTCCTGTCTGGTCTCTGTTGGTCAGTAAAGAAGGAGTAAAGTGTATCAGGTATTGACTTGAGGGGCCAATGAGACTCGGTGGGTTTCATGGATCCCAATCTTATAATCCAACAGGGAAGGCAAAGAATGTATGTATTCCCCGGCTCTCACTTTTCAAACAGCTCCCAGTTGCTTTACATTAACATAATAATCACTATTAAACTTCTCATAAGAAATAAGATTTCCCCTCCCCCTCCCAGGCCGGGGGATTTTCATGGTCCCATTGTGACCCAGTCTGGCTCTTCTTTGCTCCGACCTTTCATTCTGGACTCCAGACAATTTGGGCCGAGCTAATAATTTATCTGCTGCCGCGACACAAACTACAGCTGGGAAATGTGAAGTCACCGAATGACAAGTTATTGTGGGGCCAACGTGTTGGGAGAAAGAGTGGGGCCCAGTGGCAAATGTTACCCCTGGAATGGCCAGCCGGGAATAATGGGCACAATACTGGCACACGTAGGGATTAGAATTCTACCGACTGTGGAAAAGGCTGCAATTATACAAGCGGCGAGTCTGAATACAATGGCAAGTAGAATTCTATGGCCCAGGGGGATAAAGGAGTTAAAGTGGCCCCGGAACGCCAGCTAAGAATGCCTTCATTATTTTATGAGCAAATTCTCCTCTGCCAGTTTATTGCTGAATTCTAATCTTCGCTTTTTTACGATGGCACCTTAGGAAGTAAAACGTCGGTGTGACTTGAGAAGTGGATATTTCACATCCCTGCGCCCCATTCATTTCACCTCGAAACGTATTCCTCCCCCAAATCTCTGCCGACAGAATCTTGTCTTTTTTCAGGCAAACCCCCAACTTTACCTTCATATCTGATCTTTCCTAAGGTGGCCATACACGGGCCAATAAAAGTCCAGACAGACCAAGTCGGCAGTTTATTGGCCCATGTGTGGGGCCCTTCAACTGGCTTCAACCAATCAATATCTGTTCCGAGATCCGAACTGCTGTGTTGCTTTCATTATAATCAGCCCCATATCGTCTCCACCTTGAAGGTGGTCATATCAGCGAGAAAGTAGAGAGGTTTGGCGATTTCGCTGAACGAGCGGATCTCTATGTGTATGGCCACCGTTAGGATTAATTAAGTCAGGCTAAAGACTTATTGTAAATATCTTGTATCAAAGCTTGGGGAAAAGACGTGCCCTCTCACTGTGCCATAGGGCACCCACATAAATCTTGGCTAGTGATGGGCAAATAAATTTGCCTGGCACAAATTCATGGTGAATTTCCGAGTTTTGCCGCTGGTGAATAAATTCGCTAATCTCCCGCGAAAATTCGCCAGTGAAAATTCCCCAGTGTCAATTTCCAATTTTTTTGTGAAAATGTTCGAATTGCTTCATTTTCCCGTGAAAACGTTCGAATTGCTCCATTTTTTTGTGAAAACGTTCAAATTGCTCGATTTTCCTATGAAAACGTTCAAATTGCTTGATTTTTTTAGTGAAAACATTCAAATTGCTCAATTTTTTTTGTGAAAACGTTCGAATTGCTTGATTTTTTAGTGAAAAGGTTCAAATTGCTCGATTTTCCTATGAAAACGTTCGAATTGCTTGATTTTTTAGTGAAAACGTTCAAATTGCTCGATTTTTGTAGTGAAAACGTTTGAATTGCTCAATTTTTCCATGAAAACGTTCGAATTGCTCGATTTTTTTTAGTGAAAACGTTCAAATTGCTTGATTTTTTCGTCAAAACGCTTGAATTGCTTTATTTTTTGTGGAAACGTAAGAATTTCACGTTTTTTTCATGAAGTTTTTCGATTTCACTATTTTTCACAAACTTTTCATTGCTTTTGCAAATTTCCCACAAAATTCGCAACGAAAACGTTCGAATTGCTTGATTTTTTAGTGAAAAGGTTCAAATTGCTCGATTTTCCTATGAAAACGTTCAAATTGCTTGATTTTTTAGTGAAAACGTTCAAATTGCTCAATTTTTTTAGCAAAAACGTTCGAATTGCTCAATTTTTCCATGAAAACGTTCGAATTGCTCGATTTTTTTTAGTGAAAACGTTCGAATTGCTTGATTTTTTCGTCAAAACGCTTGAATTGCTTTATTTTCTGTGAAAACATAAGAATTTCACGTTTTTTTCATGAAGTTTTTCGATTTCACTATTTTTCACAAACTTTTCATTGCTTCGCCGAAAAATTTGCAAATTTCCCACAAAATTCACAAGAAGGGCGAAAAAGTTTGCCAAAAATAGTGAAATTGAAAAGTTCTCGAGTGGGAGAAATTTGCCCATCGCTAATCTTGGCTTCTGTGGGTGGCAACACATCCCTTGTTTCCTTTCCATGGGCTAAACTGTAAATTGTCGGTGTTATATTTATTATATGTGGCACAAAGTTGCCCGAAGTTTCCTCGCCAGGATAGTTGGTGCAATTTCGCAAAGCAGCTGCACCCACATTTCTATTCCCACCGGTGATTTGCATTTTAGTTGCTGGGAAGGACTCAAGGGACGTTTCATCTTCGTAGGGGCGTCAAAATCTTCCCATTGCCCTTAGTTGCCTCACGAGGAAACTTCTGGCGTCTTCGGAAAACGAAGTGCCACAAATGCCATGCTGCAGGCTATTTTTCATTCAGACAGGGCGAAGCAGTTCGGGGAAATTAGTTGCCCCAAATAAGAGGCGATTAGTCACCGCGCCAGGCGACTAAATCTCCCCGGATTTCCCATGTGACCTTACCCTAAGTCTGAGCGTTGGGAAATAGACATAAACTTTGTGTAATTACCCAGATCCATACTAACACAAGGAATAAGGCAACTACATCTACTGAAGCACTTGTACAAGTTTTGGGGCAATCCTAAAGTGCAAGCTTAAAGGAGAAGGAAAGCTACTGAAGCATTTTATTGCCAATAGATTAGCTGCAATAGTACAAGCTATAACACTATATTTATTCTGCAGAATGCTTTACCATACCTGAGTAAACAGCTCTAGAAGTTCTCTGTTTGTTTAGGATAGCAGCTGCCATATTAGCTTGGTGTGACATCACTTCCTGCCTGAGTCTCTCCCTGCTCACTCATAGCTCTGGGCTCAGATTACAGCAGGAAGGGGAGGAGGGAGGGGAGCAAACTGAGCATGCTCAAGCCCTAGCCCTGGAGGTTTAAGCTGAAAACAGGAAGTCTGATACAGAAACCCATGAGTACACAATAGAAGGAAAGAAATGTGGCGTTTCTTTTGAGGACTCAGAGCAGCATTACTTTGAGGGGTTACTGGTGTATTTATATAGACCTTTCTGATAAAGCTCACTTACTTTTAGCCTTTCCTTCTCCTTTAAAGAGAAGTGGTAAATAGAAAACGAGGCCCATTATGGTTGAGGATGAAACACTGTAAGATGCTAAATATTAAATTGTAACAACTGTGTGATTTGCCCGGTGTGTGTATTTTGTGCAGCTCGGGTCTGAAATAAGCCAATATAGAGATTATATAAACATCGGCTGCTTATTTGTAAATGGGAAAGCAGAGGAAATATATCAGCGAAAGGAAATGTTTCTGCCTAAACAACTTCCTTTAAATCCAGAAGCGGATGGAAAGCTTTGCCTTTGATCGGAACCTTTTGCTCACAAGTGAGATATTCCTATCGCCTTTCCGTCGTCCCCAAGCAGCGCCGATAGCAGAGACTGTTCCCATCCCACCATTGACGAGGAGCTCTGGGATCATAACAACGTTTTCTGTTCTACGTGTCAAGTTCTGTTTCTGTTCCAGCAGACGCATGCGGAGATGAATGAAGAGGCCGGGGGAAAGAAAAGGCTGCGCTGAGCCAAATTGTGGAAACATGCGACGCTTGTGACGCAAGAACACGGCTCCGTGTTTCACACAATCCTGGCGCAACGCAGGTGCCGAGAAGTTTTCTACAATTAACTCCGCATACCCCAAACCTCTTCCCTGTGCCGATTTATAGCCCCCGAGCGCGACATCAATTTAAATTGTTGCTTGAAAACAAAGGTAAAAAATGGGAACCTTTTGTTTCCACATCCGGCTGATCGTCTCCTGCGGATATTTAAGAATTGTAAAAAGTAATGTTGATAAAAATGTTAAATATAGGGAAGGAAATGGGCCAAAAGTGGGGACTTGTCAGTTTTATAGAACAAAAATGACGTAAAACTGGATGTTGTGTAACTGGGGGAGGGGTCGGACCTTCTCATGTTTTGGAGACTTCGTGGTCAGTTAGGGGCCAAGAATATACAAGTGTGTTACATTCACTGGGACAAGTGGGTAAATACTCTGCTGGGTCAATACTCTGCTGGGTAAATACTCTGCCGGGTCAATACTCTGCTGGGTCAATACTCTGCTGGGTCAATACTCTGCTGGGTCAATACTCTGCTGGGTCAATACTCTGCTGGGTCAATACTCTACTGGGTCAATACTCTGCTGGGTAAATACTCTGCTGGGTAAATACTCTGCTGGGTCAATACTCTGCTGGGTCAATACTCTGCTGGGTAAATACTCTGCTGGGTCAATACTCTGCTGGGTCAATACTCTGCTGGGTCAATACTCTGCTGGGTCAATACTCTGCTGGGTCAATACTCTGCTGGGTCAATACTCTGCTGGGTCAATACTCTGCTGGGTCAATACTCTGCTGGGTCAATACTCTGCTGGGTCAATACTCTGCTGGGTAAATACTGTCGTTCCGCCAATAAAGATACTCAATTATTTGCCAGTTCCACAATGTCGGTACCACCAGATGTTTCTTTCATGTGTCTGTTCAGCAGTCAAATTCTCCCCGATCTTTGCCAAATCCCCATATTCATCTTGTAGCATTAGTAGTTGAACTGTAAAGCTGCACATACCCTGGTGCCGGGGTCTCCAACTGCCGGGCCGTGGACATACCTGAAGTGGCCCACCAAGTCTGCATTTGACTCGGACGCACCGAATTTGACCCGGATGCACCAAATGTCACGTGGACCACCAAATTCGATGCGGATGAACCAAATTTGACGGCAACTCACAAAATTTGACGCGGTTTCCCTGAATGTGACGCGGATTCAATGAATTTGATGCGGATGCGCCGAATTTGACATCAACACACCAAATTTGACGTGGACCACCGAATTTAACATGGATGCACTGAATTTGACACAGACACATCGAATTTGACGCAGACGAACCAAATTTGACGTGGATGCACCAAATTTGACACGGACACACTGAATTTTACGCGGATGCACTGAATTTGACACGGATTCAATGAATTTGATGCGGATGCACCAAATTTGATGTCGACACACTGAATTTGACGTGGACCACCGGATTTAACGTGGATGCATGAATTTGATGCAGACACACTGCATTTGATGTGGATTCAATGAACTTTATGCGGATGCACCGAATTTGACGTAGACACACTGAATTTGATGTGGATGCACCAAATTTGACGTGGTTTCAATAAATTTGATGTTGACGCACCGAATTTGATGTAGACCACAGAATTTGCCGCAGACACACCAAATTTGACGTGGATGCATCGAATTTGGCACAGATGCAGCGAATTTGACTCGGATGCACTGAATTTGACTTGACGCACAGAATTTGATGTGGATGCACCAACTTTTATGCTGCCGCACCTGAATTTGACGCCCCTTGCAAAAAATTCTGGCTTTCCACTGGTCCCTGGGACAAAAAAGGTTGGGGTCCACTGCCCTGGTGGATCCTCCCCAAACCAGCAGATTTGGGCTTAATTTGCCCACCCACACACTGGGTCAAAGCACATTGAATAGAAATAAGCTCCAGTTCCTTTCCCTGAGTCTTTGAGCCGCTTGAAATGAGAAAGGTCGAGTGGAGAAATGAAAGGAGTGTGACCACCAACCTCGCTCATTAGAGACGGAGCTGCCAGACAGGGGGCTTTATGGAAGAATCCTGAGATCTTTTCACTTTTCCTTTCACTTGACTTTTTGTTTTAATATTTGGAGCCATCTCTTTACTGGCCCATCCACAAAATTCTCTTCTTCTGTAAATGTAATAATAGAGGGAAGAGCTACTGTCGTTCTGATTGGCTCGGCATCTTGCTTTTCTGGCCTGTCAAACACATCCAAAAATCTGGCTTTAAAGACAGGTCCACCTCCGTTTATCTTGAAGGTGCACAAAAGTAACCGGCTCAATGGCTGACGCGTTTCCTGTCTGCGCACAAATCTCACGTTGAAAAGGAAACCCCAAAGGTGTAAAACATATGGAGTTTCGGATTGAGAAGGCCTCTCGGAAGGAATGTATTTTTCTCCTTTCACTGGATCGGAACTCAACGTAGAGAAAACTGTGCGACTAAAAATATCTGCCTGATGTTTGGGAAAATGTCCCTCGCTGACCTGCCCGTTTCCATATCCGCGGCGAATTGTTTACTCTCCAGGAAACAGTAAAGAGCCGTGGAACGCGCCATTAGTGTAAATGAGGCTATAGATAGAAGCAATAAATGTCCACTATTAGGTCTCTGACGCTTTACTCATTTAGTTCTGGCACCAAAGGACCCGGGAGTTTGCTCGTTTCTTCTGCTTTGCCTCAAGCTGCTCAGGCCTGGCCAAAAAAAGAAAGACTTTCTCTTAATAAGTTCTAAAAAGCTCCTTTAGACAAACATAAAGCTTCACACTTCCCTATTCAATGTTTCTCCCAGATAAGTTAAGGTGGCCATACACGGAGATATTCCCACCTTGAGGTGGGCAATATTGGGCTCATCCGATCGGGGGCCCTAGGGCCCAACGATCGGATCCTTACGCATGGGAACGGGGGTCAGATCGTGGGACCGCATCAACGAACAGATGCGGCCGCGATCCAATGGGATTTTTTGTCCCATCCGATCGACATCTGGCCGACTCTCAGCCAGATCTCGATCGGGGAAGCCCGTTGGGGGGCCCCATACATGGGCCAATAAGCTGCCGACTTGGTCTTTCGGCAGCTTTTATCGGCCCAGGTATGGCCACCTTAAGTTGGGTGCTTATCTCATATTGGTGGGGCAGAGGCAAAACAGACCTTTTTCTTTAGTAGAACTGGTACGACGATGGCCTCTCCAGACCAGGCGCATAACAGAGATTGGCTGCAGGGGGGCCCAGGAGGTATAGGGGGGCCCCGCAAGGCCCTAATTAATGAGCATTTTCAATATATTATGGTAAAATGGGACCCTAAAAGTAGGGATGCACCAAATCCACTATTTGAGATTCAGCCAAATCCCCGAATCTTTTGCGAAGGTTTCTCCAAATACCGAACCCGAGTCAGAATCCTAATTTGCAAATTAGAGACGGGAAAGGAAAAGGTGGGAAACGAATGTTTTACTTACTTGTTTTGAGACTGAGGGGGTTATATATCAAGGTCCGAATTTATCTCAGTATTTCTAATATCACATTTCGAGCATCTCCGAATTCCCGAACGGACCTTATTTATGAAGAAAAAAGCCTGAAAAAATAGGGTCGGGCAAGCTTCGGAGTTTTCCCCAAAAACGACAATGTTTCTAAAAAAATTTTCGCCAAAACCCCGAAATCATCGGATATCCGTACGGACATCAGCGCAGACACTGGGACCTTCCCCATTGACTTATACAGGACCTCCAGAGCTTTTAGATGCTGAGGTTTCGGATTCTGAGTTTTTATGCTCTGAAAACTACGAATTATTCGAGGTTCGGATATTCGGACCTTGATAAATAAAGCCTCAAAAGTCACGCGATTTCCCTTCCAATACCTAATTTACATATTCAGATTCAGTTTGGCAGAATCTTGGCCGAATCCCGAACCGATTGGATTTAGTGTATCTCTACCTTAAAGTAATTTGCTGTGGGGCTCGGTAACATCAAGGGGTCGATTCACTAAGGGTCGAATATCGAGGGTTAATTAACCCTCGATATTCGACTAGGAATTAAAATCCTTCGACTTCGAATATCGAAGTCGAAGGATTTAGCGCAGATAGTTCGATCGAACGATCGAAGGATAATTCCTTCGATCGAACGATAAAATCCTTCGAATCGAACGATTCTAAGGATTTTAATCCAACGATGGAAGGAATATCCTTCGATCAAGAAAAGTTAGCCCATAGGCTAACATTGACTTCGGTAGCTTTTAGATGGCGAACTAGGGGGTCGAAGTTTTTTTTAAAGAGACAGTACTTCGACTATCGAATGGTTGAATAGTCGAACGATTTTTACTACGAATCCTTCGATTTGAAGTCGTAGTCGTAGTTGAAGGTCGAAGGTCAAAGTAGCCCCAAAAAAAACGTCGAAATTCGAAGTTTTTTACCTTCGAATCCTTCATTCGTAGTTAGTGAATCGGCCCCCAAGTTATGCCGCTGCTCCAGACGTTATTGAACTGCATCTCCCAGAACTCGTTCATATGTTGGTGGGTGCTGGGAGTTGGGGACATAAAGGAAACCACTCGGACGAGAACACTTCTGTGAAGGTGAAGTTTTCCACGTCAGAAAAATGGGCAAACTTTGAGACTTCCATGTGATGAATTTTAGGAACATTTTAATAAATCAGCAGGAAATGTTCTTTCCGGTGTGTATTAAAAAGTAAACAGTTTCTAAATTCTTCCACTACAGCTCAAATACCTGTTTTTCGACTTGAACTTGCCCCGGCTGCTCAGATTTGGCTGCACTTTCTTTAACAAACACAAAAGCAAATGAACTGATTCCGCTCTGGCTAAAGAGAAGTTCAGAACTGGATCTTTGTTCTTTACTATTGCCATGGAGATTGCTCTAAATAGTTCTACGTTTTTGGAAGATGATATTTTACGCTTGTTGTCCTACTTCATCTTCACCGTTAGAGTCTAGACCCAAGACTTCCATAGACCTTCTAAAACGGAATAAATCTTGATGGCAGTTGATATGAAACGAAGGCGACGTTGTGTCTCATGTTCGTCTACTGGCAGAAGAATTTGCATCAATTAAGCAACATACTAAATACCTTCCGATGTTTGGTGGGAAAGGACAAGTTGTAGGGGGCAATGATGGGAGTTTGAGAACCCAGCGAAACACACAAGGTCTAATAGACTTGGTTCCATCTAATAACTGGGTCTCTTCATAAAGGCAGACGCATTTGTATGTTGGCTGATCCCCATTGGGGACTCTGTTCCCCAGACTCTTGAGCACCGTGTGTATGTATGCTGCCCTATGGATAGTCCTGTTTTCTAAATCCTTTTTATTTAAGGACAGATTTACTATATTTATATGTATATTCTCCTGCTGACTGCCCTGACTGAGCTCTAAAACCCTTGGGGGGACGATGGCAGGGACCCGGAGTCTTTTTTAAGGTGGCCAAAGACGTAACAATTAAAATCTTTCTTGGAAAAGATCTATCTAAGAAAGATTGTTGGTTTCAATACACACGTGTAGAGCTGAATGGTCAGATCTACATATAGAAACAATAGAATTCTACCTGTATCTGACCATTCAGCACTAACAATGGCCTTCAACGGCACCCAAGCAAAATTTTCCATCCAGCCCGACCGACGAGCCGACCGATATCCAAGTCTTCTGCTGATATCTGTCGTCTCGTTTCCCACCATATACGCACCGAATATCGTGCAAAAATTTGTTTTGTACGATATTATCTGTGAGTCTATGGCCACTTTAACAGAATTCCTTCAGCAATGAGCACAAATAAGAATGGAGTCTTCTCGACCAAAATGCATGAATCAACTTCTCTAGCTCTTCATCCGAAAACCCTATACTGCACTCATGAACCCCAATAAGGGCAAAAACAGTATGTAGTTGGGAAAATAATTAGTGTACTCCAGCCTCTAGGATATTCCTCAGAAATGATTGAACGTATTGTATTGTGGCCACAAGGGCTTGTAATGTAATGCTGGCAAGTGATACAGATATTTGAGGAGATGGTGATAGTGATGGAGATAAAGCTGAGCCAACCACAAACTGGACTCTAGGAAATAACTGACCCTTTGATTGTTGGTTCAAAGTCATGGTGAGAGCACTGAATGCTTGAGAAGGTTCTGAATGAGGTGGATCAGAAGTGAGGTGGTAGGTTCCACTCTTGATTTGTTCATTTATCTGAGATATACTGTGCCGTTATGGAGACCATTTCATGGGCAGGGTGCAGCTCAGATGAGATTGTAGGGGACAGGGTTACAAGAGGACAGAAGGCTGAATACCACCGGAGAAATAAAAGATTCATTATGGAAAGTATTTAGAGATTGGTTGCAGGGACTTGTTCAACAACAATTTCCAGTTAAAAATAAAAAAAGAAGTTTTCTGTTTACCTCTCAAGAAAAAATAGATATAACATGTACAGAGCGCATGTATGCGATGTCATAAAAATAACCCTTGGGTTTCTATGTTTAAACTGTCGTTTTATGGCTGCCTGGGCCACTACCATCCTTCTCACGCACCGAGGGTTTCAAAGTCTGTATCAGTGTTGTATCACTTGGGGATGATAAGGTTCTATTTCCACATACAAGTTATAAATCAATAAACACTGACTCTTCACCTGCCACAGCGAAACAGTAGCGCTCTGCCCACAACTGCATGGAACAGCTGATAATGGCAAGACCTTGATCCTAGTCTTGATATTGACTTTGTTCATAAAGATGATGATACATTTGTTATGATGTAAGGGATAATGATTTCATTGTTGATGATGATGATCTTTGATGCTGAGGATGCGGATGATATTCTGACGAAAAATCTTGGGTTTATGTAGACAATACTGATTTTTGATGATGATGAATTAGATGATGATGATATTTGATGTTGAGGATGCAGATGATATTTTGATGAAGCTCTGTTGGAAAATTGTTGGGTTTATGTAGACAATACTGATTTGTGATGTTGATGACGACAGCGACGATGATGATGAATTGGATGATGATGATCTTTGATGTTGAGGATGTGGATGATATTGTAACGAAGCTCTGTTGGAAAATTGTTGGGTTTATGTAGACAATATTGATTTTTGATGATGATGATGACGACAGCGACGATGATGATGATGAATTTGATGATGATGATCTTTGATGTTGAGGATGTGGATGATATTGTACGAAGCTCTGTTGGAAAATTGTTGGGTTTATGTAGACAATATTGATTTTTGATGATGATGATGAATTTGATGATGATGATGATGATGATGATCTTTGATGTTGAGGATGCGGATGATATTTTGACAATGCTCCATTTGGAAAATTGTTATGTAGACAATATTGATTTTTGATGATGATGATGATGAATATAATGCTGATATTTGATGTTGAGGATGCGGATGATATTTTGACAATGCTCTGTTGGAAAATTGTTGGGTTTATGTAGACGATATTGATTTTTGGTGATGATGATGATGATGATAATGATGAATATAATGATGATATTTGATGTTGAGGCTGCGGATGATATTTTGACGATTTTCTGTTGGGAAATATTGGGTTTGTGTAGACAATATTGATTTTGCTTTTGATAATGATGATTATCAATGATTTTGTTGTTGATAATATTAATATTGTTCATTATAAAGATGCTGATGGGGATAATGAAGAGGAAATGTGCTGATAAGGCACAGGGGGAGTTTGCAAATAATGATGATATTGCTGTTAGATTATTTTGTTGATAGCCATGATGATGATGATGTAGATGATTGCAATATTTTGTTGATGAACAGGATGAATCACAATGGTACCGCTGATGCTGTAGATAATGATAAGTAAACGGAGGAGGATGTTGCAGGTTGTTAATAACATGATAATTACACAAAAAGTGAGGATCAATTAATTGATGTCAGTTATAATGACCATAACCCTAATTACAGAGGAAGCAGACCCTGTGACTGTAGGGGGGCCCAGTCTGTATAGGGGCCCCATGAGGCCCTAATACATATACAATTTCAATAACTATTGGTAAAACTAGCCACCCTGTAGACATTTTGGGGACCTGACACCTGAAAAATAATTTGCTGTATGGCCCAGTAATATCCAGTTACTCCACTGACAACGTCAATGATATTTTGCTCATGGGACGATGCTGATGTTCTTGTACAATAATAATAATAAGATCGATTACGCAGAAAGTGTGGATTCCGGTTTTGCTGATGATTATGATCATAACGAAGCAATTTCTGCCTGGCCGAACTGAATCCGAACCCTAATTTTCATATGTAAATTAGGGGTGGGTATTTCCACTTTTTCCTTTCCTCATCCTTATTCGCATATGCACATTAGAATTTGGTTCAGTATTTGGCCGAATCCCTCACAAAGGAATGGGTGGACACCTAAAGAAATATATTGCTCGGCATGGCTTCAGGGCTCTGACATTATTGTAGCCATTTGAGTTTATGGGAATAGAGGAGCATTGTGGAGTTTAAAGCATTGGCTAAAGCGGAAGTTAGATGAAAAAGATGAATTGAATCATCAATCTGCGTCTGGGATATAATGGGCAGCCTGTAGCCCTAATATTCATTTACACGGAAGATTCACGGGTTAAACACGAGCCACACGCTGACATTAGATTCTCTATACGTGGCCTAGAAGTGGATTATTCATTCTCCTTACTCTTGTCTCGTGTAGCCGCCATCCCTGGGCACATTCCACTCACTGTGTGAATAAAATAATATATATGTTCCATACCTGTATCATGGGATTGTTCCCTTCCAGTGAAAATACCAACAGGTACATATGGATCACCTGGTAGCCTGGTGGTGATGGGCGAATAAATTCACCTGGCACGGATTCGCGGCGATTTCTCAGCGTCAATTTCTGATTTTCACTATTTTTTCGTGAAAAAGTTTGAATTGCTCGATTTTTTTGTGAAAACGTTCAAATTTCATGATTTTTTCGTGAAAACGTTAGAATTTCACCATTTTCTCTTTAAAACTTTAGAATTTCAAGGATTTATTCGTGAACTTTCCAATTTCATGAATTTTCGCGATTTTTACAGTGAAGCGAAATGGGAGAGATTCACCCATCACTACTAATGAGCCCCTTCCTTCTCCAATGGGTGGCCCTTCCCTGTGTTCACTCTATGGGGCAGATTCACTAAAGGGTGATGGCCTTGATCACATCCTCAGAGATGTACAGAAAGACAGACTCCATTAGAGAATGGAACCCAACCACCGCACAGGGGGGTCAGACTCCAGGCAGAGAGTGCCCTGAGCAGAATGAAACCCAAGGCAAGGAGACTTAAGGTGGCCATCATGCAGCAAGTAGGGATGTAGCGAACTGTTCGCCGGCGAACTTGTTCGCGCGAACTTCGACCGTTCGCGTCCGCCGAATGTTCGCGAACGTCGCGCGACGTTCGCATTTTGAGTTCGCGTTCGATTCGAATACAAATCGTTCGACCATTCGACCATTCGAATTCCTTTGACCGCTAAAAATCGAACGATTTCCATTCGTTCGAACGATTGTAAGCATTCGATCGAATGAAAAGCATTCGATCGAATGCTTCGATCGTTCGATTCGAATGAAAATCGTTCGATCGAACGATTAAAATCCTTCGATCGTTCGAATCGAACGATTTTAGCGGGTGTTCGAAGTTCGCGAACTGTTCGCGAACGTTCGCATTTTTTGCCGGTGTTCGCGAACACCAAATCGGCAGTTCGCTACATCCCTAGCAGCAAGTACATGTGGAGCAAGTCGGGCTGCCATCTGTCCAGTTTTTGTAGGGCTGCTCGGGTCAAAATTTCCTGCCTGGTTTTCCAAACTAGGATAATCGGGCAGGATTGCCTATGATTGACACGGCCATCACCGATTGCCACATCATAGCCTCGCCCCTGATGTTATGACCCGTCCCTGGCGTATCATGGCTCCACCCCCATTACATCACATCCCTGCCCAAAGTCAGATCGGGCAAAAGAGGACAACCCTACTGGCAAGGTGGGGGAAATTAGGCAGATCCGATCTTGGGCCCTAGAGCCCAATCATCAGATCTCAACGACGAGAATAAAGGCAATTGGACCAAGGACCGTCTCGATGAAGCATCTTAGCCCTCGTCTTTGCCAATTTTCAAAATCGATTGGGGGAAGCCTGTCGGAGGGCCCCATACGCGGCCCAATAAGCTGCCAATTTAGTCTGTCGGCAGTTTATATCGGGGAGCTTTACAGTGACCAGTCACATGGGTAGTGTTGGTGCAAGTAACTAATTAGAAAGAGCCCACACAGTAACATTGGGTGGGAGAGACTAGTACAGGGGGCACTTTGTGTCTATTTTAAATTCCAACAAGCTGGGGGGGGGTACGTTCCTCTAATCAGTGTGTGTGTGGGGGGGTCATTTCTTGTAAAAGGGAGGAGAAGAGTAATGAGTTTCCAATCCTGTTATAAACACTGAACAACAGCCGATTGTCCTGATAGGGAACAAATTGGGATTTTGTTGACCCACCTGCGCAACCAATGTCATTTTTCATTCTAAATTTCGATTTTCCTGATCCAGAACAGAAATCCACATTTGATTCGAAGGTTTATGGGAGAACAAACGATCTGCTGGGAAAAGGAATTGGTTGGGCAGGAATTTCCTTCACTCCTGGGGAAATCAGTGCCGGGTAAAGCCTTTGGCACCGGTTCAAGTTGCCCTTCCCTGGGCTTCTTCCATGTTGCACAATGTTCTCTTTTCCATTTCCCATTGAGAAGAAGCGTCACTTCCCGGTATCAGTCGGGAACAGATCAAATTTACTATTCTCTGACTTTATTTCCCTGTGAGTTTGAAGGGGAACTGAGCCACCCACCAATAAAAAAGACTCTTCTTGGATTCAGGGTCAGTTGAACAACTTCACTGCTCTCTTATTTGCTTCTCTGGGATCTGGGGGTCTATTGAGATACTCAGACAAAGTCCTGTTCCAATTTAATGGCTTGTTACCGATCTAGCGGAAACGGCCAATATCATTTCCATTAATGCTTAATTGGCGTTCCAATATTTACAGCAAACAGCTTGTTTGGGCATTGGCCAAATGAATGCGGGGCTTGTTGTCCAGTGATGGGGGAATTTTTCCTTGAAATTAGAGTTTGTTATGGTTTCATCAGTGGGAAGCCTGGTCCATAGAAAACGGCGAGTATTTAGAAGTGAATAGGGCCAGGTGTGACCCAGAAATCCAGAGCAGTATGAAAGGAGCATGAGATGGAAATGAGGCCTGTGTCCTATAGTAGAGAATTAATTGTTTGGTGTTAATGGGCTTTATGGATCGAATCACACCGTTGGCTTTTGCATTTTCCCATGGGGCATTTCTGCTCCATGGCAACTCCAACTGGATACAGAGAAAACACGACAAACTGCACGGATCGTTATAGTCCCTATAATAAGGGATTATATTCTTTTAGTTACCTCTAGTAGAAGAATTTCCTGGAAATAAAAGAAGAGGAACAAAGTTCTTGACCCAAACCCGTCGGTGGCTAATGATTAAAAGGCCAGTAGTTCTTATTAGGGTTGCGCCAAATCCAGGATTCGTTTCGGGATTCGGTTTTTTCCAGCAAGATTCAGATTCGGCCGAATCCTTGTGCCTGGCCAAACCGAATCTGAATCCTAATTTGCATCTGTAAATTAGGGGGCGGGCAGGGAAATCACGTGACTTTTCGTCACAAAAGTTGAATTTAATAATGGGTCTATCTTTAACCAAAAGGCCCTGCCGGGGCTATTAGACTGGGCTACTAATTTGGGGCCCACCAGATATATTGTTGCATGCTGGGTATGTGGGGAGGGGGCAGTGCAAATTTGGAATCTTCTGCCTGCTCTTATTGTGCCAGCTTTTCTCTCTATTTGCCTTAGACAACAAGATAGTAAGCTCTATGGGACAACAAGTTTTTCAGTGGTGCCAACAGGGTCTTAATGGGATATTGGTCATTTCCGAGCTGTACATAGAAAGGTCAGATTACTTATATGATGATTTTAAGGCACCCCCAGCTAGCCTTTCTTCTCCTGCCAGTGCACGGCCATATAGTCACCCAGTTGCCTTCTCCATGTTTCTTTCATATCTTTGGCCTGTATCTCTACCAGTGTTCTACATACATCGGCCAGTGGTTTATCATCTGTAACCAATGTGATACAGGTGCCTACAATGTTTGGATGGGAAGATGATAAACCCACATACTCAGTGATGGGTTGATCCCCCAGTTCCGATTTTTTTTTTTGTTCCTTTGTCCTTTGATTTAGAAGCAGTTGAACCTATGAGCTTTACATTTGGTAGGGAGGAATGTCAATGATTCCTTGGGGTCTAATGACTGTTGGGCCAAGAGCCCGGAGCTGATGTCCTCACAGCTGGAGACCCTAGCGTGGAAGGAGAACAGTATAAAAAATGAAGGGAAATCATAGCTTTCATAATTGGTCTTGGCCCTGGAGATCTCCTGCTAAACAAGCAGTTCCAGAGTTCTATCATGCATGGCAGTCTATCAGATGACATCACTTGCCTAATGTTGTGTTCTCAAAACCTTTCATAAATCAAAAGCGGGAAACCAGGTCCATTCCCTTTCAATTAAACAGCAATTTTTGAGTTTGGAAGGACCGAGCCGTGACATGCAATAAAAATGCCGATGTGCATGAAATAAGAAATATAAACCCATATCTGAATTGGCTGGGCAAGTGCAGTTGGTGGAAACATGAGGCTAAAATAACAGCCTTCTGAATGTAATGGGGGTACAGTGCTCGGCACTCTCAGAAATCACCATGAGAACAAAACTAAGGCAATTGAGATACTTCTTTGATAAACTGGAATGTCTTAAGAGTTGTTAAAAAATGGGAGTGAAATAACTTTCTGGGTTGATACATCATTCCATTGGGGCAGTTTCTAATGACACAAAAGCTTAATCGGGTTGGTGGGAGGCAAGATAGTCTTGGTTCCTTGTCTGCTTCTAAACCTCAAGCCAACTTCAGGGGTGAGAAGATAAAGCCCAAGGGTAACACTGCAGTGATGGGAAATATGTTGAGGGTGCTGACAGGTTGGGGAGCCAATTCTAAGAGAAAAATTAGAGTGTGTGCTGCCACAAGAAAAAATATATAATGTAAATGGTACCACGCTAATAAACCAAAAAATGTCGTTGTTAAGTAAATAGCAAGGAGATCCACTCACAGTTCACCTCAGACCCAAGGTGCAAAACCCAAGACACTAAGGGGCCAATTCACCAAGCTCCAGTGAAGGATTCGAAGTAAAGAAACTTCAAATTGCGAAGTGTTTTTTGGGCTACTTCGACCATCGAATGGGCTACTTCGACCTTCGACTACGACTTCGAATTGAAGGATTCGAACTAAAAATCGTTCGACCAATTGATAGTCGAAGTACTGTCTCTTTAAGAAAAAACTTCGACCCCCCCTAGTTCGCCATCTAAAAGCTACCGAACTCAATGTTAGCCAATGGGGAAGGTCCCCATAGGCTTTCCTAAATTTTTTTGGTCGAAGGATAATCCTTCGATCGTTGGATTAAAATCCTTCAAAACGTTCGATCGAAGGATTATTCCTTCGATCGGTCGATCGAACTATTTCCGCTAAAATCCTTCGACTTCGATATTCGAAGTCGAAGGATTTTAATTCCCAGTCGAATGTCAAGGGTTAATTAACCCTCGATATTCGACCCTTGGTAAATCGGCCCCTATATCCAAAAGAAAGAATGTGAGGATCTCCAATAATTAGGGATGCACCAAATCCAGGATTCGGGATTCGGCCAGGATTCGGCCTTTTTCAGCATGATTCGGATTCGGCCGAATCCTTCTGCCTGGCCGAACCGAATCCGAATCCTAATTTGCATATGCAAATTAGGGGCGGGAGGGAAATTGCGTGACTTTTTGTCAGAAAACAAGGAAGTAAAAAATGTTTTCCCCTTCCCACCCCTAATTGACATATGCAAATTAGGGTTCAGATTCGGTTCGGTATTCGGCCGAATCTTTCGTGAAGGGTTCGACCGAATCCAAAAAAGTGGATTCGGTGCATCCCTACCAATAATCAAGAGCTAAATATTTTTTAAAAAAAGTAGAAAATGTATTAGGACATAAAACCTAACGCGTTTCGTGCCTGACAGGGCACGTACTATCAGGCACTTCTAAGGGCTAAGGACTAGGACTAAAACAAAATATTTAACAGGTTTTTTTTTGACTAAATGCAGATGATCCAAAAGGTTGAAGAGGACCGAAGTGTGAAGTTTACCGCCATCTTTTTCGCCGCACTTCGTCAGGCTTAGTTTCGCCAGGGCTCCGCAAATTCACTAAAATCCGAAGTTGCGCACAGGGGTAGCGTAAGGTTGCGGAGTTGCGCTAGCGTTGATTCGCTATATAAAGCGAAGTTACGCTAGCGAAGGCTAATTTGCATACGGCGCGAAATTCAAATTTCAATGGAGGAATACGTATCAGCACTACAAATGCCTAGAAAACCTTCAAATCAGCAAATAAAAATTTTATTTTGCCCTACACATGTGCCCACTGTCTAGGTAAGTTGCCATGAGTCATGAAATGTAGGGGGGAGGAAGGGGGCCCCAAAAAATTTTTGATCTTTTTCAGCCTATCAGCCATCATGTAGAAAACACGCCAGCATTTTTTGAGACTTAGAAAAAAAATTGACTTTTTTTGAAACAATCCCTATCTACTCTATTGCGCTTCGCCAGGTCTGAGGTGGCGAAGGAAGTCTAGCGTAAAAAGTAGTGTTCAGTACACTGCGCAAGTTAGTGAATTTGCGTCGTTTCGTCGCTAGCGAAGATTTGCCTGGCGTAAGGGTGCGAAGTAACACTAGCGAAACTACGCCAGCGTTCGTTAGTGAATTTGCGCAGTAGCGAAAATGCCAAACGCTAGCGAATTAACGCTAGCGTTCGGCGCTTTGCGGCTTGCCCCTATGAGTTAAGAGGGGGAGCTGAGCAAGTGTTGCACTGATTTTGGGAGTGAAACATCTGGAGACCTGTGAGAAGACAACAGAGAAGTTACAGGCATCTGTTTTGCTTCTCAGTATGGGATGTATTCAGTATTCTGATGATCCTTCTCTCTTACCATCATTTGGAATTATTGACCTTCAATTCAGTGTCACCAAATTGGCCAACTCTTGCCCTTCCCCTGGGCTCAGAAGTAGTTCAGACTAAGTTTCTCCTCAAAATCCAGTAAACATGACATTGGCAATAAATATTTGCTTGGATGAGTCTTTCCATATTCTGTTTTGTATCACAAGAAATAACACAATGCCAAGTTTCTAATGACCCCTCTGAACTGGAGAAATTGGGCCCCTGGGACCGAGCTGTGCAAAACGCGTTCCTTGCTATTACCAATGGAAAAACAAACTCAAGTCTCCCTCACAATGATAAAATAAGATTGCGGAATTCACTTTCTTACTTTGGGGGTGGTTTGGCCTCCCCCCCCTCCATCTCGGGCCGCCTGTTAGTTTGTGTAAATAGAATTCAGAACTGGGGCTTGAAGCCCAGAATAACTCCCATAAATTAAAAGGCCCCAGCGCTGACCTGGCAAATTTTGCAGTGTTAGTAAAAGACTAATGGCTGGATTTTATCACAGATTAAATTATGGCATGAGGATAGATTAAACGTAGCTCTTGGCTTGGAACTGGAGCGGCAGCTGGGAATATCTGGGAGAAGAGGCCAGTCAACTGGGTGATGTTTCTTCGGATTGTTGCTGTAGGACCTGCCACTACTACTGATAGTTCCTGGAATCTTACTCCAAGACTAATACTGTTATTGGCTGGATTATGTGATACAACTGGGCTCAATAGAGAGGTCAATCAACCTTATCAAGTTGCACATTGTGAAGATAAAGCTCTCCAGTTTCTCATTTGTGAGGCGCCTCCGGATATATCTTTGGTCTTGTAGAACAGGCGTAAGGACTTGTGCATTTAGTTTCCCCCCAGTACATGGGCCAATAAGCTGCCAACTCCATCTGGAGGGACCTGGTATACAGAAAATATAAGCTTTTTATGGGCCCAATAGTTTTTTCCTTGTCTGTCCCTTTCAGATGGACCAACTTGAACCCAAGCAGACTTATCCACAGGGGTTTCATGAATTTCCCTCTATTTCAATTTTGCTTAATCACCACCTTAATGTGCGGCCCCCGAGGGAGGACTTAGTGCCATTTCTGCTGGAACATCTCAGTTCATTTCTGGGCCTGTCTCTACCAGTAAGGGGCCAGTCATTTGTTTTCAAGTGCAATTTTCTCTACATTTCATGTTTCCCTGTAATGTGCTCGACAACTGGGCACTTTTTCTCTCATTTTTCACTATTTGCAATAAAATAAAAACTCAGCCCGATGCTAAAAGCAGAACTTCTCTATCACACAAGTTGCACAGCACTTCTCATTCTACTACTGAACGGATTGTACATTATGTGTGTGTGTCAAAGAGAGACGAGTTTGTGTTATTCACTCATAAACCCCAAATGATCACGTTTGACTAGAAATTACAGTTCATTACTGGTTCATTAAGGAAACAAATGTGCCATTAATGTGTGCGCAACACCATTGTGTAGTATTGACTGAATTCAGCAAACACCTCATTTATTTTCTATGTCAAACTCTGCTGGTCCCTCTGTGCTCTTCTTATTGTGACTCGTGGTATCAACTTCCTTCCTGTTAGTTATTTATTGTATCAACTTCCTTCCTGTTAGTTATTTATTGTATCAACTTCCTTCCTGTTTGCTATTCATTGTACCAACTTCCTTCCTGTTAATTATTTATTGTATCAACTTCTTTCCTGTTTGCTATTCATTGTACCAACTTCCTTCCTGTTAGTTATTCATTGTATCAACTTCCTTCCTGTTAGACATTTATTGTATCAATTTCTTTCCTCTTAGTTATTCATTGTACCAACTTCCTTCCTGTTAGTTATTCATTGTATCAACTTCCTTCCTGTTAGGTTTTCATTGGACCAACTTCCTTCCTGTTTGTTATTCATTGTACCAACTTCCTTCCTGTTAGTTATTCATTGTATCAACTTCCTTCCTGTTAGAAATTTATTGTATCAATTTCTTTCCTGTTAGTTATTGATTATACCAATGTCCTTCCTGTTAGACATTTATTGTATCAATTTCTTTCCTGTTAGTTATTCATTGTACCAACTTCCTTCCTGTTAATTATTCATTGTATCAACTTCCTTCCTGTTAGACATTGATTGTATCAATTTCTTTCCTGTTAGTTATTCATTGTACCAACGCCCTTCCTGTTAGTTATTGATTGTATCAACTTCCTTCCTGTTTGTTATTCATTGTACCAACTTCCTTCCTGTTAGTTATTCATTGTATCAACTTCCTTCCTGTTAGAAATTTATTGTATCAATTTCTTTCCTGTTAGTTATTGATTATACCAATGTCCTTCCTGTTAGACATTTATTGTATCAATTTCTTTCCTGTTAGTTATTCATTGTACCAACTTCCTTCCTGTTAATTATTCATTGTATCAACTTCCTTCCTGTTAGACATTGATTGTATCAATTTCTTTCCTGTTAGTTATTCATTGTACCAACGCCCTTCCTGTTAGTTATTGATTGTATCAACTTCCTTCCTATTAGTCATTTATTGCATCAGATTCCTTCCTGTCATTCATAGTATCGACTTCCTTCATGTTAGTTATTAATTATATCAACTTCCTTCCTGTTAGACATTTATTGTATCAATTTCTTTCCTGTTAGTTATTCATTGTACCAACTTCCTTCCTGTTAGTTATTCATTGTATCAACTTCCTTCCTATTAGTCATTTATTGCATCAAATTCCTTCCTGTCATTCATAGTATCGACTTCCTTCATGTTAGTTATTGATTATATCAACTTCCTTCTTGTTGGTTATTCATTGTATCATCTACTTTGCTGTTTTTAATTCATGTTATCAACTGCTTTCTTGTTGTTTATTCATTGTATCAACTTCCTTCCCATTAGTCATTCATTGTACCAACTTCCTTACTTAAGCGTAGTAGTTGCCATGGTTTTGGGGGGCTGTAGGTCAGTGGATTAGCTACTAATATACTAATGGGCTTTAGCCTCAATTTAGCCACTGCTTACTTAAGTCTACCTTGTGGCATTGCACTGAAAACTTGTTAAGAATATAATAATGTAAAATAAATAGAAATAAAGGGGGCACTCCCCACATACCCTCTGAGATAAACTGGAGCAATATTTTCTGGTGACACCTTAAGATGATGGCAATGGGTTTGGAAGTATTTGCTCTTGAATCTTATTTAGCCACAAGGCATCCACTTGTTAATCCTGGTGCTCCAGACAAGCTCAGGACATAGAGATGTTCAGTTCTCCATCTATTGCTGACGACTTTATAAGTGCTAATTAATGGAACCTGAGAACCTAATGAAGCCCCAGAATTCCGATTCACGTCCCTTCCCTGGGAAATGATTTTCTGTGATTAATTACCGGCTGGTAAATAAACATTCCAATATTTTCATAAAAAGTCCAATTGTGAAAGGAAAGTCAGGAGAAGTTTTCCTTGTGACATAACAGATCGGGGAGGAAATTACATATTGACGGAATCGCTTAAAGCAACAGACATTTTTCAGTCTGAAGTGTTTTGCTGAAAGACGATATTAAATCACACGTTTGCACTTGGCGCAGGAAAATATACTTAAGCTTCAAACGCTTTGCACCCCTTCTTTTGGAATTGGAGCCACTTGCACAGACATAAAGCATGCGCCATGCCCGGCTATTCCCGCTGCCAGGAACTCGGCGCAGGAGGGATTAACGGTTTGAGCGGGCCAAGTCTCTCCCCTGCAGCTGACAGTTTGCTTGCGGGTCACCACACAGAAGTGCAGACAAAATACAAATCGGAGCCAGTAGCCGGGTGACCAGTTATGCTTGGCCCCCAGAGACTGAAGGTGACACTTATTGTGGCTGCAGATTTCAGACTTAGAACTTTGGTTACATTTTATTCTGTTGGTGCAACACTTTGTGGAGTTGCAAGAGCCACTTATGGCCTTTTATTGCCTCTCAGGTCTTCTTCTAGAAGCAGTGGGGCACCAATCAGGTGCTGAGTGAACCAACATATAGACAAGTGGAGCTACTTTAGCCATATAAAAACCACCTAGTGCAGGTCCCCCCCCCTTTTATTTGTGACGTGGAATTACTGAATCACCAAAGGTTGAATCCACCTAGATAGAAGTATGTCATATAAACAAGTTTTTAGTGGTGAAAGCGCCCCTCTATTCTATGCAGTGAATATATAAAGTTATATAAAGTTTCCCAGAGAGAATCTAACTGGTTTTGGAATTCCTTCTCCTGCACAAAGCTCCTTTATGTGTGTGAAGTCTTCCTACGGCCTGGAAGCCTGATATTCTCCTACATGGGCCTTTGTTATTTTAATGCACATTCCTGGGGTCTCTTCCTGAAGAAGGAAAGTGTCTTGACTTGGAGCCAAAGAACCATCTTACTCCCAAGCAGACCATCCTGTGGCCTGACCCAGCACTGAAAGCTCTCACGGCCCATCAAATGCTTCTTCTCCTCTCCTGGTGTTTGGATTTTCTCCTACGAGGCCTTGATTCACCGCTCACCAATGTCACTTTGTTTACACCGGAAAATATGCAAAGAGGAAAGTTTCTCCAGTAAGTTTGACATTCAGCCTGAAAAAGAGCAGCCCTGGCTTTGGGAATCGCATGTTTCCTGCTGAGCCAGTGAGTACGGCTCGAGGATAAGCCGGCGAAATAATGAAATAGGTGAGTGGCTTGTTTTCTCAAGGGGGAACATATAATCTGTCAAACTTACACCATTTTTCAGCTCTGGAAAGGAGACAAAGGGCGCCCTATGTATGAGATGGTGTTTTGTTGAATAGGAGCCAGTGTCAACAGTTTGGGAGCACCGAGGGTTAAACCAGCCTTTTTCGCTTTTGGGAAGGAATAAAAACGGTAATTCATGTTGGCTCCCCAAAGTAGAAACACAAATAAAAAGCAGAGAGTCGAAGGAAACAGGGGTTCCATTGTCTGTGGCGACGAGGAGAAGATATGCGAAATTTCAGTTTTCTAAAAAAAATTCTCCAAAGTGATGAAATGAGAAAAAAAGGGAATAAATAGATTCCTGGTACAGGATGACAATATCAGGAATCATTCATGAACCTTCCCCAACAGGAAGAGCCTGAGGAAGAACCTGAGGAAGAGCCCAGCTACCGGCCAGAAACGTTGGCACATCTCAACTGCACCACAGGGGCTGCATCTAAATATTTCAATTCTCGCAGTCGCAGACTACAGAGTGTCCCCATGGGGGGCAAACGTCAGACAAAAGTGCAAATCATTTGCCCACTCTCTAGGTCAGGGATCCCCAACCTTTCGAACCCGTGAGCAAAATTCAGAAGAAAAAGGAGTTGGGGAGCAACACAAGCATGAAAAATTTTCTTGGGGTGCCAAATAAGGACTGTGATTGGCCATTTAGCAGCCCCGATGTGAATTGTCAACCTAGAATGAGGCTCTGTTTGGCAGTACTCCTGGTTTTTATTCAACCAAAACTTGCCTCCAAGCCAGAAACTCAAAACTAAGCTCCTGCTTTGAGGCCACTGGGAGCAACATCCAAGGGGTTGGGGAGCAACATGTTACTCACGAGCTACTGGTTGGGGACCACTGCTCTAGGTTGTGCCTAGGGATGCACCGAATCCAGGATTCGGTTCAGGATTCGGCCAGGATTCGGTCTTTTTCAGCAGGATTCGGCCGAATCCTTCTGCCAGGCCGAACCAAATGCGAACCCTAATTTGCATATGCAAATTAGGGGCGGGGAGAGAAATCGCGTGACTTTTTGTCAGAAAACAAGGAAGTAAAAAATGTTTCCCCCTTCCCACCCCTAATTTGCATATGCAAATTAGGGTTCAGATTCGGTTCGGTATTCGGTCGAATCTTTCGCAAAGGATTCGGGGGTTCGGCCTAATCCAAAATAGTGGATTCGGTGCATCCCTAGTTGTGCCAAGTCCCCTCTAAATACTGACCCCGATACACAGTAACACAGTGACGCTAGCGATTGAACTGCAGTGAAACCTCTACCCTAAAGTTTTCCAAAATTTTCCATAAGTTTTTTTTTATTCTCCCAACAATTTATAATGCATTTTAATGGGTTTTATATTATGTTTCCCTGGATTTTACAGCAACAATTAAAGGGTTTCCAATAGTAGACCCATGAGCTGTACTTCATAGCAGGAGATGAATTTGGTTTCTGTGCCGCTATGGCTGTGACTCTTCATTTCCATTTCCAGGACTCATTCCCTTAAAGCTTCCTCCTTCCTCCGGGCCCCAAAGTGCTTCCCAGCCAAGAGCAATATTAGGCTTCTCGCAGAGTCCCATTACTGGGGCAGCTTATTGGCCCTTCACCGTTTCCTAGAAATAATATCATTTTAATGAATTGTGTTCTCAACAATTAAAATTAGGTTTAATGTGAAATTGCTGTTTATCTTTCAGCAACTTGTTCTGTCTTGTTTGATTAAAAACATTTCGAGGCACTTGTATCCCGTAACACCCAGTCTGAAACATACCCTGTCTTACCCCCCAAATAATTCTTCTCTTGCAGTTTTTCATTAATAACATATATACAACTGTGGCTGTGTTTTCTCTTCATTTGCTTGACTTGCTTATCTCAACCCAAACCTGCCCAACTCTACCCAACTGCCAACAACTAATAACTGCAAATGACTTCCTTTTCCCAACCAATATCTGCCAGTCTACCCAACTGCCGACACAAAATAACTGTCAATGACTTCCTTTTCCTTAGTCAAACCTGACACTCTACTCAACTGAGAACAACAAATAAATGTCAATAACTTGCTTTTCTCTGCCCAAACCTGTGATGCTACCCAACTGCCAACACCAAATAACTGCCAATGACTTGCTTTTCTCTACCCAAACTTGCACAACTCTACCCAACTGCCAACACCAAATAACTGCCAATTACTTGCTTTTCTCTACCCAAACTTGCCCAACTCTACCCAACTGCCAACACCAAATAACTGCCTATGACTTGCTTTTTACTGCCCAAACCTGTCACTCTATCCAACTGCCAACACCAAATAATTGCCAATGACTTACTTTTCTCTGTCTAAATCTGTTACTCTACCCAACTTCCAACACCAAATAACTGGCATTGATTTTATTCTCTCTAACCAAACCTGTTGCACTATCCAACTGCCAACACAAACTAACTGCCAATGACTTTCTTTTCTCCACCCAAACCTGCTACTGAAACTCTTGGGACTGCACTTTCTTCTAAAAATAAAGAGTTGGTGAAGTTATCAGATGTCAGGTCAGATCTTGTGTAGGTTTTGCTGAAGCTCAGCCAATGGTGGGAAAGAGAGGGCAGTTACCCCAGGGTCATTTTAGCAGGGTAGAGGTTTAACCCCATTTTCTTGGGCAAAATGTATATAAGTCCCACTTAGATGATAATAAAGTTCAAGAGGTATGGATGCACAATAATCTAACATCAGTAGGGAACGTCACCCTAATTGGCCTTCAGCCCAGGGCAGATACACACTATAGAGAGGATCGAATGGGAGTTCATCCTTCAGCCGAGTAAATCATCTCTGCACTCCAGGTATGGAACATTCATTGTCATGTGGGGCCAGAAGATCTCAATCCAGAGTTAAATGTTAAGGGTCTCTTTCCTCTAAAGGGGAAATTTGCAGGTGAAACAAAGCTTTGGCGCTGATAGACTGGCACTGCTACTTTTTAGCATCTCATTGGCCACCTGACATGGGCCTCCAGCTGACAAAGCGTTAAATTGTTGTCACTGCTACTGTGGATGTTAATTGATGGTCTCTTTTGTCTAATTACATTTCATGCTTCAGCCTATAATGGGAGCCTGAGGGTTGTTGTTGGTCATACTCTTCACTATTGTCCTCCTGCTGTCACATGTTTCTTCTACAGAGAGGTCCCCTAAATCTTCCACGTTCTCCACACTCTTATTTGCATGTCTCACGGCCGGCAGTTGTGTTCCATAATGATGTAACCCCGGATCACTGATGTAAGATGCTCAGACCAGTCTTGTCCGCAATATTTATTTCACCTTCACTGGACGTATGAGTGGAATCAGCAATGGTCTACCCCACATCCCTCTGAAACTTGCCCCCTCCTACAATACACAAGGCTAATTCATATGGGAAGGCTTAGGCCAACTCTAATGGGTCAGTACAACCAACAAATGAACCGGATTTACTTACAGAACCACATTTTAATGGCACCGAAGAAGTTGGAGGATCTTCAGTTCTTTAAGAAGCAGCCAACTGTGAGAGTGATCTCTCTATAGGGCCTATATATCTTATTGTCATTAGCCTTTACATTCCCTTGGGTTTTATAAATACCCGTTTTAAATGATTCTGCTCAGAGACATCACGTGGGTGGAAGCTGCCATATTATTCATCATGAAAGGATCCCATTATATTTCCTCATGGGCTCAAGCAGAAGCTTCTTGTGGCTAAATATATATAACGGGAACCTTCTCTGAAGGCCGTTGATCTCCCCCGATGGCCACCCAAGAGTTGGGGTTAGGGTTGTTATTCATTTAAATAGAAGAGCCCTGAACAAAATGTCAGAGTTGTTCTTCTTGCTATGGAATGGCTATGATGGTAATGGTGTGGCCAAGCTTGAAAATAATCATTTGGACCAAAGAGCTCATTTACAGTGAGATGGGGCAATGCGTTCATAATTGTGCCCGTTAAATCCTACCCCAATTCCAAATTCAGATAATAGAAATATATTCTAGAATCCATTAATAGTTCAATATGTACAGAGAACTGGAGAAATAAGCCAGTTCTGGTTTGGCACCATAAATTTCTGATGAAGGATCAGAGCGAGTCCACTTCCCTAAAAAGCAGAAATGGGAGCAATGAAGGAGACATCTGGCTTTGCCTGTTTGTGACTCATTATGCCCAGAGTCCTGCTGGCAGAGGAGCTGGGTGCGGCGGTGGAGGGGTTAAAGAGATTACAGTCTGATTGAGTGCAGATTTGGGGGCTTTCTGGAGGGATTAAGAGACAATTAGAGTGAGATGTTTATGGTTTGGTGATTGCTTCTCGTACAGACGGACATGACATGAGTGTTGCCTGAATGAATTTCAAACTTTGCTGCAGCTGAAATATAACAAACTGTCATTCATTTTAACTCCCCTCTTAGCTCAAAGGTAAAATATCCCTCAAATTTAAAGTAGGGCCTAATGCCCGTTTATTTTCCCTTAAAAGGCTATTTTCATTATGAAGCCATTTACTTTCTCACGCAGGTTGAATGACTCTAAAACAAAGCTCTTCATATGGAGACTCAAGGGCTAAAACTGGACCTGAAATTCATGTTTCTGGCTTCCAGTACCAGAGGTGCCCGGCAGAGTAGAGATGTGGATCCCCTCAAATCAGCACTTGTAGGAGTAGTGGAGGGATCCACGTGTGGTAAAGCACGATGGAGACAGTAGGCAGAAGTAAATGCTAAATGTCCTTGTACAGGATGGAGACAGTAGGGCAAGATGACAGTAGGATGATGGAGGATGGAGACAGTAGGACAAGATGGAAACAGTAGGACAAGATGGAGACAGTAGCGCAACATGGAGACAGTAGGACAAGATGGAGACAGTAGGACAAGATGGAGACAGTAGGACAAGATGGAGACAGTAGGACAAGATGGAGACAGTAGGACAAGATGGAGACAGTAGGACAAGATGGAGACAGTAGGACAAGATGGAGACAGTAGGACAAGATGGAGACAGTAGGACAAGATGGAGACAGTAGGACAAGATGGAGACAGTATGGCAGCCTGGACCCAAAAGGGCATTTGGGAAGAGCAGTACCAGCAGGGGTCTCCTGTTCACAAATGTGTTGGTTCATCTGTCTCATAAGGTCCTATTGCAACTGGTCCAAAGATTGTGTGACAGCTGTAAGCACTTGGGACAAGAAAACTCTTGCTCTGATTTCTTACTCGTATTTATACTTGCGCATAGAATTCCCAGAAACCCTGTATCAGTTCACTGAGTGTAACATACGGTTTAGGGACTGGACAATAATGAGTATTGAGTTCTTTCATTGTAACGTCATGAAGCTGTTGGGAAGAGTCAAACTAATAAACCTGCTGGACCCATTGAGAGGACACTGGGTCTATTTATACTCACGACTCTATAATTCGGCTAAATTTGCCCAAACACCGGCCAACAGTGATACTGAACATTGTATTAGGCTAATCAGCCTCTAACTGGCAAATGCAGCACAAATGGCCCATGATGAATTCCACAATTCCACTAATAATAACAATATATTTATTTAGTGTCGCTTGTGTTAGTCACCGCTCTACTGGGAACTCATTAACCCCTTTTATACACAACAAATAGATCCACTTGTTTCAAGCTCTGGGTTAGGAAATTTCCAGGAATGGAGCCTCCATTCTCCATCACTTCTCCAGAGATGACATTTCTATGGGGTCACCCAACACCTGAGGGCTCAGTCCCTATCCAAAGCTTTGGACTGAAATATGAGCTGCAGCATATATAGTAATATCGACTGTATGTTTGGACAACATTTGTATTGTATTTCCTGGTACTTGTGTGACTGTCTCTACTTCCTTTGCACGGGGGAGTGTATTTCCTGGCACTCGTGTGACTTTCTCTACTTCCTTTGCACGGGGGAGTGTATTTCCTGGTACTCGTGTGAGTGTCTCTACTTCCTTTGCACAGGGGAGTGTATTTCCTGGTACTCGTGTGACTGTCTCTACTTCCTTTGCACGGGGGAGTGTATTTCCTGGTACTCGTGTGACTGTCTCTACTTCCTTTGCACGGGGGAGTGTATTTCCTGGTACTCGTGTGACTGTCTCTACTTCCTTTTGCACGGGGGAGTGTATTTCCTGGTACTCGTGTGACTGTCTCTACTTCCTTTGCACAGGGGAGTGTATTCCTGGTACTCGTGTGACTGTCTCTACTTCCTTTGCACGGGGGAATGTATTTCCTGGTACTCGTGTGACTGTCTCTACTTCCTTTGCACAGGGGAGTGTATTTCCTGGTACTCGTGTGACTGTCTCTACTTCCTTTGCACGGGGGGAATGTATTTCCTGGTACTCGTGTGACTGTCTCTACTTCCTTTGCACAGGGGAGTGTATTTCCTGGTACTCGTGTGACTGTCTCTACTTCCTTTGCACGGGGGAATGTATTTCCTGGTACTCGTGTGACTGTCTCTACTTCCTTTGCACAGGGGAGTGTATTTCCTGGTACTCGTGTGACTGTCTCTACTTCCTTTGCACAGGGGAGTGTATTTCCTGGTACTTGTGAGACTGTCTCTACTTCCTTTCCACGGGGGAGCGTATTTCCTGGTACTCGTGTGACTGTCTCTATTTCCTTTGCACGGGGGAGAGTATTTCCTGGTACATGTGTGAGTGTCTCTACTTCCTTTGCACGGGGGAGTGTATTTCCTGATACTCATGTGACTGTCTCTAATTCCTTTGCACGGGGGGAGTGTATTTCCTGGTACTCATGTGACTGTCTCTACTTCCTATGCACGGGGGAGTGTATTTCCTGGTACTCGTGTGACTGTCTCTACTTCCTTTGCACAGGGGAGTGTATTTCCTGGTACTCGTGTGACTGTCTCTACTTCCTTTGCACGGGGGAGTGTATTTCCTGATACTCGTGTGACTGTCTCTACTTCCTTTGCATGGGGGAGAGTATTTCCTGATACTCGTGTGACTGTCTCTACTTCCTTTGCACGGGGGAGTGTATTTCCTGGTACTCGTGTGACTGTCTCTAATTCCTTTGCATGGGGGAGTGTATTTCCTGGTACTCGTGTGACTGTCTCTACTTCCTTTGCACGAGGAGTGTATTTCCCGGTACTCGTGTGACTGTCTCTACTTCCTTTGCACGGGGAGTGTATTTCCTGGTACTTTTCTGACTGTCTCTACTTCCTTTGCACGGGCAAGTGTATTTCCTGGTACTTGTGTGACTGTCTCTACTTCCTTTGCACGGGGGAGTGTATTTCCCGGTACTCGTGTGACTGTCTCTACTTCCTTTGCACGGGGGGAGTGTATTTCCTGGTGCTCGTGTCACTGTCTCTACTTCCTTTGCACGGGGGAGTGTATTTCCTGGTACTCGTGTGACTGTCTCTACTTCCTTTGCACGGGGGAGTGTATTTCCTGGTACTCGTGCGACTGTCTCTACTTCCTTTGCATGGGGGAGTGTATTTCCTGGTACTTGTGTGACTGTCTCTACTTCCTTTGCACGGTGGAGTGTATTTCCTTGTACTCATGTGACTGTCTCTACTTCCTTTGCACGGGGGAGTGTATTTCCTGGTACTCGTGCGACTGTCTCTACTTCCTTTGCATGGGGGAGTGTATTTCCTGGTACTTGTGTGACTGTCTCTACTTCCTTTGCACGGGGGGAGTGTATTTCCTGGTACTCGTGTGACTGTCTCTACTTCCTTCGCACGGGGGGAGTGTATTTCCTGGTACTCATGTGACTGTCTCTACTTCCTATGCACGGGGGAGTGTATTTCCTGGTACTCGTGTGACTGTCTCTACTTCCTTTGCACGGGGGAGTGTATTTCCTGGTACTCATGTGACTGTCTCTACTTCCTTTGCACGGGGGAGTGTATTTCCTGATACTCGTGTGACTGTCTCTACTTCCTTTCATTCATTGTCCTGGACCCTAAGTTCAAAAAGGGAAAGGATCAGTTGCAGAGTATTTGTATCACAATATCCAGGTATCCCCTGGATACGATTTGACTTGCCAGATGCCTCATCAACTTGCCCAAATCACTTGCTCCTTGATGTCCCCGGACTGGATAGTTCGTTCTCTATTGGGGCCCCATGCAGGGTAGCTTCCCCCCTGCACCCACAGTGTTACACACACACTGAGTAACACACACAGAGTAACACAGGCTGTCAGTGTATCGCATACAGTTACACAATGATAGTAAGACATAGCTAGTAAGACACAGTAACACAAAGTAGTAAGACACAGATAGTAAGACACAGCAACACAAAGTAGTTAGTAAGACACGACTAGTAAGACACATTAACACAAAGTAGTAAAACATGGATAGTAAGACCCAGCTACACAAAGTAGTTAGTAAGACACGGCTAGTAAGACACATTAACACAAAGTAGTAAGACACTGTAACACAAAGTAGTAAGTAAAACTTGGCTAGTAAGACACAGTAAAACAAAGTACTAAGCAACAGTAAGACAAAGTAGTAAGACACCATAACAAAAAGTATTAAGACAATAGAACACAAAGTAGTAAGTAAGACAAAGATAATAAGATACAATAAGAAAACATAGTAAGACACAGAAATAGAAAGTAGTAAGACACGGTAACATAAAGTAGTAAGACACGGCTATTAAGACAAAGTAACACAAAGTAATAAGTAAGTAAGACACAGTAGCACTAAGTAGTAAGTAATACACGGCTAGTAAAACACAAGAAGACAAAGTAGTTAAACACAGTTAGACAATATAGTAAGACACAGTAAGACAAAGTAGTAAGTAAGACAAATTAGAATGACACAGTAAGAAAAAGTAGTGAGTAAGACATGGCTAGTAAGACACAGTAAGACAAAGTAGCAAGACATAGTAAGACAAAGTAGTAATAAGACACGGGTAGTAAGACACAGTAAGTCAAAGTAGTAACACACAGTAAGACAAAGTAGTAAGTAAGACACGGCTAGTAAGACACAGTAAGACAAAGTAGTAAGACATAGTATGCCAAAGTAGTAAGACACATTAAGACATAGTAATAAGACACAGTAAGACAAAGTAGTAAGTAAGACATGGCTAGTAAGACACAGTAAGACAAATTAGTAAAACACAGTAAGACAAATTAGTAAGACACAGCAAGACAAAGTAGTAATAAGACATGGCTAGTAAGGCATAGTAAGACAAAGAAGTAAGACACAGTAAGACAAAGTAGTAAGTAAGACACAGTAAGACAAAGTAGTAAGACACAGTAAGACAAAGTAGTAATAAGACATGAATAGTAAGGCACAGTAAGACAAAGAAGTAAGACACAATAAAACAAAGTAGTAAGACACAATACGACAAAGTAGTAAGTAAGACACAGCTAGTAAGACACAGTAAGACAAAGTAGTAAGTAAGACACGGCTAGTAAGACACAGTAAGACAAAGTAGTATTAATTAACAGTAACATTAAGTAGTAAGTAAGACATGGCTGGTAAGACAAAGTAAGACAAATTAGTAAGTAAGACACGGCTAGTAAGACACAGTAAGACAAAGTAGTATTAAGTTTCAGTAACATTAAGTAGTAAGTAAGACACAGCTAGTAAGACACAGTAAGACAAAGTAGTAAGTAAGACACGGCTAATAAGACACAGTAGGACAAAGTAGTATTAAGTAACAGTAACATTAAGTAGTAAGTAAGACATAGCTAGTAAGACACAGTAAGACAAAGTAGAAATAAGTAAATGTAACATTAAGTTGTAAGTAAGACACAGCTAGTAAGACACAGTAACACAAAGTAGTAAGTAAGACACAGCTAGTAAGACACAGTAACACAAAGTAGTAAGATACAGTAACATTAAGTAGTAAGTAAGACACGGCTAGTAAGACACAGTAAGGCAAAGTAGTAAGACACAGTAACATAAAGTAGTAAGTCAGACACGGCTAGTAAGACACGGTAAAACAAAGTATTAATAAGACACGGCTAGTAAGACAAAGTAACACAAAGTAGTAAGTAAGACATTGCTAGTAAGACACGGATAGTAGGAGGACACACAGTGAGTGGGAAGAAAGAGGTTTTAAGAGACACAGAGCGAGAGAGAGAGAGAGTGTAAGAGAGAGAGGGTAGTAGAGAGAGATAGTGTAACAGAGTGTGTGAGAGAGAGAGTGTAAGAGAGAGAGAGTGTAGTAGAGAGAGAGTGTAAGAGTTAGAGTGTAAGAGACAGAGAGAGAGAGTGTAAGAGTGAGAGTGAGTAAGAGACAGAGAGAGAGAGTGTGTGTAGTAGAGAGAGAATGTAAGAGTGAGAGTTTGTAAGATAGAGAGTGTAGTAGAGAGAGTGTGTAAGAGAGAGATAGTGTAGTAGAGAGAGAATGTGTGAAAGAGTGTGTAAGAGAGAGAGAGAGAGAGAGAGTATAAGAGAGTGTGTAGTAGAGAGAGAGAGAGAGTAAGAGAGTGTGTAAGAGAGAGAGTGTGTAAGAGAGAGAGTGTAGTAGAGAGAGTGTTTAAGAGAGAGTGTAGTAGAGAGAGTGTGTAAGAGAGAGAGAGATAGTTTAGTAAAGAGTGTGTGTAAGAAAGAGAGAGAGTGTGTAAGAGTGTGTGTAAGAGTTTGTAAGAGAGAGAGTGTGTGTGTAAGAGAGAGAGTAAGAAAGTGTGTAAGAGAGAGAGAGAGAGAGAGCGCTAGTGAGACGCAGTTGGAAGGCAGGAGTGTAAGAGCGAGAGAGAGTGTGTAAGAGAGAGCAAGAGAGTGTCAGAGAGATTGTAAGAGAGAGTGAGAGAGTGTAAGAGAGTGAGAGAGAGAGTGTGTAAGAGAGAGCAAGAGAGTGTCAGAGAGATTGTAAGAGAGAGTGAGAGAGTGTAAGAGAGTGAGAGAGAGAGTGTGTAATAAGAGAGAGAGTGTAAGAGAGAGAGTGAGAGTGTAAGAGTGAGTGTATAATAGAGAGAGGGGGTAGTAGAGAGAGGGAAGTAGAGAGCGTGAAAGAGAGAGAGAGAGAGAGAGAGAGAGAGAGAGAGAGAGAGACTGTAGGAGAGAGTGTAAGAGAGAGTAAGAAAGTGTGTAAGAGAGAGAGAGTCTGTGTGTGTGTAGTAGACAGAGTGTAAGAGAGAGAGAGAGTGTAAAAGAGAGTGAGTAAGTAGAGAGAGCACTAGTGCGAGCAGTGGGAAGACAGGAGACAGTGTCGGGGTAGAAGGAGAGGAGAGACAGTGTAAGAGAGGGGAGGGGGTAGTGAAAGTATAAGAGACACAGAAAGAGAGAGAGAGGGAAGTAGAGAGAGAGTGTAAAAGTGAGAGAGGGGTGAGTAGAGAGAGCGCTAGTGAGAGACAGCTGGGAGGCAGGAGAGAGAGAGAGAGAGAGAAAGAGAGAGAGTCGGGTGAGAGAGAGCTGAGGGAGGAGGTTTGGGGAGGGAGAGAGAAGTGAGGGAGGAGGAGGGAGAGGAGGGAGCGCAGAGCGGGGAGGGGAGAGTCAGTGCGGGAGAAACATCGGCCGTTACTGGGGGGGCAGCAGAGGGGTTTGGGGGCAAATAAGGAGCCGAGGACTATACTGGGGGGCACCGGACTGTACTGGGGGGGCAACAGCACTCGGGATCTGAACTCAGTGGGGGACAAGGAGCCCAAGTGCCCCCCACTCTGCGCCTATGTCCTACCGACCCCCATCATGTCCCACCGGAGAACTTCCCTGCCCTGTATCCCCCGAGATCAGGTAATGACTAATTATTATATTAATATTCATACTAATAATAATAACTACCCCCCCCCACTGACTTACTCACCTGTCTCTTTATTTATAGTTATTTATATTTATTTATTTGTCTCTTCTCCTCTGTCTGTATTTATATTTATATGTGTGTCTGTGTTATATTATATGATATATGTCTGTGTATTATATTATATTATATGTGTGTGTCTGTGTATTATATTATATGTGTGTGGCCCTCCAGCTGGGGCCCTGTCTCACTCTCAGTGTCTGGGACTTTATCATTGGCCACTGGGCACATTCGACTCTCTATGGAATGACTTTGGCACCCGGAAACTTTTGCACCCCCCCAAACCTGTCTGACACCCCAGTAACTCAATCAAGTGTTGCTCCCTGACACCCTCCCTGGGGGCAATTGTTGGAGATCATTTGTGGGGTTCAACCTCTCAGTCTCTACATGAGAAACTTATTTCTCTTTATTCCACTGAATAGTGGGGCCCTGGGACCCCTTGTACAGCACCTACACCCCCTCCCCTAATATCATCAGCTGCCCCCATTATTATTATTATTATTATGGTTATTTATTAATTATTACTATTATTATTATTATGATTATTATTATTTATTATTATTATATTATTATTATTATTTTTTTTATTATTATTAAAGTGTGCAGGGAGACACTTTCCCAATAAATCACATTTATGGTTCTACTTAATATTCTTCTTAATTACCCCCTTAATTACCTTGTTTTATTGGCCAATTAAATTCAACTTCATTTCAGGATAAAAAAAAACCAGAGAAAATGGGGTGCACTGAACTATAACTCACCCCCACACTACATCTCCCTTTATATTCACTTCCAATATCTCAATAATAATATTCCCCTTATTTGTCGTATTCCTGATCTCATATCTGATCCTGGGGGGGGGGGAAGGGGCAATTATTGGGGAACCCACTGGATCCTGCTGAGTTTTTTATTCTGCTGGAGGTGAAACCCCAGAAATCCCAGAAAGGTTTAAAGTGTCAGACTGTTCCATGTGGGAAGAGTAAATAGGGGCAGGGAATATTGAGACTGGTCCAACTGAGGTTCTGGGGGGAGAGGAATGGCCGGAGCTTGGGAATGTTCCTAGAGAATTTTAGGGAGAAGTTACTAAATGCAGAACATTTCCCCGTGTCGAGAGTCTGTCGCTCCCCTGAGACGGCCGGGGCCGTGGGTAAATGCTGCTCTTTGGGCGGAACTTGGGACCCAGCAGATTTTCCACCAAAAATAAATACAACTCTCTGCACAAAACGCGGAGGTTCTTCTTGTCGCCATTCCTGGGCCTACAAAGTGTTTGGGGGTGTCTGAGCAGCGCAGAATAGGGGGATTATTAGTAAATGTATCTTCATCCTTATCCACAAATAACTCCTCCAATAACTGATCTGCCTGCACTGCTGGCTCTGACTCCTGCAACAATGTAGCTGAGAACTTTCATTAACACAACTATCTTCCTCATTTCATCTACATTCTGCAACTTCAGTTTAACCACTTCAGGTCCTACATTGTGATTGGCTGAAATGCACAATGACATCACATAATAAGATGGCTTGCCTCCCCTAAAATCTTGGCTCCCCTAATATCTTGCTACCCCTAAAATCTTGCCTCCCCTAAACCCTGCCTCCCCTAAAATCTTGCGTCCCCTTAAATCTTGCCTCCCCTAAAATCTTGCCACCCCTACAATCTTTATCCCCTAAAATCTTGATCCCCTAAAATCTTGCCTCCGCTAAAATATTTATCCCCTAAAATCTTTCCTCCCCTAAAATCTTGCTGCCCTAGGTCCTTTAACCCTTCACAAAGCCAATGTAGCAACCTTTCCAGTCTTTATTCCCTCTCCAGTGATTGGCTGATGGGCAGCTTGTTATCTATATTTCTCTTTCGCTTGTTTTACTTGCCCTTTTGTCTGTCAGTGGGAAACCTGGGTGGGCCGGGTGCTTGTGCTTCATGTTTGGGGCTGCTTTAGAGTGCACGTCCCCAATAGCCAAGCTGTATTATAGGCTATATATCTTCTTTTTGTATTATCGGCCTTTAACTGCAACTCCCAGCACCCTCCATTGGTGACAATAGGCTTCTTTATACAAGACACAGAGTTTATGGGTTGTTTATAGAGATAGAAGCGCAGGCTGAATTATTCCAATAACCCCAAAACAGTAAATTGCCCCCAGAGTTAATGGCAAGGCATAGAATGGGAATTAGGGTCATTTCCCCTTTAAATTAAAGCGGAAACTGAACATGTGTTCCCTGCAGATGAAATTAATGAGTGTTAGTGCTGACCACCCCAGATGCGTGCACACACACTCACACACACTCACACACATATACACACACACTCATTTTATTTCATGGTGAGGTCACAATGGATGAGGTCACAATGGAGGAGGCTGCAATTTCACTTGCACTTGGAGAATCTGCTGAATCAGGAGGTTGCGCTGTAGGGGAAAGAGAAATATTGTCCTGCCAAACCAGGGGCCCCACAGATGCCTCATGCTAATTAGACCTGTGGCCCCCGACATTCATATGGTCTGTAAGTGACCTGGGAAGGTGCAAGTGGGGGGACAGTTCTGCTTAATAAATGGGGGGCAGTACGGAATAAACAAGCAGTCGATGGGCTCTACAGGGGAATGTTATTAGGGGACTTGCACCTTCTGGGATATCTTCTTTTCTGGTATTGGTGCTGCTGTGTGGTTGCTAGGATCACTGCCCTTAGCAACCCGAAAGTGGTTCTTTTATTTTCTTTGAATGAGTTTTACAGTTGTACATGTACCTTTATAGTCACAGAGGGAAAGTGTCCCGACTCCTCCCACTCACATAGCCCAGAGGCATGGCCTTTACTGGCCCGGTGACTCGCTCCTCTCATTAACCCTTTCAGTGTCAGTTCTAGCATTAACTCTCTGCCAGCCCTGCAAACAGGGAAAGATGGACTAAGTGGTGCTGCAGGGCTCGGCCACGTGTGCTCAATGCATTGCCAGATGTGATCCCTTGGGAATTGTTACTCTGGGCCTGTCTGGACATTCCTTCCCAGTGTGTTTGGACATATGGGTGGGAGCTGCCATATTGACGTGTTGTTAAAGAGACAGTAACATAGGGAGCATTGTTGTACAACACAAATGTGCAGTAGCTGAATACAAAGTGCCCATAAAGCTTTTATAGTGTTTCATGCGACTCCTGAATAGTATTTAGTGGAAATGTCGAGCTGGAATGTCTTACAACCAGTTACAGACCTGACGCTGGGACCATTTCCAGTACAAACAGGGGCACAAATTACTGGGAGACCGGCGCATATTGTGCTGGAACCCACAGTTTTCTGGGCACATTGATTTGGATCAGAGAAGTCAGAGGAACGGCCCAACTTCTTCTCAACTCAGTACAATGTGTTCCTCATCTGCCCACAGCATGTCAGCTCCACTCACTGGCCTCTTATTGGTCATTCTGGGTCCCTTCTACTTGTGTCTCTTTAGCCTTTACACCCCAAATATGTCTGCACCTTAATATACACACACCTGGGGTATTTGTCATGTCAGCGTTCCTGCTGAATTGTGCTTAGTACAGGGGATACCTATGCTGCCATAGTTTTATGGGATCTCTCTGTACAGACTATGAGCAAACTTAGGGACTGTTCCTGCTGAATTGTGCTTAGTACAGGGAATACCTATACTGCCATAGTTTTATGGGATCTCTCTGTACAGACTATGAGCAAACTTAGGGACTGTTCCTGCTGAATTGTGCTTAGTACAGGGAATACCTATGTACCATAGTTTTATGGGATCTCTCTGTACAGACTATGAGCAAACTTAGGGGGCTGATCCTGCTGAATTGTGCTTAGTACAGGGAATACCTATGCTGCCATAGTTTTATGGGATTTCTCTGTACAGACTATGAGCAAACTTAGGGACTGTTCCTGCTGAATTGTGCTTAGTACAGGGAACACCTATGTACCATAGTTTTATGGGATCTCTCTGTACAGACTATGAGCAAACTTAGGGGGCTGATCCTGCTGAATTGTGCTTAGTACAGGGAATACCTATGCTGCCATAGTTTTATGGGATCTCTCTGTACAGACTATGAGCAAACTTAGGGACTGTTCCTGCTGAATTGTGCTTAGTACAGAGGAATACCTATGTTGCCATAGTTTTATGGGATCTCTCTCTGTACAGACTATGAGCAAACTTAGGGACTGTTCCTGCTGAATTGTGCTTAGTACAAGGAATACCTATGTGCCATAGTTTTATGGGATCTCTCTGTACAGACTATGAGCAAACTTAGGGACTGTTCCTGCTGAATTGTGCTTAGTACAGGGGAATACCTATGCTGCCATAGTTTTATGGGATCTCTCTGTACAGACTATGAGCAAACTTAGGGACTGTTCCTGCTGAATTGTGCTTAGTACAGGGAATACCTATACTGCCATAGGTTTATGGGATCTCTCTGTACAGACTATGAGCAAACTTAGGGACTGTTCCTGCTGAATTGTGCTTAGTACAGGGGAATACCTATGCTGCCATAGTTTTATGGGATCTCTCTGTACAGACTATGAGCAAACTTAGGGGACTGTTCCTGCTGAATTGTGCTTAGTACAGGGAATACCTATGTACCATAGTTTTATGGGATCTCTCTGTACAGACTATCCAGGCAGAGCTGCTCTGCTTCATTCCCCCAGTACTGAAATGGTTAATGGCGAGAGTCGGAACAGACAGTTATTATAAACAGAGAGAAGCAGTGCATGTGCAACTAGAGCCCCAGATGCATCGCTAAAGTAAACTGCTCCGCACAGAGGGACGGGAGGGAAACAGGCGCAAGAAGGAGGGCGCAGAACCTTCCAACTCACACAGATTTTAGCAATAATTATAAAGAAATGCTGCTGAGCTCTGGGGAACCTGAGTTGTACCTCTCATGAGTCTGTAGGCCCTGAATGGGCTGGTTTTATGCAGGAAAACATTCCAGAAATTAGGAAGCAGGCTCGGACATATACAGGGGAGTGCCGGCTGGTGGGTCTGACCTCATTATGTAGCTCAATAAAGTCATTATCAATTATATTGTCACATCTCATTGCGGAGTTTGTTTAGCTGCAACCTGCCTGACTGAGCTTACAATCTAAATTCCCTATCACAATCCCATCAGTCTCTGCCCCAGTGAGTTTACAATCTAAGGTCCCTATCATATTCCCATCAGTTCCTCTCCCAGTGATTTTACAATCTATGGTCCCTATCACATTCCCATCAGTCTCTGCCCCAGTGAGCTTACAATCTAAGGTCTCTATTACATTCTCATCAGTCCCTGTCCCAGTGAGCTTACAATCTATGGTCCCTATCACATTCCCATCAGTCTCTGCCCCAGTGAGCTTACAATCTAAGGTCTCTATTACATTCTCATCAGTCCCTGCCCCAGTGAGTTTACAATCTAAGGCCCTTATCACAATCCCATCACTCTCTGCCCCAGTGAGCTTACAATCTATGGTCTCTAATATATACTCATCAGTCCCTGCCCCAGTGAGCTTACAATCTAAGGTCTCTATCACATTCTCATCAGTCTCTGCCCCAGTGAGCTTACAATCTAAGGTCCCTATCACATTCCCATCAGTCCCTGCCCCAGTGAGTTTATAATCTAATGTCCCTATTACACTCCCATCAGTCCCTCTCCCAGTGATCTTACAATCTATGGTCTCTATCACATTCCCATCAGTCCCTACCCCAGTGAGCTTACAATCTAAGATCCCTATCTCATTCCTAGCAGTCTCTGCTCCAGTGGAACTTACACTCTATGGTCCCTACCACATTGAGTACAGTAAGGTAAAATAGATACAGTGGGGCGAGGTGGTGACAGCAGGGCCAATAGGGTGACATGGAGACAATAGGGTGACATGGAGACAGTAGGGTGACATAGAGACAGTAGGGTGACATAGAGACAATAGGGTGACATGGAGACAGTAGGGTGACATGGAGACAGTAGGGTGACATAGAGACAATAGGGTGACATGGAGACAGTAGGGTGACATGGAGACAGTAGGGTGACATAGAGACAGTAGGGTGACATAGAGACAGTAGGGTGACATAGAGACAATAGGGTGACATGGAGACAATATGAAGTTATATTAATGCTGTTCCACCTGCAGCAGTTCCCACCCATAGTCTTGACAGTCTCGTGGCCCTATGAGCAGTAAATGTGGCCCCTGCTGCTGCTATTTCTGGGCCAGACTTGGATCAGAACTGTAATTGGGTTTGTCTGGGCTCCTCCTGCTTTGGGTAATGACTTATTAATCCCAGAAATAAAACTGCAATTGAGTCAGAGGTCCATAAAGCTGTGACTGATGTTCTGAGAGGGGAGAGATGATTAGATTGTCAGAGCCAATGCTGCCACCCCTTTATGAGTCCCCTCCTGTCTCAGAGTTTGTGTGAATCAATGAATGGGGGTACGAGTAGGGTGCAACCAACCCAGGGGCTCCCCCCAATACCTGCCCCCCTGATCAGATTGGACCACCCTGTACATTAATGTAAGTGGGGTTATTGGAGAAAGTTGGGCACAATGTGATGGTACCTGTAGCAATTATTTAGCAGATGAATTCAGTTTTAATGGCAGATACAAAAGATAGTTTTAAGGAAGGGCCGGATGCCTTTTTGCAAGGGAGGAAATACAGGGTTACTGGGGGCAGCTACAGGTTTCTCAGGGTCAGCTGATGTGTGTGCGGTGCATTTGGGGGGCCCTCGGCTCACACGTGACAGGGTCTGGCTCTAGATCCACATGGCCAAGGTGCTGGCTGGAGTTAGCGGGTCACAGTGAGTCGGTCGGACCTGAGGTTCAGTATAAAAGAAACAAATAGAGTTGAGAATCCTGGGGCCACACGGCGTCTTCAAAGTATTTTCCTTTTCATTTTATGGTGTTTGTGCTCCACTTGTGACACATTGAACTGAGCGAGTGGGAAAATGGCACAACCACTGGGTGATCCCTGAGCCGCTGACTGGGACCTCTTCCTTCTGAGACATGAGATACCCCAAGAGCTTACACTCACTCTAATCTGTGTGCGCTGTATGATGGCTATGCTGTTGGTGTTTATGCTTAGGGTAGATCCACAGCGGGGGGGGGACTGTTAATTAGTAGAGTTCATGCAGTGTGGGGGGCAGTGGGCAACTATATTGGGACTGACCCCTCAGCACCTTCCAGCACTCAGTCCACCTTTGCCCATTTCTCACACAAGCAAATTTCCCTCTATGCGCCAACTAATGAGCTTTAATGTTCCATTCTGCCAACTATGTGCCAACTAATGAGCTTTAATGGTTCCATTCTGCCCCCCACATGCCAACTAATGGGCTTTAATGTTCCATTCTGCCAACTATGTGCCAACTAATGAGCTTTAATGTTCCATTCTGCCAACTATGTGCCAACTAATGAGCTTTAATGGTTCCATTCTGCCCCCCACATGCCAACTAATGAGCTTTAATGTTCCATTCTGCCCCCCATGTGCCAACTAATGAGCTTTAATGTTCCATTCTGACCCCCATGTGCCAACTAATGAGCTTTAATGTTCCATTCTGCCCCCCATGTGCCAACTAATGAGATGTAATGGTTCCATTCTGCCCCCTATGTGCCAACTAATGAGCTTTAATGTTCCATTCTGCCCCCCATGTGCCAACTAATGAGCTTTAATGTTCCATTCTGCCAACTATGTGCCAACTAATGAGCTTTAATGGTTCCATTCTGCCCCCCACATGCCAACTAATGAGCTTTAATGTTCCATTCTGCCCCCCATGTGCCAACTAATGAGATGTAATGGTTCCATTTTGCCCCCTATGTGCCAACTAATGAGCTTTAATGTTCCATTCTGCCCCCCATGTGCCAACTAATGAGCTTTAATGTTCCATTCTGCCAACTATGTGCCAACTAATGAGCTTTAATGGTTCCATTCTGCCCCCCACATGCCAACTAATGAGCTTTAATGTTCCATTTTGCCCCCTATGTGCCAACTAATGAGCTTTAATGTTCCATTCTGCCCCCTATGTGCCAACTAATGAGCTTTAATGTTCCATTCTGCCCCCACGTGCCAACTAATGAGCTTTAATGTTCCATTCTGCCCCCCATGTGCCAACTAATGAGCTTTAATGTTCCATTCTGCCCCCCACATGCCAACTAATGAGCTTCAATGGTTCCATTCTGCCCCCTATGTGCCAACTAATGAGCTTTAATGTTTCATTCTGCCTCCTATGTGCGAACTAATGAGCTTTAATGTTCCATTCTGCCCCCCATGTGCCAACTAATGAGCTTTAATGTTCCATTCTGCCCCCCATGTGCCAACTAATGAGCTTTAATGTTCCATTCTGCCCCCCATGTGCCAACTAATGAGCTTTAATGTTCCATTCTGCCAACTATGTGCCAACTAATGAGCTTTAATGGTTCCATTCTGCCCCCCACATGCCAACTAATGAGCTTTAATGTTCCATTCTGCCCCCCATGTGCCAACTAATGAGATGTAATGGTTCCATTTTGCCCCCTATGTGCCAACTAATGAGCTTTAATGTTCCATTCTGCCCCCCATGTGCCAACTAATGAGCTTTAATGTTCCATTCTGCCCCCTATGTGCCAACTAATGAGCTTTAATGTTCCATTCTGCCCCCCATGTGCCAACTAATGAGCTTTAATGTTCCATTTTGCCCCCTATGTGCCAACTAATGAGCTTTAATGTTCCATTCTGCCCCCACGTGCCAACTAATGAGCTTTAATGTTCCATTCTGCCCCCCATGTGCCAACTAATGAGCTTCAATGGTTCCATTCTGCCCCCTATGTGCCAACTAATGAGCTTTAATGTTCCATTCTGCCTCCTATGTGCCAACTAATGAGCTTTAATGTTCCATTCTGCCCCCCATGTGCCAACTAATGAGCTTTAATGTTCCATTCTGCCCCCCATGTGCCAACTAATGAGCTTTAATGTTCCATTCTGCCAACTATGTGCCAACTAATGATCTTCAATGGTTCCATTCTGCCCCCCACATGCCAACTAATGAGCTTTAATGTTCCATTCTGCCCACCATGTGCCAACTAATGAGATGTAATGGTTCCATTTTGCCCCCTATGTGCCAACTAATGAGCTTTAATGTTCCATTCTGCCCCCCATGTGCCAACTAATGAGCTTTAATGTTCCATTCTGCCCCCTATGTGCCAACTAATGAGCTTTAATGTTCCATTCTGCCCCCACGTGCCAACTAATGAGCTTTAAAGTTCCATTCTGCCCCCCATGTGCCAACTAATGAGCTTTAATGTTCCATTCTGCCCCCCACATGCCAACTAATGAGCTTCAATGGTTCCATTCTGCCCCCTATGTGCCAACTAATGAGCTTTAATGTTCCATTCTGCCTCCTATGTGCCAACTAATGAGCTTTAATGTTCCATTCTGCCCCCCATGTGCCAACTAATGAGCTTTAATGTTCCATTCTGTCCCCCATGTGCCAACTAATGAGCTTTAATGTTCCATTCTGCCAACTATGCGCCAACTAATGAGCTTTAATGGTTCCATTCTGCCCCCCATGTGCCAACTAATGAGATGTAATGGTTCCATTTTGCCCCCTATGTGCCAACTAATGAGCTTTAATGTTGCATTCTGCCCCCTATGTGCCAACTAATGAGCTTTAATGTTCCATTCTGCCCCCACGTGCCAACTAATGAGCTTTAATGTTCCATTCTGCCCCCCATGTGCCAACTAATGAGCTTTAATGTTCCATTCTGCCCCCCACATGCCAACTAATGAGCTTCAATGGTTCCATTCTGCCCCCTATGTGCCAACTAATGAGCTTTAATGTTCCATTCTGCCTCCTATGTGCCAACTAATGAGCTTTAATGTTCCATTTTGCCCCCTATGTGCCAACTAATGAGCTTTAATGTTCCATTCTGCCCCCACGTGCCAACTAATGAGCTTTAATGTTCCATTCTGCCCCCCATGTGCCAACTAATGAGCTTTAATGTTCCATTCTGCCAACTATGTGCCAACTAATGATCTTCAATGGTTCCATTTTGCCCTCTATGTGCCAACTAATGAGCTTTAATGTTCCATTCTGCCTCCTATGTGCCAACTAATGAGCTTTAATGTTCCATTCTGCCCCCCATGTGCCAACTAATGAGCTTTAATGTTCCATTCTGCCCCCCATGTGCCAACTAATGAGCTTTAATGTTCCATTCTGCCCCCCACGTGCCAACTAATGAGCTTTAATGTTCCATTCTGCCAACTATGTGCCAACTAATGATCTTCAATGGTTCCATTCTGCCCCCACATGCCAACTAATGAGCTTCAATGGTTCCATTCTGCCCCCTATGTGCCAACTAATGAGCTTTAATGTTCCATTCTGCCTCCTATGTGCCAACTAATGAGCTTTAATGTTCCATTTTGCCCCCTATGTGCCAACTAATGAGCTTTAATGTTCCATTCTGCCCACCATGTGCCAACTAATGAGATGTAATGGTTCCATTTTGCCCCCTATGTGCCAACTAATGAGCTTTAATGTTCCATTCTGCCCCCCATGTGCCAACTAATGAGCTTTAATGTTCCATTTTGCCCCCTATGTGCCAACTAATGAGCTTTAATGTTCCATTCTGCCCCCACGTGCCAACTAATGAGCTTTAATGTTCCATTCTGCCCCCCACATGCCAACTAATGAGCTTCAATGGTTCCATTCTGCCCCCTATGTGCCAACTAATGAGCTTTAATGTTCCATTCTGCCTCCTATGTGCCAACTAATGAGCTTTAATGTTCCATTTTGCCCCCTATGTGCCAACTAATGAGCTTTAATGTTCCATTCTGCCCCCCATGTGCCAACTAATGAGCTTTAATGTTCCATTCTGCCTCCTATGTGCCAACTAATGAGCTTTAATGTTCCATTTTGCCCCCTATGTGCCAACTAATGAGCTTTAATGTTCCATTCTGCCCCCCATGTGCCAACTAATGAGCTTTAATGTTCCATTTGTCCCCAACGTGCCAACTAATGAGCTTTAATGTTCCATTTTGCCCCCTATGTGCCAATTAATAAGCTTTAATGTTCCATTCTGCCCCTGAGCAGTTGTCTCGGACAAGGGGAAGGGGTTAAACTATGGTGTCATTACATAATGCACTTGATTGGTTGTGTTGCCTTTGGGAATAATGAGACTGGTGCTTATGAGACGATGTGCCTGGGTGTTTGGGAGTCGTTCCCAGCAGTGCAGCTACTAGGAAGGGAATGAGCCGTGGGAGTGCAGCACCTTCCTGGGATTTAATGGAGCTGCTATAGGGGAACATCTGTGCCATGTGTTTATGTTTGTGAGTGTGCGGAATTCCCAGCAATCCTGGCACCCGGCCTGTTCCACCCGCTCCCAATCCTGCACTTCTGCACCATTCACATTCCACTCAATCCAATCCAACCCGTAGGGTCATGTGACTGTCCGGACAACTGCATCAGTTTATTCTTTCCTCTCACATCTGAATATGCAAATTAGGGATTGGATTTGGTCCAGTGTTTTGTGCAGGATTGGGTAATGGGAGGAGCTTTGTTTGGTGGCACCTCATTAGTTAATTAAAGAGACAGGCACAGGTAACTGTTACATTGTCCCACATGAGTAGGAGCCAGTGATGAGGATTCTGCCCCCCACCCCTGTTAGTTAAAGGGCACATTTATTAGTAAAACATTTCCACCAGAGTGGGGGTATAACTGGAGCCTAATGAGCAGAGGCCCCAAGCCTTTTACAGTATGTAGAGCGTAAGCCCTGTGGGCTCAGAATCTCACTCCAGTGCTGAGTCACTCTCTTTTCCTGCCTGGACACGATCAGACATGCTGCCCCCTCTGATTGGGGTATAAATGCTGGAATTCCCCCTGGGGGTATGAACCACAGCAAAACTGCTTTGGGTTAAATACCGATCCCTCGCACACCACAGGGTGGCAGTTGCTGGGTGGCAGTTGCCGGGCAGCATTGGTTTCATGCGACGTGTCAGGATGGAGTTTGTGGTCCTGAGAGTGTCCAGCTGTGGGGTCCTTATTGGTTTATCTGACAGCGTCACGGTGGGTTCAAACATGACAAACTGCAGAATCGTCAATTAGTAAATCAGCCTCTCAGGTTGAGGGGGAACAGCCTGGTGCAGCCCCCCAGCTCCTTTCAAACGGCTGCAGGTGGTTTCGTGTAATTAGATTGTGAGCATCTGTTTCTTCTCTTTCTCTCTCTTCCCTAATTGCTCTGCCTGGGCCGCCGCTCGTCAGGGATTTGGCCAAATTCGGCATTTTCAGAGAACATCGAGAGGGCAAATCAGCACAATCCATCCTCTTCTATCTACCCACAATGCAGCATTCCTTCCCAGAACTCCAGTGTAACTGCACTCAACGTAATGGGAGGTGCAAACATCAATACCAGTTGATACATTGTGATCAAACACCGGCAATTTGTCCATGTACTTACCTCTACATCAGTTGCAGGTTGGTGCAGCATTGCTGCAGTCATGTAAAGTGGTTTCTTGACCATAATATAGGTATTTGTGGTTGTGCAACCCTAGATTGTAAGCTCTGCGGGCACAGTGACCTATGAATAATCATGCACATGTGTGCACTGTCTCCGTCCTGCCTGTCTCCATCTTGTCCTACTGTCTCCATCTTGTCCTACTGTCTCCATCTTGTCCTACTGTCTCCATCTTGTCCTACTGTCTCCATCTTGTCCTACTGTCTCAATCTTGTTCTACTGTCTTCATCTTGCCCTACTGTCTCTATCTTGCCATAATGTTTCCATCTTGTCCTACTGTCTCCATCTTGCCCTACTGTCTCCATCTTGCCCTACTGTCTCTATCTTGCCATAATGTTTCCATCTTGTCCTACTGTCTCTATCTTGCCATAATGTTTCCATCTTGTCCTACTGTCTCCATCTTGCCCTACTGTCTCCATCTTGTCCTACTGTCTCAATCTTGTTCTACTGTCTCCATCTTGTCCTACTGTCTCCACCTTGTCCTACTGTCTCAATCTTGTTCTACTGTCTCCATCTTGTCCTACTGTCTCTATCTTGCCATAATGTTTCCATCTTGTCCTACTGTCTCCATCTTGTCCTACTGTCTCCATCTTGTCCTACTGTCTCCATCTTGTCCTACTATCTCCATCTTGTCCTACTGTTTCCATCTTGTCCTACTTTCTCCATCCTGCCTGTCTCCATCTTGCCCTACTGTTTCCATCTTGTTCTACTGTCTCCATCTTGCCCTACTGTCTCCATCTTGCTCAACTGTCTATATTTTGTGCTACTGTCTCCATCTTTTCTTATTGTCTTCATGTTGCTCTACTATGTCCATCTTGTTGTACTGTCTCCATTTTGTCCTACTGTCTCCATCTCACCCTACTGTTTCCATCTTGTCTTATTGTCTCCATCTTGCCCTACTGTCTGCATCTTGTCCTACTGTCTCCATCTTGTTCTACTGTCTCCATCTTGTCCTACTGTCTCCATCTTGTCCTACTGTCTCAATCTTGTCCTACTGTCTCAATCTTGTTCTACTGTCTCCATCTTGTCCTACTGTCTCCACCTTGTCCTACTGTCTCAATCTTGTTCTACTGTCTCCATCTTGTCCTACTGTCTCTATCTTGCCATAATGTTTCCATCTTGTCCTACTGTCTCCATCTTGTCCTACTGTCTCCATCTTGTCCTACTGTCTCCATCTTGTCCTACTGTCTCAATCTTGTTCTACTGTCTTCATCTTGCCCTACTGTCTCTATCTTGCCATAATGTTTCCATCTTGTCCTACTGTCTCCATCTTGCCCTACTGTCTCCATCTTGCCCTACTGTCTCTATCTTGCCATAATGTTTCCATCTTGTCCTACTGTCTCTATCTTGCCATAATGTTTCCATCTTGTCCTACTGTCTCCATCTTGCCCTACTGTCTCCATCTTGTCCTACTGTCTCAATCTTGTTCTACTGTCTCCATCTTGTCCTACTGTCTCCACCTTGTCCTACTGTCTCAATCTTGTTCTACTGTCTCCATCTTGTCCTACTGTCTCTATCTTGCCATAATGTTTCCATCTTGTCCTACTGTCTCCATCTTGTCCTACTGTCTCCATCTTGTCCTACTGTCTCCATCTTGTCCTACTATCTCCATCTTGTCCTACTGTTTCCATCTTGTCCTACTTTCTCCATCCTGCCTGTCTCCATCTTGCCCTACTGTTTCCATCTTGTTCTACTGTCTCCATCTTGCCCTACTGTCTCCATCTTGCTCAACTGTCTATATTTTGTGCTACTGTCTCCATCTTTTCTTATTGTCTTCATGTTGCTCTACTATGTCCATCTTGTTGTACTGTCTCCATTTTGTCCTACTGTCTCCATCTCACCCTACTGTTTCCATCTTGTCTTATTGTCTCCATCTTGCCCTACTGTCTGCATCTTGTCCTACTGTCTCCATCTTGTTCTACTGTCTCCATCTTGTCCTACTGTCTCCATCTTGCCCTACTGTCTCCATCTTGTTCTACTGTCTCCATCTTGCCCTACTGTCTCCATCTTGTCCTACTGTCTCCATCTTGTCACACTGTCTCCATCTTGTCCTACTGTCTCCATCTTGTCCTACTGTCTCCATCTTATCCTACTGTTTCCATCTTGTCCTACTGTCTCCATCTTGTCCTACTGTCTCCATCTTGTCCTACTGTCTCCATCTTGTCACACTGTCTCCATCTTGTCCTACTGTCTCCATCTTGTCCTACTGTCTCCATCTTATCCTACTGTTTCCATCTTGTCCTACTGTCTCCATCTTGTCCTACTGTCTCCATCTTGTCCTACTGTCTCCATTTTGTCCTACTGTCTCCATCTTGTCCTACTGTCTCCATCTTGTTCTACTGTCTCCATCTTGCCCTACTTTCTCCATCTTGCTCAACTGTCTATATTTTGTGGTACTGTCTCCATCTTTTCTTATTGTCTTCATGTTGCTCTACTAAGTCCATCTTGTTGTACTGTCTCCATTTTGTCCTACTTTCTCCATCTCCCCCTACTGTCTCTATCTTGTCTTATTGTCTCCATCTTGCCCTACTGTCTGCATCTTGTCCTACTGTCTCCATCTTGTCCTACTGTCTCCATCTTGTCTTACTGTCTCTATCTTGTCCTACTGTCTCCATCTTGTACTACTGTCTCCCTCTTGCCGTACTGTCTCCATCTTGTCCTACTGTCTCCATCTTGCCCTACTGTTTCCACCTTGTCCTACTGTCTCCATCTTTCCCTACTGTCTCCATCTTGCCCTACTGTCTCCATCTTGTTCTACTGTCTCCATCTTGCTCAACTGTCTATATTTTGTGCTACTGTCTCCATCTTTGTCTCCATGTTGCTCTACTATGTCCATCTTGTTGTACTGTCTCCATCTTGTCCTACTGTCTCCATCTTGTCCTACTGTCTCCATCTTGTCCCACTGTCTCAGGATTCTGGGCAGACACCTCTGTTTGCACCCAGTACAATTAATAACCTACGAAGGTTCCCGGTGAGATTCGTCGGTAACTGGGTTAGTGGAGGCAGAATTCCCAGTGTTGCTCCCATCTCTCCATATTGATTGGGCGCCGGGGGAAGCGGTTGCTAGGGATCACACACACGGCTATTATTCAGGGTTGTGTTACAGACTCAGCTCATTTTGTTCCCAATCGCTGCCCGAGGCAAGAGCTTTGGTGGATAAATCCCAGTGAAAATATTTATCCATAAACATGACCTTTCCCTCGATCCTGCTGCCAAGGGGAAAGAGCTCCGCCATTGATTAGTGAGTCTGGGATCGGCTGCCAATGTCTGGGCGCACAGGGACCTCACTTTAACCAGTGGATCATGGGATTGACTCACAAACGCAAAAATGATGGGATTAAGGGATTGACTTTTGCATAAATGAGATTATTCAGTGAAGGGAACGCAGTTCACTAGGGGCCAGTGACTGGGAATGTGGGGAATGATCTGATTGGCTGATCAGTGCACCCTTGTGCAGCAATGTCTGAGTATTTGTTTGTATTTTAAACCACAGCTCCTACAACTCCCAGCATCCTCTGCCAGCCAGAAGGAAATGGGTTGTTTCTTATTGGCCCACAAATAATTTCACTTATTGGCTGAAATCATTTTATTTTCTACCCAGAAAATTAATAGTTAAAGACCTGATGTGGGGCTAATTGTGGGGCTAATTGGTTCCTAGAGACTGGGGGTAATTAACTGCTAGAGAGCGAAAGTCCCCCCAGTGCAGGGGGCAATTATGTGGAGGCCGGGGTAATGTATTTATAGCGGAATCTCCTTTTTATTGAAGGGAAATAATACCAATTTTCCCATATGTGCTGCCCAACCAACTGTCAGCTCCCTGGCCAAGTGTCAGTTCTGTGCCAGTCTTACCCCGGGTGGGGGTGCCAGCAGGCTGGGGGGGGGTAGAGGGAGCGGTGGGATTCCTGCAGGCGACTTGTGTCCTGGGAATCCGGGAGGAGAATGGGGTTTGTCTGCAACGCAACTGTCAGCGGAATGTTGTCAGGAGGCGGCAGTTGGGACACTGGGATTGACGTCACGACTCAGCCTGATAATTAGAAAGTGATTAATATTATTGTGGAAATGAGGGGAGGGTTCTGGCTCTCCCCCCCCCCCGTCTAATAAAAACACCGAGATATTGAGAGGATTTTGGGAAAGTTCCAAGTGCCGATGTGTCTCATTCACCCGGGATTATTGATCCGACAAACAATTCCTATAAACAGCAACTGTCATGTGCTTTTGTTTCTTCCTTATTGGCCCCTCTCTCATGCCCATAGGGCCCCTTCCTTTTTGTGTAACAAGAGGTGAATCATGTAGATCTGACACATTCAGCTTTGCTCAGGAACTCCTTTGTCCCTGGATACAGTCCAACACCCACACCGTGGATTCTTAAAGCAACGGTACGCAATAAAAGTGATGCAAAAGTGTCTGTTTGCCTTGGACCCTCTGCTTGCGGATTCTTACTTTTCCAAGACTTTAATTCTATCTTTGGGTATTCATTTGATTTAATGTAGCCAATGAGCTCTGTATAAACAAACTCCTCTCATCTCCCCTCCCCCCAGCTCATTTCACAGAGGGACTGGTTATTGTTTTACTACCCCCCCCTCCTCAAACAGCAGCAGCAATTCAGGAATCAGAAAACACAGGCCCATTCAGCGCTGCTCTTAGTAGGGGGCTCTGTATTTATTTCTCATTTGTCCCCCAGGGGATGCTGGGAAGGCTGGATATTTAAAACGTAGACACAAAAAATATCGACTTTTTAATTTAAAAAAAACTGTTTTGGTTAAAGCCTCAGGTTCCCCTTTAAAGCATCAGAATTCGGAAAAGCAAAACCAAGTTACCCCATAAAATGATTTTTGATTTGACCGGTAATTTGGGTTTTGGACTTGAGGCTGGAGGGAGGGGGGGGATGTGTCGTTTTTTTTTTTCACAGAAGTCTGTGGTTTTTTTTTTCAAACACTCGTAAAAGATATTTTAAACCTTTCGTTTTTATTTATTGGTGGATTTTATTATTAGGGGAAGTGAAATAGGGAAGGGATCCGGCTTTTCTCTGTTTCATTTGGACTCAATAATAATCCCCCCTCTGTGTTTCCTGCTGAATCAGCAACTGCCAGTCTGGGGGGGGGGCGGGGAGAACTTTGTGTCCAGCTGACAGTAACGTACCCCCCCCCCCATGTCTGAGTGAGTGCAGATACTTGTTTTAACCTTATAGAGTGCAAGCTCTGTGGGACAGGAAGTATCTTTAGCCCAGTCGATACTTGTTTTAACCTTATAGAGTGCAAGCTCTGTGGGACAGGAAGTATCTTTAGCACCAGCCGATACTTGTTTTAACCTTATAGAGTGCAAGCTCTGTGGGACAGGAAGTATCTTTAGCCGAGCCGATACTTGTTTGAACCTTATAGAGTGCAAGCTCTGTGGCACAGGAAGTATCTTTAACCCAACCGATACTTGTTTTACCCTTATAGAGTGCAAGCTCTGTGGGACAGGAAGTATCTTTAGCTGAGCCGATACTTGTTTGAACCTTATAGAGTGCAAGCTCTGTGGCACAGGAAGTATCTTTAGCCCAACCGATACTTGTTTTACCCTTATGGAGTGCAAGCTCTGTGGGACAGGAAGTATCTTTAGCCCAGCCGATACTTGTTTGAACCTTATAGAGTGCAAGCTCTGTGGGACAGGAAGTATCTTTAGCCCAGCCGATACTTGTTTTAACCTTATAGAGTGCAAGCTCTGTGGGACAGGAAGTATCTTTAGCCCAACCGATACTTGTTTGAACCTTATAGAGTGCAAGCTCTGTTGGACAGGAAGTATCTTTAGCCCAGCCGATACTTGTTTTACCCTTATAGAGTGCAAGCTCTGTGGGACAGGAAGTATCTTTAGCACCAGCCGATACTTGTTTTAACCTTATAGAGTGCAAGCTCTGTGGGACAGGAAGTATCTTTAGCCCAGCCGATACTTGTTTTAACCTTATAGAGTGCAAGCTCTGTGGGACAGGAAGTATCTTTAGCCCAGCCGATACTTGTTTTAACCTTATAGAGTGCAAGCTCTGTGGAACAGGAAGTATCTTTAGCCCAGCCAGCTGATGTTGGACTCCCAGCACCCTTTGCCAACTAGTAAATGCCAGAGGCTGCTGGGAATTGTAGTTTAGCCAATATAATAATCCTTGTTTTCTCAAGCTTTACTATAAATTTGAGGGGCCCCTCATGTGACCCTAAAACTGCCGAATGCTCAATGGCAGAGTGTGAGTGGCCGGTAAGTTTCAGGGAGTTGTAATGCGGCTGGCGGCACTCGCACTGAGTGGCAGCAACACAATGTGGCAGTTTCTCATGTATGAAAATTCCAAGTGAGAAATCAATTGATTTGCGTCTCACATGTCTCTGGCCCTTCTGTGTCTCCTCATTGAACAAACTATTAGTTGCCCTTGAAATAAGTCCAACGCAAATGTCACAAAGGATCTAATGTAGGGTCTGTCTTTTTTATTACTAGTGTAGTAATGGTCTGTCTCACTGTTCTGTTATATACACTGTATGGGACCGACAGTCTCACGGTTCTGTTATATACACTGTATGGGACCGACAGTCTCACGCTTCTGTTATATACACTGTATGGGACTGACAGTTTCACGGTTCTGTTATATACACTGTATGGGACCGACAGTCTCACGGTTCTGTTATATACACTGTATGGGACCGACGGTCTGTTCTGTTATATACACTGTATGGGACCGACAGTCTCACGGTTCTGTTATATACGCTGTATGGGACCGACAGTCTCACGGTTCTGTTATATACACTGTATGGGACCGACGGTCTGTTCTGTTATATACGCTGTATGGGCCCGACAGTCTCACGGTTCTGTTATATACACTGTATGGGACCGACAGTCTCACGGTTCTGTTATATACACTGTATGGGACCGACAGTCTCACGGCTCTGTTATATACACTGTATGGGACCGACTTCTGTTATATACACTGTATGGGACTGACAGTCTCACTGTTCTGTTATATACACTGTATGGGACCGACAGTCTCACGGTTCTGTTATATACACTGTATGGGACCGACAGTCTCACGGTTCTGTTATATTCGCTGTATGGGGCCGACAGTCTCACGGTTCTGTTATATACGCCATATTCCTTTTAACTCCCAGTATCCCTCTGACTCCCAGCAGTTCTCCTCTTTTGAAATTTGTAGGATCTTTATACGGAGACACAGCCTGAGACACGTCCATATGATATCTCTACAGATAAAGCAGTATGGCAGCTCCACCTCAGCCCTTTACAAACAACTCAGGGCTGGGGCCCCACATATCCCACATTGGCCCTCAATACAAGCAGTGAGCACAGGCCCATGGATACAGATCATTTGCGGCTGATTTATGGTGTATTTGCTTTGGAATCAGATGGATTTATTGGGGCTGTTTGGCCAAACTCTGCGCCCCAGGAGCAGTCGGCTGATGGTTGTTGTGATTTATAGTTATACTACCACTCCCCGTGTATAAAACATTCCCCATGGATTGTTTATAACCTTTCATTGGCTGAGATAAAGCAGAGGAACCACTTCCCAAGGATCAGGGGTTATTTTACTCTGAAAACTGCTCCTGCTCCCCTACTGTAAGGCTACTGTAACTCCCAGCAGGCCTTTATTGTAAGAGATCATACACAGATATAATGTGCTCCTGCTCCCCTACTGTAAGGCTACTGTAACTCCCAGCAGGCCTTTATTGTAAGAGATCATACACAGATATAATGTGCTCCTGCTCCTCTACTGTAAGGCTACTGTAACTCCCAGCAGGCCTTTATTGTAAGAGATCATACACAGATATAATGTGCTCCTGCTCCCCTACTGTAAGGCTACTGTAACTCCCAGCAGGCCTTTATTGTAAGAGATCATACACAGATATAATGTGCTCCTGCTCCCCTACTGTAAGGCTACTGTAACTCCCAGCAGGGCTTTATTGTAAGAGATCATACACAGATATAATGTGCTCCTGCTCCCCTACTGTAAGGCTACTGTAACTCCCAGCAGGGCTTTATTGTAAGAGATCATACACAGATATAATGTGCTCCTGCTCCCCTACTGTAAGGCTACTGTAACTCCCAGCAGGGCTTTATTGTAAGAGATCATACACAGATATAATGTGCTCCTGCTCCCCTACTGTAAGGCTACTGTAACTCCCAGCAGGGCTTTATTGTAAGAGATCATACACAGATATAATGTGCTCCTGCTCCCCTACTGTAAGGCTACTGTAACTCCCAGCAGGGCTTTATTGTAAGAGATCATACACAGATATAATGTGCTCCTGCTCCCCTACTGTAAGGCTACTGTAACTCCCAGCAGGGCTTTACTATAAGAGATCATACACAGATATAATGTGCTCCTGCTCCCCTACTGTAAGGCTACTGTAACTCCCAGCAGGCCTTTATTGTAAGAGATCATACACAGATATAATGTGCTCCTGCTCCCCTACTGTAAGGCTACTGTAACTCCCAGCAGGGCTTTATTGTAAGAGATCATACACAGATATAATGTGCTCCTGCTCCCCTACTGTAAGGCTACTGTAACTCCCAGCAGGGCTTTATTGTAAGAGATCATACACAGATATAATGTGCTCCTGCTCCCCTACTGTAAGGCTACTGTAACTCCCAGCAGGGCTTTATTGTAAGAGATCATACACAGATATAATGTGCTCCTGCTCCCCTACTGTAAGGCTACTGTAACTCCCAGCAGGGCTTTATTGTAAGAGATCATACACAGATATAATGTGCTCCTGCTCCCCTACTGTAAGGCTACTGTAACTCCCAGCAGGGCTTTATTGTAAGAGATCATACACAGATATAATGTGCTCCTGCTCCCCTACTGTAAGGCTACTGTAACTCCCAGCAGGGCTTTATTGTAAGAGATCATACACAGATATAATGTGCTCCTGCTCCCCTACTGTAAGGCTACTGTAACTCCCAGCAGGGCTTTATTGTAAGAGATCATACACAGATATAATGTGCTCCTGCTCCTCTACTTTAAAGCTACTGTAACTCCCAGCAGGCCTTTATTGTAAGAGATCATACACGAAGGGAAACTGCTCCTGCTCCTCTACTGTAAGGCTACTGTAACTCCCAGCAGGGCTTTACTATAAGAGATCATACACAGATATAATGTGCTCCTGCTCCCCTACTGTAAGGCTACTGTAACTCCCAGCAGGCCTTTATTGTAAGAGATCATACACAGATATAATGTGCTCCTGCTCCCCTACTGTAAGGCTACAGTAACTCCCAGCAGGGCTTTATTGTAAGAGATCATACACAGATATAATGTGCTCCTGCTCCCCTACTGTAAGGCTACTGTAACTCCCAGCAGGGCTTTATTGTAAGAGATCATACACAAAGGGAAACTGCTCCTGCTCCCCTACTGTAAGGCTACTGTAACTCCCAGCAGGGCTTTATTGTAAGAGATCATACACAGATACAATGTGCTCCTGCTTCTCTACTGTTAGGCTACTGTAACTCCCAGCAGGGCTTTATTGTAAGAGATCATACACAGATATAATGTGCTCCTGCTCCCCTACTGTAAGGCTACTGTAACTCCCAGCAGGGCTTTATTGTAAGAGATCATACACAGATACAATGTGCTCCTGCTTCTCTACTGTAAGGCTACTGTAACTCCCAGCAGGGCTTTATTGTAAGAGATCATACACAGATATAATGTGCTCCTGCTCCTCTACTGTAAGGCTACTGTAACTCCCAGCAGGCCTTTATTGTAAGAGATCATACACAGATACAATGTGCTCCTGCTTCTCTACTGTAAGGCTACTGTAACTCCCAGCAGGGCTTTACTATAAGAGATCATACACAGATATAATGTGCTCCTGCTCCCCTACTGTAAGGCTACTGTAACTCCCAGCAGGGCTTTATTGTAAGAGATCATACACAGATATAATGTGCTCCTGCTCCCCTACTGTAAGGCTACTGTAACTCCCAGCAGGGCTTTATTGTAAGAGATCATACACAGATATAATGTGCTCCTGCTCCACTACTGTAAGGCTACTGTAACTCCCAGCAGGCCTTTATTGTAAGAGATCATACACAGATATAATGTGCTCCTGCTCCCCTACTGTAAGGCTACTGTAACTCCCAGCAGGGCTTTATTGTAAGAGATCATACACAGATATAATGTGCTCCTGCTCCCCTACTGTAAGGCTACTGTAACTCCCAGCAGGGCTTTATTGTAAGAGATCATACACAGATATAATGTGCTCCTGCTCCCCTACTGTAAGGCTACTGTAACTCCCAGCAGGCCTTTATTGTAAGAGATCATACACAGATATAATGTGCTCCTGCTCCCCTATTGTAAGGCTACTGTAACTCCCAGCAGGGCTTTATTGTAAGAGATTATACACAGATATAATGTGCTCCTGCTCCTCTACTGTAAGGCTACTGTAACTCCCAGCAGGGCTTTATTGTAAGAGATCATACACAGATATAATGTGCTCCTGCTCCCCTATTGTAAGGCTACTGTAACTCCCAGCAGGGCTTTATTGTAAGAGATTATACACAGATATAATGTGCTCCTGCTCCTCTACTGTAAGGCTACTGTAACTCCCAGCAGGGCTTTATTGTAAGAGATCATACACAGATATAATGTGCTCCTGCTCCCCTACTGTAAGGCTACTGTAACTCCCAGCAAGACTGTAAGAGATGATACAACATTAAGCAGGTGAAACCAGAGGGGGATATTAACCATAGAAAGACTGACATATGATATAATGGGGAGGCTTAGCCTGTGGCCCTCCAGCTGTTCTTCTGTATTTATATTAACATTAACCCTGCGGTTATGGGCCCCTCATGTCTGACTGGGGCCCCGTGATGTGACTGTGTGACTGGCAGCAGTGCAGGGAAACCAGTAACACCACCGGCAGGGAGTTGATATCTTGTTTTTTATGTGAGTGACGAAAACGTTGCTAATCAGCTCAGAGCAGGCGACGTCTCCCCTAATCTCCCCCCAACCCACATGTTCCCCTTATAGACGGGGCGGGGGCAGAAGGGCAGAGAAACGGCCTCAGTGTTTTCTTAACCATTTCTACTGCACTGTTAAAGGGACAGTGTCCTGAGCTGGAATTTTATTGCTGCACCTGAGCCTTCCTCTAATCTACCAGAACCACTGCTTTAAATCTTAATGTGCCGTATATTGTACAACCAACTGGATCCTGTTTATTCACTAATTGTTGGTCAAAAATAAACTGCCACTCGAAAAGTTAGAGATCAAGAGAACTGACCAATGAGAAAGCTGCTGGTCAAAAACACATGCAAGACGATTGACCAATGAGCAGAACCAGGCCAAGTACTATAGGCACCCAAGAGAGTGTTGTTTAGCCCAGCCCCCTGCCTGCTCACTATTCAGCACCCCACAACCCCGGCCACATGTGACTTGCACAGTGCAGAGTATTCCTGGTACTCATGTGACTGTCTCTACTTCCTTTGCACGGGGGAGTGTATTTCCTGGTACTCATGTGACTGTCTCTACTTCCTTTGCACGGGGGAGTGTATTTCCTGGTACTCGTGTGACTGTCTCTACTTCCTTTGCACGGGGGAGTGTATTTCCTGGTACTCATGTGACTGTCTCTACTTCCTTTGCACGGGGGAGTGTATTTCCTGGTACTCGTGTGACTGTCTCTACTTCCTTTGCACGGGGGAGTGTATTTCCTGCTACTCGTGTCACTGTCTCTACTTCCTTTGCACGGGGGAGTGTATTTCCTGGTACTCGTGTGACTGTCTCTACTTCCTTTGCACGGGGGAGTGTATTTCCTGGTACTCGTGTGACTGTCTCTACTTCCTTTGCACGGGGGAGTGTATTTCCTGGTACTCGTGTGACTGTCTCTACTTCCTTTGCACGGGGGAGTGTATTTCCTGGTACTCGTGTGACTGTCTCTACTTCCTTTGCACGGGGGAGTGTATTTCCTGGTACTCGTGTCACTGTCTCTACTTCCTTTGCACGGGGGAGTGTATTTCCTGGTACTCATGTGACTGTCTCTACTTCCTTTGCACGGGGGAGTGTATTTCCTGGTACTCATGTGACTGTCTCTACTTCCTTTGCACGGGGGAGTGTATTTCCTGGTACTCGTGTGACTGTCTCTACTTCCTTTGCACGGGGGAGTGTATTTCCTGGTACTCGTGTCACTGTCTCTACTTCCTTTGCACGGGGGAGTGTATTTCCTGGTACTCGTGTGACTGTCTCTACTTCCTTTGTACGGGGGAGTGTATTTCCTGGTACTCGTGTGACTGTCTCTACTTCCTTTGCACGGGGGAGTGTATTTCCTGGTACTCGTGTCACTGTCTCTACTTCCTTTGCACGGGGGAGTGTATTTCCTGGTACTCATGTGACTGTCTCTACTTCCTTTGCATGGGGGAGTGTATTTCCTGGTACTCGTGTGACTGTCTCTACTTCCTTTGCATGGGGGAGTATATTTCTTGGTTCCCGTGTGACTGTCTCTACTTCCTTTGCACGGGGGAGTGTATTTCCTGGTACTCGTGTGACTGTCTCTACTTCCTTTGCATGGGGGAGTATATTTCTTGGTTCCCGTGTGACCGTCTCTACTTCCTTTGCACGGGGGAGTGTATTTCCTGGTACTTGTGTGACTGTCTCTACTTCCTTTGCATGGGGGAGTATATTTCTTGGTTCCCGTGTGACTGTCTCTACTTCCTTTGCACGCGGGAGTGTATTTCCTGGTACTCGTGTGACTGTCTCTACTTCCTTTGCATGGGGGAGTATATTTCTTGGTTCCCGTGTGACCGTCTCTACTTCCTTTGCACGGGGGAGTGTATTTCCTGGTACTCGTGTGACTGTCTCTACTTCCTTTGCATGGGGGAGTATAATTCTTGGTTCCCGTGTGACTGTCTCTACTTCCTTTACATGGGGGAGTGTATTTCCTGGTACTCATGTGACTGTCTCTACTTCCTTTGCACGAGGTGTGTATTTCCTGGTACTCGTGTGATTGTCTCTACTTCCTTTGCACGGGGGAGTATATTTCCTGGTACTCATGTGACTGTCTCTACTTCCTTTGCACGGGGGAGTGTATTTCCTGGTACTCATGTGACTGTCTCTACTTCCTTTGCACGGGGGAGTGTATTTCCTGGTACTTGTGTGTCTGTCTCTACTTCCTTTGCACGGGGGAGTGTATTTCCTGGTACTCGTGTGACTGTCTCTACTTCCTTTGCACGGGGGAGTATATTTCCTGGTACTCGTGTGACTGTCTCTACTTCCTTTGCACGGGGGAGTGTATTTCCTGGTACTCATGTGACTGTCTCTACTTCCTTTGCACGGTGGAGTGTATTTCCTGGTACTCATGTGACTGTCTCTACTTCCTTTGCACGGGGAGTGTATTTCCTGGTACTCGTGTGATTGTCTCTACTTCCTTTGCACGGGGGAGTATATTTCCTGGTACTCGTGTGATTGTCTCTACTTCCTTTGCACGGGGGAGTATATTTCCTGGTACTCGTGTGATTGTCTCTACTTCCTTTGCACGGGGGAGTGTATTTCCTGGTACTCGTGTGACTGTCTCTACTTCCTTTGCACGGGGGTGAAACCCACATGTCTCTATACTTTGTCAGAGCTGGATCCATGTGACACAATCTGAGTGCTAGCTCTGTGAGCAAGGACCTTTGCAGCAATACCTACAGCACTGTGCAATATGTCGGTGCTCTATAAATACATGTTAATGATAATAATAATAATAATAATAATAAAATACCCTGAGTTTGAATAAGGGAAGTGCCAGAGGCAGTTTTATGGGCGACATAATGAACTGAACGTGATTAACCTTCGCTCGTTGCATTGGCCGCTAGTCGTATTCTCGCCGCTGTCGCTTATTGCCGCCTCCCCCTCCCCCTCCCAACAGCATGAGTCACATTTTCCATGTTCTTCCTACATCAGGATATTGCTGAAGTAAAGAAGAGGAAATAATAAAGAACAATTCATTAGCACAACAATTAACCTTATTCCCCTTAACATGTTCCTTTAAGAGGCAAGTGCAATGGCCCTGGGAAAGCTGATTTGCTGCTGAGAGTTGCAGTTTAATAATACGCAGAACTGGCCTATCGAGATCAGGAAGCCAGTCAGATAACAGTGGGGGGTTCCCTCAGAGCTTAAAGGGTTATAGTTCTGTGTAACTGTCATTGTGTCTGTCCCTTTCTCTGCACTGCTGCTTCTGACTCCTGATACAACTTCCCAATATCCATTCATTCCTCATTCTCACTGGGTTTATAGTTCTGTGTAACTGTCATTGTGTCTGTCCCTTTCTCTTCTCTGCACTGCTGCCTCTGACTCCTGATACAACTTCCCAATATCCATTCATTCCTCATTCTCACTGGGTTTATAGTTCTGTGTAACTGTCATTGTGTCTGTCCCTTTCTCTGCACTGCTGCTTCTGACTCCTGATACAACTTCCCAATATCCATTCATTCCTCATTCTCACTGGGTTTATAGTTCTGTGTAACTGTCATTGTGTCTGTCCCTTTCTCTGCACTGCTGCTTCTGACTCCTGATACAACTTCCCAATATCCATTCATTCCTCATTCTCACTGGGTTTATAGTTCTGTGTAACTGTCATTGTGTCTGTCTGTCCTGTTTTCTGGGTCTGACTCTGTGAACCAGTGGTTTGTGCTATATTATGTCATGATTCAGAACCAGCAGTGCAGGAGAGAATAAATAGGCATACTACTTGTTTGCAGTTGGAGTCTGTGTGCTGCTCGGGCTGTGACTATGGTATCGGGAAACTGTTTCTGTACAATTTGCGGACACCGCAGAAATCACACCGAGGGGATTAATATCAGCTCTTCACTCTCACCGGGCAGATATTTGTTCAACAAACAGAGTGTCAGCGAGAAGGAAAATTAATCCCCAAGTGCGGGCCGGGAGTTGTTTGCACTTTGTTTCATGTCAGGATCATTTGTGGCTTCATTTAGAGAAGGGCTGGAGATGTCGTTGTTGCACTGGAGTGACAAGCTAAATATTGGTATGGCAGCTCCCACCCATGTACAGAATTACAAAGTCAGGAATGTTCTGGGCCCTCAGAAGGGGGACTAAAGCCTAATAATGAATCAGTAAATATAAAAACATGACGTGTATCATTTATGGACATTTTTGTTAAGCTTTATGACTGATCCTGGCGTGGAGCTATTTGTGTTGGGGAGTCGGAACTTTCAGTGCTCATTCCAAGTGTTTGTGCAGAGACGTTTTTCTTATTAAATGTCGCCCATTTGGTGCTGGGCACAATAATGACAGTAGGGGGGTAAATAAGGACAGGGGGTAACTGCAGAGCAAGTTGGGGTATTAGGGGGAATAAGACGGGGTAAGATGGTCGTGTTTTGGGCAAGATAATAAAATCAGGACATTGTCATTATTAGTTATTTTTCCCTCCCCAAATTCTGAGCGAAATTCCTTAGATTTAGACATTGATTAATTCAAACGATTTGAAACAATTCCCAGATGGAATCAAACTGTCCCGAAAATGTGGGTTATTGGGAGGAGAGGCAGAAAGGAGGGAAAGTTCTGTTGAAAACCCCCCTCACCCCCGGGAATATTATCTGGGGAACCAATTAGTGATGCGGCAAATGAGACTTTCCCTCTTTATTCACATTCAGCAATTATCTCTGCAGCTTGGCACAGAGAGGGCAATCTCTTAAAGAGACACTGCCACCCCATATTGTCACCATCTCATTGGCACAGCCTCCCCATATTCATATCATCTCATTGGCACTGCTGTCCCATAATGTCACCATCTCATTGGCACTGCCACCCCATAATGTCACCATCTCATTGGTACTGCCATCCCATATTGTCAATATCGCATCGGCACTGCCATTCCATAATTTCACCATCTCATTGGCACAGCCATCCCATATTCTGATCATCTCATTGGATTTGTCACCCCAAATTCATATCATCTCAGTGGTACTGCCACCCCATAATGTCACCATCTCATTGGCACTGCCACCCCATATTCATATCATCTCATTGGCACTGCCTCCCCATAATGTCACCATCTCATTGGCACTGCCACCCAATAATGTCACCATCTCATTGGATTTGCCACCCCATAATGTCACCATCTCATTGGCACTGCCACCCCATAATGTCACCATCTCATTGGCACTGCCATCCCATATTCATATCATCTCATTGGCACTGCCACCCCTTAATGTCACCATCTCATTGGCACTGCCACCCCATATTGTCACCATCTCATTGGCACTGCCACTCCATATTGTCACCATCTCATTGGCACTGCCACCCCATATTGTCACCATCTCATTGGCACTGCCACCCCATATTGTCACCATCTCATTGGCACTGCCACCCCATATTGTCACCATCTCGTTGGCACTGCCATCCCATATTCATATCATCTCATTGGCACTGCCATCCCATATTGTCACCATCTCATTGGCACTGCCACCCCATATTGTCACCATCTCGTTGGCACTGCCATCCCATATTCATATCATCTCATTGGCACTGCCATCCCATATTGTCACCATCTCATTGGCACTGCCACCCCATATTGTCACCATCTCATTGGATTTGTCACCCCAAATTCATATCATCTCATTGGTACTGCCACCCCATATTCATATCATCTCATTGGTACTGCCACCCCATATTCATATCATCTCATTGGCACTGCCACCCCATAATGTCACCATCTCATTGGCACTGCCATCCCATAATGTCACCATCTCATTGGCACTGCCACCCCATAATGTCACCATCTCATTGCCACTGCCACCCCATAATGTCACCATCTCATTGGCACTGCCTCCCCATATTGTCACCATCTCATTGCCACTGCCACCCCATATTGTCACCATCTCGTTGGCACTGCCATCCCATATTCATATCATCTCATTGGATTTGTCACCCCAAATTCATATCATCTCATTGGTACTGCCACCCCATAGTGTCACTATCTCATTGGCACAGCCTCCCCATATTCATATCATCTCATTGGCACTGCCACCCCATAATGTCACCATCTAATTGGTACTGCCACCCCATATTGTAAATATCACATCGGCAGCCACTGCCATTGCAAAATGTCACCATCTCATTGGCACTGCCATCCCATATTCATTTCATTGGTACTGCCACCAAATATTGTCAATATCTTATTGGCACTGCCATCCCATATTCTTATCATCTCATTGGCACTGCCACCCCATAATGTCTCCATCTCATTGGCAAATGTAACGTTCCTTTTCTGGTTATTGGTTTCTATACAAATGTGTGGGTGCTGGTTTTATCTAGTGATCTGCTGCTGGGTCCAGTACTGGTTCTGCTCCCTAATAATAAACATCATTGGTTGGTCCCAGCACCCAGTACTTTTCTCTGTCACCCCCAGTCTCACTTGGTCTCTCCCAATGTAACTGATCCAAAGAAAAATTAACATCAATATAGAAACTGAACTGAACTGAATGTGCCCAAATCATTCAGACCAATGGAAATAATCAAATTAAAGCAAAATAACAAATAAAGCATCAGGAAATCAAATACATTTATATACAATGAACATAAATAAAAAAAATAAAAACTCAATAAAAAAACTAAAATAATAAAAAAGATAAAAAATTATGAAAAGATATAGAGATAGAGATAGTCACATGAGTACCAGGAAATACACTCCCCCGTGCAAAGGAAGTAGAGACAGTCACACAAGTACCAGGAAATACACTCCCCCATGCAAAGGAAGTAGAGACAGTCACATGAGTACCAGGAAATACACTCCCCCGTGCAAAGGAAGTAGAGACAGTCACACGAGTACCAGGAAATACACTCCCCTGTGCAAAGGAAGTAGAGACAGTCGCATGAATACCAGGAAATACACTCCCCCATGCAAAGGAAGTAGAGACAGTCACACGAGTACCAGGAAATACACTCCCTGTGCAAAGGAAGTAGAGACAGTCACACGAGTACCAGGAAATACTCTCCCCCGTGCAAAGGAAGTAGAGACAGTCACACGAGTACCAGGAAATACACTCCCCCGTGCAAAGGAAGTAGAGACAGTCACACGAGTACCAGGAAATACACTCCCCTGTGCAAAGGAGGTAGAGACAGTCACACGAGTACCAGGAAATACACTCCCCCGTGCAAAGGAAGTAGAGACAGTCACACGAGTACCAGGAAATACACTCCCTGTGCAAAGGAAGTAGAGACAGTCACACAAGTACCAGGAAATACACTCCCCCGTGCAAAGGAAGTAGAGACAGTCACACGAGTACCAGGTAATACACTCCCTGTGCAAAGGAAGTAAGAGACAGTCACACAAGTACCAGGAAATACACTCCCCTGTGCAAAGGAAGTAGAGACAGTCACATGAGTACCAGGAAATACACTCCCCCGTGCAAAGGAAGTAGAGACAGTCACACGAGTACCAGGAAATACACTCCCCTGTGCAAAGGAAGTAGAGACAGTCACATGAATACCAGGAAATACACTCCCCCATGCAAAGGAAGTAGAGACAGTCACACGAGTACCAGGAAATACACTCCCTGTGCAAAGGAAGTAAGAGAGAGTCACACAAGTACCAGGAAATACACTCCCCTGTGCAAAGGAAGTAGAGACAGTCACACGAGTACCAGGAAATACACTCCCCTGTGCAAAGGAGGTAGAGACAGTCACACGAGTACCAGGAAATACACTCCCCCGTGCAAAGGAAGTAGAGACAGTCACACGAGTACCAGGAAATACACTCCCCCGTGCAAAGGAAGTAGAGACAGTCACACGAGTACCAGGAAATACACTCCCCCGTGCAAAGGAAGTAGAGACAGTCACACGAGTACCAGGAAATACACTCCTCTGTGCAAAGGAAGTAGAGACAGTCACATGAATACCAGGAAATACACTCCCCCATGCAAAGGAAGTAGAGACAGTCACACGAGTACCAGGAAATACACTCCCTGTGCAAAGGAAGTAGAGACAGTCACACAAGTACTAGGAAATACACTCCCCCGTGCAAAGGAAGTAGAGACAGTCACACGAGTACCAGGAAATACACTCCCCCGTGCAAAGGAAGTAGAGACAGTCACACGAGTACCAGGAAATACACTCCCCCGTGCAAAGAAAGTAGAGACAGTCACATGAGTACCAGGAAATACACTCCCCCGTGCAAAGGAAGTAGAGACAGTCACACAAGTACCAGGAAATACACTCCCCCGTGCAAAGGAAGTAGAGACAGTCACACGAGTACCAGGAAATACACTCCCCCGTGCAAAGGAAGTAAGAGACAGTCACACAAGTACCAGGAAATACACTCCCCTGTGCAAAGGAAGTAGAGACAGTCACATGAATACCAGGAAATACACTCCCCCATGCAAAGGAAGTAGAGACAGTCACACAAGTACCAGGAAATACACTCCCTGTGCAAAGGAAGTAAGAGACAGTCACACAAGTACCAGGAAATACACTCCCCCGTGCAAAGGAAGTAGAGACAGTCACACGAGTACCAGGAAATACACTCCCCTGTGCAAAGGAGGTAGAGACAGTCACACAAGTACCAGGAAATACACTCCCCCGTGCAAAGGAAGTAGAGACAGTCACACGAGTACCAGGAAATACACTCCCTGTGCAAAGGAAGTAAGAGACAGTCACACAAGTACCAGGAAATACACTCCCCTGTGCAAAGGAAGTAGAGACAGTCACACGAGTACCAGGAAATACACTCCCCTGTGCAAAGGAGGTAGAGACAGTCACACGAGTACCAGGAAATACACTCCCCCGTGCAAAGGAAGTAGAGACAGTCACACGAGTACCAGGAAATACACTCCCCCGTGCAAAGGAAGTAGAGACAGTCACACGAGTACCAGGAAATACACTTCCCCATGCAAAGGAAGTAGAGACAGTCACACGAGTACCAGGAAATACACTCCCTGTGCAAAGGAAGTAAGAGACAGTCACACAAGTACCAGGAAATACACTCCCCCGTGCAAAGGAAGTAGAGACACATGAGTGAAATTCTCAGAAATACAACTGGCGCCTGGTTTATCAAACATTTTCGACAGAATTTAGTATAATTATTTATTTGCATTAGCCGCACCTCCCAACAAATCATCACTTTCGATTAGAGTCCAGAAATGTGAATGTCCTGACAACTCCAAAATATACTGAAAGGTTATTTGTCCTTAAGGTTGGTTTTGCCTTAGACAGAAGCTACAAATTATATTTTGTGATCTGATGTTTCATTGTGTGACTATATGAAGCATGTTTGTGATTGGAAGAAGAATTTATCTGCACAGAATGGATTGTGTAAATATATGAAGCAATTTTGTGATTGGAAGAAGAATGTATCTGCACAGAATGGATTGTGTGAATATACAAAGCAGGTTTGTGATTGGAAGAAGAATGTATCTGCACAGAATGGATTGTGTGACTACTATATGAAGCATGTTTGTGATTGGAAGAACAATGTATCTACACAGAATGGATTGTGTGACTATACAAGGCAAGTTTGTGATTGGAAGAAGAATGTATCTGCACAGAATGGATTGTGTGAATATACAAAGCAATTTTGTGATGAGAAGAAGAATGTATCTGCACAGAATGGATTGTGTGACTATACGAAGCAAGTTTGTTATTGGAAGAATAATGTATCTGCACAGAATGGATTGTGTGACTATACAAGGCAAGTTTGTGATTGGAAGAAGAATGTATCTGCACAGAATGGATTGTGTGAATATACAAAGCAATTTTGTGATTAGAAGAATAATGTATCTGCACAGAATGGATTGTGTGACTATATGAAGCAAGTTTGTGATTGGAAGAAGAATGTATCTGCACAGAATGGATTGTGTGACTATATGAAGCAAGTTTGTGATTGGAAGAAGAATGTATTGGCACAGAATGAATTATGTGAATATATGAAGCAATTTTGTGATTGGAAGAAGAATGTATCTGCACAGAATGGATTGTGTGACTATATGAAGCAAGTTTGTGATTGGAAGAAGAATTTATCTGCACAGAATGGATTGTGTGGCTATACAAGGCAATTTTGTGATTGGAAGAAGAATGTATCTGCACAGAATGGATTGTGTGGATAGAAAAGGAAACCTATTTTGTGCATTATCAGGGAGGGAGGGAGGAAATAGATGAATTTGCTGGGGGAAGTGTATTTTGTGGCACAGAAGTAAAACAGGAACAGGACATAATGTAGAAAGGCGCCAGTTGTTTAGAAATGAAACAAGACTTTCCCAGTTGTCTGGCAGAAGAGCTGGAGGGGTCACACAGCCAACACCCCCCCCCCCCCGGTGGATATTTAATATATTCCTGGGTCTCCCCCATGCGCTTCCCTTTCCTCCGTGCAATTACCCCCTTGGCTCTTCGCTGACACAAGAGAACATGGAAACTCCAGGGATTTGAGCCCAGAGTCGTGCGTCACTGAGGCCTAATCTCTTCCAGCTGCTGAGACTTGGGGGGGGGGAAGGGGCCCCTCTGAACTCTCACTGCCGACACAACGGGCCCCTCTCTGCTCCTCTCACTTCCCTTTCCCAGGCTCAACCCCCCCCCCCGCCTCAATGTGCAAAGTGTCACATAAAGTGACAAACACACAAAGATCCCACACTGGCACCCCTACATCTCTCTATAGGAAACTGCTCCCCGATACTGGAACTCATCTGCTCTTAACCCTTTCCCTGCCACACCCCTGGCCTCTTGCCAAGAATCCAGGGCACAGAAACATTCGTTGGCAGCTGAGGGGTTAAATAGCATGGGTGCAGTGCCAGGGAAATACCCACAGGAACGGGGGCCCAGAGCCCAATGTAACGGGAAGTTCAGCAGCTGACGATTCATTGGTTCCACTTTATGTTCTGCAGCATTGGCTTCAATACAGTGTAACAGGAAATACACTCCCCCTCTACAAAGGAAGTACAGAGAATCAGAGCTCTGTACCTGGGTAAGTACTGGGGGAGATTCACTTACCCAGGGGGAGGTTCCTGTCTGACCATGGGAAAGAGAACAGCCCAGGAGCAGGAAGTACAGAGAATCAGAGCTCTGTACCTGGGTAAGTACTGGGGGAGATTGGATTCACTTACCCAGGGGGAGGTTCCTGTCTGACCATGGGAAAGAGAACAGCCCAGGAGCAGGAAGTACAGAGAATCAGAGCTCTGTACCTGGGTCTGTTGGTCTTTATTATTTATTTTTTTATCGTTTTTTTTTTTAATGACTTCTTCTGAATCTTTCCGGCTTTCAAATTGGGGGTCACCGACCCCATTTAAAAACAAACGCTCTGTAAGGCTACAAATGTATTGTTATTGTTACTTTTTATTCCTCATCTTTCTATTCAGGCCTCTCCTATTCATATTCCAGTCTCTTATTCAAATCAATGCATGGTTGCTGGGGGAATTTGGACCCTAGCAACCAGACGGCTGAAATGACAAACTGGAGAGCTGCTGAATAAAAAGCTAAATAAGTCAAAAACCACAAATAATAAAAAATGAAAACCAATTACAAATTGTCTCACAATATCCTTCTCTACATCATACTAACAGTTAATTTAAAGGGGAACAACCCCTTTAATAATTGGGTAGATTATCCATGTCTGTCTTATTGAATGGACAGCTACACTCATACTCATACTCACACTCACAATATAATTCCCCTTTAGTCTGGCACTGGCCCTACAGATGCGTGTGAACTCACCCCTTTGCATTATTAGATGGTACAAACGTCCCGACTGCCCCCCAGTTCTGACCACTGTTCTGTTACTTTCTTCCCTCTTGTACCTGACAGTTGCACCACCTTAATGACAGTTGCACTCACAGGATCCAGAGCTGCACTGGGAGAGGGTTAGTAAGTGGCAGTTAGAGAAACACCTGAGAGGGGACATTAATCCATCAGAAATTTCCCGTTGGGGGAATTAAAGGGGAAGTAAACAGAATGAGCAGCAGGATTTTGTATGTTCCCAATGTGGCACAGCGGTGGCTCCTCACAGTACTGACTGGGCCTTTGCCTGGGTCTCCCCATTACTATGAGCAGGAGGGCAGGAAGAATTGGGGGAAGTCATTTGGGCCCCTGTTGGAATGAGAAGTGGGAGCCGGGGGATCTGGGGCTCCTTCTACAGAATAACATTGTGTTTATTTGGTTTGGGCTTGAGCTGTCGATTGATTCTGATTGGAGGAACCCAAAAACTCTACTTGGGGCCCCACATATTATTAATAAGGGTGTCGGGAGTTGTCCCTGCCTGCAGGGCTTTCTACTTCACTAGTTCTGTCTTGCTTGTGCCCCCAATCATTACTGGGGATCCCACGGCTGAAACATGAACTGGGGCTTCCGGCTGCCCAGATGGCGCTGTTCTCCTCCCGCTGGCACTCGGGACTGAACTCTCTCTCACACCCGAGCGCCAGATGGGAAAAACAGCAGCTCAGATAAATGTGGGGTTTGTGTCATTTCCAGTAGGTGTGAGTGTCCTGTTATATGAGAGCAATGAAATGAGAGAGTGCAGGAGTCGGAGCAGCCAGTGCAGTGTCTGTTATTCCAATCAGGATGGGAACTAATTAAATGCACTTGTAATAATTCTGCACAACGACCCCATTCATTCCCACGGCTGGGGAAATACTCCAGGCAAAACAGTGAGGGGCCCCCAAATTACTCCATCAATTCACTCTGCTGCCTGCAAGACATTAACCCTGTAGCGGCACTGCTATTATTAACCCTCGAATGCACAGGCCGCATTAAGGTACAGCAGAGAGAAGGGCGTTAACCCTATCAGGACAAGGATCAAATCTGTAAAGTGCAGTAGAGAGACAGAATATTAACTGAGCAACGACAAGGAGAATTAACTCTATACACTACAACTGACAGCTAGGCATTAACCCTATTAGGCACAGCTGAAAGAATTGCAGATGATAGACATGCTTTGTCCTATAATATGTATTATAAGGGATAATGTACCCCCTACTGTAAATGATAAGGATATTAGAAGTCACTGAGGGGTTGTTCTGTGACCATATAAAGGCACAAGGCTGCAGGCTGAGTTATACAGGGAACTCTGAGTATCACTCATGTATTATAAGGGATAATGTACCCCCTACTGTAAATGATAAGGATATTAGAAGTCACTGAGGGGTTGTTCTGTGACCATATAAAGGCACAAGGCTGCAGGCTGAGTTATACAGGGAACTCTGAGTATCACTCATGTATTATAAGGGATAATGTACCCCCTACTGTAAATGATAAGGATATTAGAAGTCACTGAGGGGTTGTTCTGTGACCATATAAAGGCACAAGGCTGCAGGCTGAGTTATAAACAGTGCAATTTAGAAATGAAATGAAGATGGGGGTATATCTGTGCTGATATATTATACTGTTACATTATGTGCATATATGATATTGGGGTGACAGTAGAAAGGGATTTATTGGGGGTATCAGTGATATTTGGTGACACTTGGCCCTGAGTCGAAGGTTTGTGGGCGACTGTTTATACCGGGGAGAGATGGATGTGGCAGAGGAGAAACCATAACAAAGTCGGTGCAGTTTACTTTAGAAATCTCAGTAAATTCTCAATAATCTAAACATCGGCCGCTGCCCATAAATCACTGGGTGACGTCACATGTTCACTGCGCTGCTTCTCTATGTGCGGAACTGACTGGGCTGGACTCAGTTATGATTGGCTCAGAGATACAGGAGGAGGAGGAGTCTCGGCATACTATCCTTATTTCTGGGGAGTTATTATATTAATAAAAGTCATTATTATTAACAGGCAGATGTGTTGCAGATACATTACTGTAGGCACTGCCATGTTGTTTGGTATTTTTCACTGCAATGACTAGAGCTGGCCATTAGGTGGCGCTGCTGTTCTACACTGGTCTAACTCAATGGACAAGGGGCAGTTTTAACCCTACATGGGGCAGATCTCAGGGCAGAGGCAAGTTGGGCTAAGGAGAGTGATTTTGGGGCAAAAGCACTGGTTCTGGTGGAGTTAGGAGCTCAAGCAGAACAAATCAGTGACCACCATTTAGAATGTCCCCTAGAATGTCACGTCAACACATACTGCCACTGTCTGCCCTTAATGTATGGTATTCGACAAAAATCGAGTTTTAGGGAAGACATTTGTCTGTCCTTCTATCTCTCCCAGCTATTGGATAAATATCACACAGCTCCTCGGGGGCGGGCACAGTCATTTCCAGTTTACTTTCTACCTGAATTCCCACTGCAAACTGATATCCAAAAATTATAAATATGCCAGTGTCTCATATATAGGAAGTAGAGACAGTCACACGAGTACCAGGAAATACACTCCCCCGTGCAAAGGAAGTAGAGACAGTCACACGAGTACCAGGAAATACACTCCCCCGTGCAAAGGAAGTAGAGACAGTCACACGAGTACCAGGAAATACACTCCCCCGTGCAAAGGAAGTAGAGACAGTCACACGAGTACCAGGAAATACACTCCCCCGTGCAAAGGAAGTAGAGACAGTCACACGAGTACCAGGAAATACACTCCCCCGTGCAAAGGAAGTAGAGACAGTCACACAAGTACCAGGAAATACACTCCCCTGTGCAAAGGAAGTAGAGACAGTCACACGAGTACCAGGAAATACACTCCCCCGTGCAAAGGAAGTAGAGACAGTCACACGAGTACCAGGAAATACACTCCCCCGTGCAAAGGAAGTAGAGACAGTCAGACGAGTACCAGGAAATACACTCCCCCGTACAAAGGAAGTAGAGACAGTCACACGAGTACCAGGAAATACACTCCCGCATGCAAAGGAAGTAGAGACAGTCACACGAGTACCAGGAAATACACTCCCCCGTACAAAGGAAGTAGAGACAGTCACACGAGTACCAGGAAATACACTCCCCCGTGCAAAGGAAGTAGAGACAGTCACACGAGTACCAGGAAATACACTCCCCCGTACAAAGGAAGTAGAGACAGTCACACGAGTACCAGGAAATACACTCCCCCGTACAAAGGAAGTAGAGACAGTCACACGAGTACCAGGAAATACACTCCCCCGTACAAAGGAAGTAGAGACAGACACACGAGTACCTGGAAATACACTCCCCTGTGCAAAGGAAGTAGAGACAGTCACACGAGTACCAGGAAATACACTCCCCCGTACAAAGGAAGTAGAGACAGTCACACGAGTACCAGGAAATACACTCCCCCGTACAAAGGAAGTAGAGACAGTCACACGAGTACCAGGAAATACACTCCCGCATGCAAAGGAAGTAGAGACAGTCACACGAGTACCAGGAAATACACTCCCCCGTACAAAGGAAGTAGAGACAGTCACACGAGTACCAGGAAATACACTCCCCCGTACAAAGGAAGTAGTGACAGACACACGAGTACCTGGAAATACACTTCCCTGTGCAAAGGAAGTAGAGATAGTCACACGAGTACCAGGAAATACACTCCCCCGTACAAAGGAAGTAGAGACAGACACACGAGTACCAGGAAATACACTCCCCCGTACAAAGGAAGTAGAGACAGACACACGAGTACCCAGAAATACACTCCCCCGTGCAAAGGAAGTAGAGACAGTCACACGAGTACCAGGAAATACACTCCCCCGTGCAAAGGAAGTAGAAACAGTCACACGAGTACCAGGAAATACACTCCCCCGTACAAAGGAAGTAGAGACAGACACACGAGTACCAGGAAATACACTCCCCCGTACAAAGGAAGTAGAGACAGTCACACGAGTACCAGGAAATACACTCCCGCATGCAAAGGAAGTAGAGACAGTCACACGAGTACCAGGAAATACACTCCCCCGTACAAAGGAAGTAGAGACAGTCACACGAGTACCAGGAAATACACTCCCCCGTACAAAGGAAGTAGTGACAGACACACGAGTACCTGGAAATACACTTCCCTGTGCAAAGGAAGTAGAGATAGTCACACGAGTACCAGGAAATACACTCCCCCGTACAAAGGAAGTAGAGACAGACACACGAGTACCAGGAAATACACTCCCCCGTACAAAGGAAGTAGAGACAGACACACGAGTACCCGGAAATACACTCCCCCGTGCAAAGGAAGTAGAGACAGTCACACGAGTACCAGGAAATACACTCCCCCGTGCAAAGGAAGTAGAAACAGTCACACGAGTACCAGGAAATACACTCCCCCGTACAAAGGAAGTAGAGACAGACACACGAGTACCCGGAAATACACTCCCCCGTGCAAAGGAAGTAGAGACAGTCACACGAGTACCATGAAATACACTCCCCCGTGCAAAGGAAGTAGAGACAGTCAGACGAGTACCAGGAAATACAAAGGAAGTAGAGACAGTCAGATGAGTACCAGGAAATAGAAAGGAAGAAGAGACATGTGCTGCCAAAAGCATTCGGATATCCCCAGGTCAATGTGCTGTGAATGAGAATACAGAGCCCAAGTCAATGTCTGAAATAGGAAAGGCCGCCGTGTTGCTGGTACTGAGTATCTGTGGCCATTGTGAGTAATAGTTTCGCTGTGTCATTTACACACAATAGCAAATACTCCTAATTGTTTGGGAAGAGAACATTAATATGATTGGGGGTTGGTGAGAAAGGGAACAGGTTTATTGACTCTGGATTGGATACAATGTCGCGTTTGTCTGATTGTACCAACATGGCAATTTCTGCCCATTAACCCTGTAATATCCCCGTCATCCCACATCTCTGTGTAAATTCTGTGCAGAACTACAAGTCCCACAATTCCCTCTGCACAACAGTTTGGACCTTTCCTATGTAAGGGGAATGTTTCCCATGAAGCAACACTGGATATACTGGAGGCAAGATTACTCTCTCCTTCTACACCTGAATCTAAACCTTAGGGTTGCTATGGTCCCTAGCAACCATCTACAAGGATTGGATATCAGTAGCCTAGTTTTCAGGTGAATTTCCCCTTTAATGTATATTTTTCAATGTCGTGTCGCATTTACTGAGCCCCCCATGAAGGGAAAAAAAGGGAGTTTTTGTGTATCAGACATTAAACAAAAGTCGTATGTAAAGTTTCGTACAGCCGGGGACTGGAGGTTTTATGAATGGGCCCTTCTGGGTGGGCTGCTTGCCCCATTACCTTAGTGGCCAGGAATGTGGGGAAAGGCGGCCAATGTGTTTAACATGACTGTGGTTATTGGGAGATACTGCGCCGCTGCTGCTGCTGCTGCTCCTCACCCCAATACTTTCTATAGAATACTGGGGATCATTCACTCTTATACTATTCATTTCCTTCCACTGAAGCCCAATTATTAATTAAAGTCATTGGTGAATCACACCTGTCTCTTTAAGCAGAAATATGTGCGGATTGGCTCGGACTTTCCTTTAAAGGGGAAATGTTTTGTTGTTGGAAAGGAGCCAGTAAAGCTTCTTCTCTCTCCCAGTGGCCTCTCCAGGCAGCAGTGCTGTAAATCAAAATACACCGCTCCTATAAAGGGGAAAATGAGCCTGCCCTGTAAGGCTTTTGCTCTGTTCCACTGTTAAATCTCTGCCATAAAGCAACACCGCGTTGCAGTAAATAAGGAGAACACTGTTGGTGACCTGTGCATAAAGGTGGGGACATTCTTTGTCTTTAGTTTCTAAATCAGCAAGAAATAGTTGCACATTATTCCAAGGGGTTCAGCAAGCCAACGGGGTGCAGAGGCGAAGGAACCAAACCTGGGTACCCCAAGGTACATCAATCCCTTTGGATGCTGAGCAATTCTGTGGGACAGTCTGATTGGTCAGGTGTAGATTGGTCAGTATTCAATGGGGTAAATGCAACACAGCAGGCCCAGCGGCAGCTCTAGTGTCGCCCCTTCCCTACTCAGCTTAGGATAATAGAAATTAGGCAAGTGGTGGGCGTGTGGCCATCCAGGGTTGGGGAGATGTTGGACCAGTGTGAATCTAGTCCATATGAAGATTTTTTTCAGGGGGCCCAGTCATGTATAGTTACACTACTGATTATTTCCACGTTACCCACCCCAGTCAGTAAAAGCCTTGCCCTACTGTCTCTATCTTGCCCTACTGTCTCCATCTACTAGTACGTTCTCCATCTTGTCCTACTGTCTCCATATTGCCCTATTGTCTACACATTTTGTCCTACTGTCTCCATCGTGCCCTACTGTCTCCATCTTGCCCTACTGTCTCCATCTTGCCCTACTGTCTCCATCTACTAGTACGTTCTCCATCTTGTCCCACTGTCTCCATCTTGCCCTACTGTCTCCATCTTGTCCTACTGTCTCCATCTTGCCCTACTGTCTCCATCTTGTCCTACTGTCTCCATCTTGCCCTGCTGTCTCCCTCTTGCCCTACTGTCTCCATCTTGTCCTACTGTCTCCATCTTGCCCTACTGTCTCCATCTTGCCCTACTGTCTCTTATGTTGCCCTACTGTCTCCATCTTGCCCTACTGTCTTTATCTTGCCATATTGTCTCCATCTTGTCCTACTGTCTTCATCTTCTACTACTGTCTCCATCTTGTCCTACTGTCTCCATCTTGTCCTACTGTCTCCATCTTGTCCTACTGTCTCCATCTTGTCCTACTGTCTCCATCTTGCCCTACTGTCTCCATCTTGTCCTACTGTCTCCATCTTGTCCTACTGTCTCCATCTTGCCCTACTGTCTCCATCTTGCACTACTGTCTCCATCTTGTCCTACTGTCTCCATCTTGCCCTACTGTCTCCATCTTGTCCTACTGTCTCCATCTTGCACTACTGTCTCCATCTTGTCCTACTGTCTCCATCTTGCCCTACTGTCTCCATCTTGTCCTACTGTCTCCATCTTGTCCTACTGTCTCCATCTTGCCCTACTGTCTCCATCTTGCACTACTGTCTCCATCTTGTCCTACTGTCTCCATCTTGCCCTACTGTCTCCATCTTGTCCTACTGTCTCCATCTTGTCCTACTGTCTCCATCTTGTCCTACTGTCTCTATCTTGTCCTACTGTCTCCATCTTGTCCTATTGTCTCCATCTTGCCCTACTGTCTCCATCTTGTCCTACTGTCTCCATCTTGTCCTACTGTCTCCATCTTGTCCTACTGTCTCCATCTTGCCCTACTGTCTCCATCTTGTCCTACTGTCTCCATCTTGTCTTACTGTCTCCATCTTGTCCTACTGTCTCCATCTTGCCCTACTGTCTCCATCTCTGTACCTGCTGCAGCTATTGTGAGAAGGAGTCTCGCACTATATGTGGGGTCCTTGGCAGTTGCCCGTGATCCCCCAGAGACCACCCCACATGTCAGTGAGGATTCCTCCTGTGAATGGAAAGAATGTATCTGCTAAATATTATTCTCTGGGCCGAGTGTTTTGTTATCAGACGTGTCACAGACCCTGGCGCACTCAGGTTCCCCCCATCTCAGCCCTGGGGTGGGGGGGAGCATTTCTATAACGAGTCACCTATAAATATTTTCCACTTGAGTGATGGGTGCCGGGAGCTGCCATGTGGATGTGAAGTGTCAGTGCTGTGGGATGGCAGTTTGGTTTATATCTCACCCTCTGTGCATATACTAACTGTCAGCTGGCGTGAGACAAGCCTTGCCATCCTGCCAGAGGGAGCTGGGAGTTACATTCTGCCAGAGGGGGCTGGGAGTTATGTGGGGAGGGTGTCCAACTGCACATAATTAACCCCTCCTGAGCCAGGTGGAGATTCAATTGCTGCTAAGTACTGCCCGTTATTTTAACCTTTGTATGAATTCTTAGTAATGAATGAACTCATTTGCATAAATCCCCCAGACTGCCTTCTGTCTGTTTCCTGTGAGCCGCATTTGCCCCTTATAAAGCCAAGTGCAAGTCCCTCACTGTCCAGCAGGTGGCAGAGTTTAGGTCTCAGGGGCCACAGAATTAGAGCGTGAGTGACTGGGAGTTTTGTGCAGGGAGTTGGGGGTGTTTATCCCCTGTATTGGGCAGATAATAAGTCCAGAGCAGTTCACCTGCGGTTCATGTGGGAGCAGTTCAGTTCTCATGTCGTTTAGTCAATGATTTCCTCTGGATATTAATTAGACCTTCCTTCCTCTTTCTAGGAACTTAATTACCCAGCAATTCATTAAGGGTGCACTGAGCTGTGCGTCCCTTTAACTCATGCTGTGCATCTGTCCTCACACGTCTACAGGCAAACAACATGGCAGCTCCTTCCCTTCTGTATCAGATCCACAGAGGAGCTCCCTGTATCAATATTTCTTCTTATATTTGGGATCTGGGATTGGAATATTTTCCTATGGATCTTGTGAGTCAATTGCAGAGCTTGTTCCTGGGGGAATATTTATTGCGCTCTTTCCTGGCTGCTTGATAAACGTAGATAAAGCGACTGTCTCTTAACTCTATAAGTGCCCCCGCGGCCTCCTCTAGGCCCTTCCTCAGACTTTGGAGGTATAAACCCTAAATGACTGGAGGACATGAAGTCCTGATTATTATTAAAGGGGAAGTTTGTCCTGTATATAACATATTTATACAAGTTTTAACTACCGGTTGCTATGGTGACAGGAGGTGATTTATTGGCATTGAATACCAACCAATCATATAATTGCTTTTAGGTTCTACATACTCACTGCTCATTGGGCGTGTCACATTTGGGACTTCCCATTCTGTCCCACTTTGTTTCTGATGTGAGTGTTTGGGGGGAACCATCCGAGCCCACAATTAAATGTCTCCTTCTCTTTCTCTCTGTAGTTAATGGGCCATTCGGAATGGGAACACAAGCGCGGATCCAGAGGCTCCCAGGTTAGTCCCTTCATTCTCTTTCACTATTGGTCTTGAGTGTGGCCCCCAGGATCCTGATAACCACAGGGGCCCTAGCCACTGAAGTAAGGATGATGCCCACATTTGAGAAGAAGTCTTTGGCTATTAGTAAACTACAAATCCATCATGGATTCTTGGACTTTCATAAATGACATTTGGTAACTAAAGTTGACAGAAAGGAATGATTTCTAATCGTAATTCCCAGCATGCAGTTCAACTAGTTCTTTGCATCTCTTGACCTGGTCCCTGAACCTTCTTTTCTAACCTGGACATTATATTAATGAGACTTCTACTACTGCCCCATGCAGAAAAGTTGCAGTAGATGGAGACAGTAGGACAAAATGGAGATAGTAGGACAAGATGGAGACAGTAGGACTAGATGGAGACAGTAGGGCAAGATGGAGGCAGTAGGACAAGATGGAGACAGTAGGACAAGATGGAGACAGTAGGACAAGATGAAGACAGTAGGATAAGATGGAGACAGTAGGACAAGATGGAGACAGTAGGACCAGATGGAGACAGTAGGACAAGATGGAGACATAGGACAAGATGGAGACATAGGACAAGATGGAGACATAGGACAAGATGGAGACAGTAGGGCAAGATGGAGACAGTAGGACAAGATGGAGACAGTAGGACAAGATGTTGACAGTAGGACAAGATGGAGACAGTAGGACAAGATGGAGACAGTAGGACAAGATGGAGACAGTAGGACAAGATGGAGATAGTAGGACAAGATGGAGACAGTAGGACAAGATGGAGATAGTAGGACAAGATGGACATTGTAGATAGCAGGTATAGTAGGGAGAGATGGTGTCTACAGTAACAGTGGGATAAAGGAATAAGCAAGTAGATGGAGACAGTAGAGCAAGATGGAGACAGTAGGACAAGATGAAGACAGTAGGGCAAGATGGAGACAGTAGGGCAAGATGGAGACAGTAGGGCAAGATGGAGACAGTAGGGCAAGATGGAGACAGTAGGGCAAGATGGAGACAGTAGGACAAGATGGAGACAGTAGGACAAGATGGAGACAGTAGGACAAGATGGAGACAGTAGGGCAAGATGGAGACAGTAGGGCAAGATACATTACTAGAGCAAGATTCAGAGTGTTGAGTAATATGTGTAGAGTGACACTTGTTCAGTTGTAGGTAAATATAACTCCCTGCACCCGCTGACAGACAAAGAGTGCACATGGGCAAGCAGTGAGTTGATTGTAGCACGGATCATTAGAATGATTAATTGGAACAGGTCATGGGACTGTACCCCCTAATTAGATAAATTCAGTTATTTATCCAGCAGAAACTTGAACTGTGCCCAATTGCAGCTCAGAATAATAAATAATGTTGATAAATTCCCCTGTGCCCTGCCGAGACCTCGGCTTCCCTGGGATCCTGTTGTTTGGCACCATGAGATATTAAGTAATAGACAGCGGGCAGGGGCGCATAATGTCCTTGGCAAGGGGACAGCTTGTACCTTACTGATTTGGGTATAAGTTTAGCTTTTCTCTACTGTGTAGGGACCTCCAGCCACAGGTTCTTGGGGCCTTCAGTTGCTGGGAGTTGGGGTTAGACATACTTGGCCTATTGAGTGCAGGAGTGAGACAGTGATGTCTGAAGATGGTACTACAGGAATTTTATTGTTGTTGAATTGTGACTTCTAGTGATATTTTAGCACTTTAGCTGCTCCGTGTTTCCCATCCCCAGGCCTCTCCTGATTGGACACTGACTTTGCAATTCTTAGCCCCCTTGTTTTTGGCCCCTTTCTCAGCCCCATGTGTGTGACATTCCAGGACAGTGGGATCACGTCTGACTCATTGCACCTCATTGCTTGGTGACAGCGCTGAAAACTCACTTTCCCATGGTTTGTGCCGACCCCAAAGGAAGGGGGGGATCTAAGAGCCGGGCGTCCCGTTTATCTATCCCAAATGTCTGACTGCACAACCAGGGGCCACATGTGGCCCTCCAAGCCTGTCCTCTATGACATCATCATTTGTACATTCTTTGATACAGGAGGATGTGATGTAACCCCCAACATGGAAACCAATGGAGTGCAGGGAGTTTCTGCCCCTAAAGTCGCCTGGGAATGATATACTGTGTCTGTACATATATATATATATATCTCCCTCCTGTGATCTATCTGGGGGCATATCTGGGCCTATATATTAGTTGTGGATCAGGGAGGGATAGTGTAGGGATAAATGTAGAGAGAGGAGCACATGGCCATTGTTATGTTTCATTCATTAGAATAATTGAGGGAGTGGGGCCTCCTGTTCCCATTCAGGGCCAGAACTCTGCACTTTACCCCCTAGTTCCTAAGCAACACTTACTCCAAGATTAAACGCTTCCTGCGCTGCACCTCTCTATGCGACTCACTGACAGTCCCGGAGCTTCTGCTCTGCACTTTCATTTGCCCTTCTTGTCTCTGGGCTCCGAACAAGCTGATCTGCAGGGAATGTTCTGTGGGGATGAGACTGAATCCCTAGAAAATCCCTGGGATAGAGAGAAGGATGAAGAGAAGGAGAGAAACTTTCCCTTTTATTGATGAGGTAACATTCTATCTCTATCATTCTACCCCAATGGGAATAATGTCTGTGTGACTGTGGGATAGTAGGTATAGTAGGGAGAGATGTGTCTATAGTAACAGTGGATAATAGTCTCTGGGAAGGGAGTGTGACTGTGGGATAGCAGGTATAGTAGGGAGAGATGGTGTCTATAGTAACAGTGGATAATAGTCTCTGGGAAGGGAGTGTGACTGTGGGATAGCAGGTATAGTAGGGAGAGATGGTGTCTATAGTAACAGTGGATAATAGTCTCTGGGAAGGGAGTGTGACTGTGGGATAGCAGGTATAGTAGGGAGAGATGTGTCTATAGTAACAGTGGATAATAGTCTCTGGGAAGGGAGTGTGACTGTGGGATAGCAGGTATAGTAGGGAGAGATGTGTCTATAGTAACAGTGGATAATAGTCTCTGGGAAGGGAGTGTGACTGTAGGATAACAGGTATAGTAGGGAGAGATGGTGCCTATAGTAACAGTGGATAATAGTCTCTGGGAAGGGAGTGTGACTGTGGGATAGCAGGTATAGTAGGGAGAGATGTGTCTATAGTAACAGTGGATAATAGTCTCTGGGAAGGGAGTGTGACTGTGGGATAGCAGGTATAGTAGGGAGAGATGTGTCTATAGTAACAGTGGATAATAGTCTCTGGGAAGGGAGTGTGACTGTAGGATAACAGGTATAGTAGGGAGAGATGGTGCCTATAGTAACAGTGGATAATAGTCTCTGGGAAGGGAGTGTGACTGTGGGATAGCAGGTATAGTAGGGAGAGATGTGTCTATAGTAACAGTGGATAATAGTCTCTGGGAAGGGAGTGTGACTGTAGGATAACAGGTATAGTAGGGAGAGATGGTGCCTATAGTAACAGTGGATAATAGTCTCTGGGAAGGGAGTGTGACTGTGGGATAGCAGGTATAGTAGGGAGAGATGTGTCTATAGTAACAGTGGGATAATAGTCTCTGGGAAGGGAGTGTGACTGTGGGATAGCAGGTATAGTAGGGAGAGATGGTGCCTATAGTAACAGTGGGATAATAGTCTCTGGGAAGGGAGTGTGACTGTGGGATAGCAGGTATAGTAGGGAGAGATGTGTCTATAGTAACAGTGGATAATAGTCTCTGGGAAGGGAGTGTGACTGTAGGATAACAGGTATAGTAGGGAGAGATGGTGCCTATAGTAACAGTGGATAATAGTCTCTGGGAAGGGAGTGTGACTGTGGGATAGCAGGTATAGTAGGGAGAGATGTGTCTATAGTAACAGTGGGATAATAGTCTCTGGGAAGGGAGTGTGACTGTGGGATAGCAGGTATAGTAGGGAGAGATGGTGCCTATAGTAACAGTGGGATAATAGTCTCTGGGAAGGGAGTGTGACTGTGGGATAGCAGGTATAGTAGGGAGAGATGTGTCTATAGTAACAGTGGATAATAGTCCTCTGGGAAGGGAGTGTGACTGTGGGATAGCAGGTATAGTAGGGAGAGATGTGTCTATAGTAACAGTGGATAATAGTCTCTGGGAAGGGAGTGTGACTGTGGGATAGCAGGTATAGTAGGGAGAGATGTGTCTATAGTAACAGTGGATAATAGTCTCTGGGAAGGGAGTGTGACTGTGGATAGCAGGTATAGTAGGGAGAGATGTGTCTATAGTAACAGTGGGATAATAGTCTCTGGGAAGGGAGTGTGACTGTGGGATAGCAGGTATAGTAGGGAGAGATGTGTCTATAGTAACAGTGGGATAATAGTCTCTGGGAAGGGAGTGTGACTGTGGGATAGCAGGTATAGTAGGGAGAGATGGTGTCTATAGTAACAGTGGATAATAGTCTCTGGGAAGGGAGTGTGACTGTGGGATAGCAGGTATAGTAGGGAGAGATGTGTCTATAGTAACAGTGGGATAATAGTCTCTGGGAAGGGAGTGTGACTGTGGGATAGCAGGTATAGTAGGGAGAGATGTGTCTATAGTAACAGTGGGATAATAGTCTCTGGGAAGGGAGTGTGACTGTGGGATAGCAGGTATAGTAGGGAGAGATGTGTCCTATAGTAACAGTGGATAATAGTCTCTGGGAAGGGAGTGTGACTATGGGATAGCAGGTATAGTAGGGAGAGATGTGTCTATAGTAACAGTGGATAATAGTCTCTGGGAAGGGAGTGTGACTGTGGGATAGCAGGTATAGTAGGGAGAGATGGTGCCTATAGTAACAGTGGGATAATAGTCTCTGGGAAGGGAGTGTGGCTGTGGGATAGCAGGTATAGTAGGGAGAGATGTGTCTATAGTAACAGTGGATAATAGTCTCTGGGAAGGGAGTGTGACTGTGGGATAGCAGGTATAGTAGGGAGAGATGTGTCTATAGTAACAGTGGATAATAGTCTCTGGGAAGGGAGTGTGACTGTGGGATAGCAGGTATAGTAGGGAGAGATGTGTCTATAGTAACAGTGGATAATAGTCTCTGGGAAGGGAGTGTGACTGTGGGATAGCAGGTATAGTAGGGAGAGATGGTGTCTATAGTAACAGTGGATAATAGTCTCTGGGAAGGGAGTGTGACTGTGGGATAGCAGGTATAGTAGGGAGAGATGTGTCTATAGTAACAGTGGGATAATAGTCTCTGGGAAGGGACGTGTGACTGTGGGATAGCAGGTATAGTAGGGAGAGATGTGTCTATAGTAACAGTGGATAATAGTCTCTGGGAAGGGAGTGTGACTGTGGGATAGCAGGTATAGTAGGGAGAGATGTGTCTATAGTAACAGTGGATAATAGTCTCTGGGAAGGGAGTGTGACTGTGGATAGCAGGTATAGTAGGGAGAGATGTGTCTATAGTAACAGTGGATAATAGTCTCTGGGAAGGGAGTGTGACTGTAGGATAGCAGGTATAGTAGGGAGAGATGGTGCCTATAGTAACAGTGGATAATAGTCTCTGGGAAGGGAGTGTGACTGTGGATAGCAGGTATAGTAGGGAGAGATGTGTCTATAGATACAGTGGGATAATAGTCTCTGGGAAGGGAGTTGACTGTGGGATAGCAGGTATATAGGAGAGATGGTGCCTATAGTAACAGTGGGATAAACAGTCTCTGGAAGGGAGTGTGACTGTGGGATAGCAGGTATAGTAGGGAGAGATGTGTCTATAGTAACAGTGGATAATAGTCTCTGGGAAGGGAGTGTGACTGTGGGATAGCAGGTATAGTAGGGAGAGATGTGTCTATAGTAACAGTGGATAATAGTCTCTGGGAAGGGAGTGTGACTGTGGGATAGCAGGTATAGTAGGGAGAGATGTGTCTATAGTAACAGTGGGATAATAGTCTCTGGGAAGGGAGTGTGACTGTGGGATAGCAGGTATAGTAGGGAGAGATGTGTCTATAGTAACAGTGGGATAATAGTCTCTGGGAAGGGAGTGTGACTGTGGGATAGCAGGTATAGTAGGGAGAGATGGTGTCTATAGTAACAGTGGATAATAGTCTCTGGGAAGGGAGTGTGACTGTGGGATAGCAGGTATAGTAGGGAGAGATGTGTCTATAGTAACAGTGGGGATAATAGTCTCTGGGAAGGGAGTGTGACTGTGGGATAGCAGGTATAGTAGGGAGAGATGTGTCTATAGTAACAGTGGGATAATAGTCTCTGGGAAGGGAGTGTGACTGTGGGATAGCAGGTATAGTAGGGAGAGATGTGTCTATAGTAACAGTGGGATAATAGTCTCTGGGAAGGGAGTGTGACTGTGGGATAGCAGGTATAGTAGGGAGAGATGTGTCTATAGTAACAGTGGATAATAGTCTCTGGGAAGGGAGTGTGACTGTGGGATAGCAGGTATAGTAGGGAGAGATGTGTCTATAGTAACAGTGGATAATAGTCTCTGGGAAGGGAGTGTGACTGTGGGATAGCAGGTATAGTAGGGAGAGATGGTGCCTATAGTAACAGTGGGATAATAGTCTCTGGGAAGGGAGTGTGGCTGTGGGATAGCAGGTATAGTAGGGAGAGATGTGTCTATAGTAACAGTGGATAATAGTCTCTGGGAAGGAGTGTGACTGTGGGATAGCAGGTATAGTAGGGAGAGATGTGTCTATAGTAACAGTGGATAATAGTCTCTGGGAAGGGAGTGTGACTGTGGGATAGCAGGTATAGTAGGGGGAGATGTGTCTATAGTAACAGTGGATAATAGTCTCTGGGAAGGGAGTGTGACTGTGGGATAGCAGGTATAGTAGGGAGAGATGGTGTCTATAGTAACAGTGGATAATAGTCTCTGGGAAGGGAGTGTGACTGTGGGATAGCAGGTATAGTAGGGAGAGATGGTGCCTATAGTAACAGTGGATAATAGTCTCTGGGAAGGGAGTGTGACTGTGGGATAGCAGGTATAGTAGGGAGAGATGGTGCCTATAGTAACAGTGGATAATAGTCTCTGGGAAGGGAGTGTGACTGTGGGATAGCAGGTATAGTAGGGAGAGATGGTGTCTATAGTAACAGTGGATAATAGTCTCTGGGAAGGGAGTGTGACTGTGGGATAGCAGGTATAGTAGGGAGAGATGTGTCTATAGTAACAGTGGATAATAGTCTCTGGGAAGGGAGTGTGACTGTGGGATAGCAGGTATAGTAGGGAGAGATGTGTCTATAGTAACAGTGGATAATAGTCTCTGGGAAGGGAGTGTGACTGTGGGATAGCAGGTATAGTAGGGAGAGATGGTGCCTATAGTAACAGTGGATAATAGTCTCTGGGAAGGGAGTGTGACTGTGGGATAGCAGGTATAGTAGGGAGAGATGGTGCCTATAGTAACAGTGGATAATAGTCTCTGGGGAAGGGAGTGTGACTGTGGGATAGCAGGTATAGTAGGGAGAGATGTGTCTGTAGTAACAGTGGATAATAGTCTCTGGGAAGGGAGTGTGACTGTGGGATAGCAGGTATAGTAGGGAGAGATGGTGTCTATAGTAACAGTGGATAATAGTCTCTGGGAAGGGAGTGTGACTGTGGGATAGCAGGTATAGTAGGGAGAGATGGTGCCTATAGTAACAGTAGGATAATAGTCTCTGGGAAGGGAGTGTGACTGTGGGATAGCAGGTATAGTAGGGAGAGATGTGTCTATAGTAACAGTAGATAATAGTCTCTGGGAAGGGAGTGTGACTGTGGGATAGCAGGTATAGTAGGGAGAGATGGTGCCTATAGTAACAGTGGATAATAGTCTCTGGGAAGGGAGTGTGACTGTGGGATAGCAGGTATAGTAGGGAGAGATGGTTTCTATAGTAACAGTGGATAATAGTCTCTGGGAAGGGAGTGTGACTGTGGGATAGTAGGTATAGTAGGGGAGATGGTGCCTATAGTAACAGTGGGATAATAGTCTCTGGGAAGGGAGTGTGACTGTGGGATAGTAGGTATAGTAGGGGAGATGGTGCCTATAGTAACAGTGGGATAATAGTCTCTGGGAAGGGAGTGTGACTGTGGGATAGCAGGTATAGTAGGGAGAGATGTGTCTATAGTAACAGTGGATAATAGTCTCTGGGAAGGGAGTGTGACTGTGGGATAGCAGGTATAGTAGGGAGAGATGTGTCTATAGTAACAGTGGATAATAGTCTCTGGGAAGGGAGTGTGACTGTGGGATAGCAGGTATAGTAGGGAGAGATGTGTCTATAGTAACAGTGGATAATAGTCTCTGGGAAGGGAGTGTGACTGTGGGATAGCAGGTATAGTAGGGAGAGATGTGTCTATAGTAACAGTGGGATAATAGTCTCTGGGAAGGGAGTGTGACTGTGGGATAGCAGGTATAGTAGGGAGAGATGTGTCTATAGTAACAGTGGGATAATAGTCTCTGGGAAGGGAGTGTGACTGTGGGATAGCAGGTATAGTAGGGAGAGATGGTGTCTATAGTAACAGTGGATAATAGTCTCTGGGAAGGGAGTGTGACTGTGGGATAGCAGGTATAGTAGGGAGAGATGTGTCTATAGTAACAGTGGGATAATAGTCTCTGGGAAGGGAGTGTGACTGTGGGATAGCAGGTATAGTAGGGAGAGATGTGTCTATAGTAACAGTGGGATAATAGTCTCTGGGAAGGGAGTGTGACTGTGGGATAGCAGGTATAGTAGGGAGAGATGTGTCTATAGTAACAGTGGATAATAGTCTCTGGGAAGGGAGTGTGACTGTGGGATAGCAGGTATAGTAGGGAGAGATGTGTCTATAATAACAGTGGATAATAGTCTCTGGGAAGGGAGTGTGACTGTGGGATAGCAGGTATAGTAGGGAGAGATGGTGCCTATAGTAACAGTGGGATAATAGTCTCTGGGAAGGGAGTGTGGCTGTGGGATAGCAGGTATAGTAGGGAGAGATGTGTCTATAGTAACAGTGGATAATAGTCTCTGGGAAGGGAGTGTGACTGTGGGATAGCAGGTATAGTAGGGAGAGATGTGTCTATAGTAACAGTGGGATAATAGTCTCTGGGAAGGGAGTGTGACTGTGGGATAGCAGGTATAGTAGGGAGAGATGTGTCTATAGTAACAGTGGATAATAGTCTCTGGGAAGGGAGTGTGACTGTGGGATAGCAGGTATAGTAGGGAGAGATGTGTCTATAGTAACAGTGGATAATAGTCTCTGGGAAGGGAGTGTGACTGTGGGATAGCAGGTATAGTAGGGAGAGATGTGTCTATAGTAACAGTGGATAATAGTCTCTGGGAAGGGAGTGTGACTGTGGGATAGCAGGTATAGTAGGGAGAGATGGTGTCTATAGTAACAGTGGATAATAGTCTCTGGGAAGGGAGTGTGACTGTGGGATAGCAGGTATAGTAGGGAGAGATGTGTCTATAGTAACAGTGGGATAATAGTCTCTGGGAAGGGAGTGTGACTGTGGGATAGCAGGTATAGTAGGGAGAGATGTGTCTATAGTAACAGTGGATAATAGTCTCTGGGAAGGGAGTGTGACTGTGGGATAGCAGGTATAGTAGGGAGAGATGTGTCTATAGTAACAGTGGATAATAGTCTCTGGGAAGGGAGTGTGACTGTGGGATAGCAGGTATAGTAGGGAGAGATGTGTCTATAGTAACAGTGGATAATAGTCTCTGGGAAGGGAGTGTGACTGTAGGATAGCAGGTATAGTAGGGAGAGATGGTGCCTATAGTAACAGTGGATAATAGTCTCTGGGAAGGGAGTGTGACTGTGGGATAGCAGGTATAGTAGGGAGAGATGTGTCTATAGTAACAGTGGGATAATAGTCTCTGGGAAGGGAGTGTGACTGTGGGATAGCAGGTATAGTAGGGAGAGATGGTGCCTATAGTAACAGTGGGATAATAGTCTCTGGGAAGGGAGTGTGACTGTGGGATAGCAGGTATAGTAGGGAGAGATGTGTCTATAGTAACAGTGGATAATAGTCTCTGGGAAGGGAGTGTGACTGTGGGATAGCAGGTATAGTAGGGAGAGATGTGTCTATAGTAACAGTGGATAATAGTCTCTGGGAAGTGAGTGTGACTGTGGGATAGCAGGTATAGTAGGGAGAGATGTGTCTATAGTAACAGTGGATAATAGTCTCTGGGAAGGGAGTGTGACTGTGGGATAGCAGGTATAGTAGGGAGAGATGTGTCTATAGTAACAGTGGGATAATAGTCTCTGGGAAGGGAGTGTGACTGTGGGATAGCAGGTATAGTAGGGAGAGATGTGTCTATAGTAACAGTGGGATAATAGTCTCTGGGAAGGGAGTGTGACTGTGGGATAGCAGGTATAGTAGGGAGAGATGGTGTCTATAGTAACAGTGGATAATAGTCTCTGGGAAGGGAGTGTGACTGTGGGATAGCAGGTATAGTAGGGAGAGATGTGTCTATAGTAACAGTGGGATAATAGTCTCTGGGAAGGGAGTGTGACTGTGGGATAGCAGGTATAGTAGGGAGAGATGTGTCTATAGTAACAGTGGGATAATAGTCTCTGGGAAGGGAGTGTGACTGTGGGATAGCAGGTATAGTAGGGAGAGATGTGTCTATAGTAACAGTGGGATAATAGTCTCTTGGAAGGGAGTGTGACTGTGGGATAGCAGGTATAGTAGGGAGAGATGTGTCTATAGTAACAGTGGATAATAGTCTCTGGAAGGGAGTGTGACTGTGGGATAGCAGGTATAGTAGGGAGAGATGTGTCTATAGTAACAGTGGATAATAGTCCTCTGGGAAGGGAGTGTGACTGTGGGATAGCAGGTATAGTAGGGAGAGATGGTGCCTATAGTAACAGTGGGATAATAGTCTCTGGGAAGGGAGTGTGGCTGTGGGATAGCAGGTATAGTAGGGAGAGATGTGTCTATAGTAACAGTGGATGATAGTCTCTGGGAAGGGAGTGTGACTGTGGGATAGCAGGTATAGTAGGGAGAGATGTGTCTATAGTAACAGTGGATAATAGTCTCTGGGAAGGGAGTGTGACTGTGGATAGCAGGTATAGTAGGGAGAGATGGTGTCTATAGTAACAGTGGATAATAGTCTCTGGGAAGGGAGTGTGACTGTGGGATAGCAGGTATAGTAGGGAGAGATGTGTCTATAGTAACAGTGGATAATAGTCTCTGGGAAGGGAGTGTGACTGTGGGATAGCAGGTATAGTAGGGAGAGATGTGTCTATAGTAACAGTGGATAATAGTCTCTGGGAAGGGAGTGTGACTGTGGGATAGCAGGTATAGTAGGGAGAGATGGTGCCTATAGTAACAGTGGATAATAGTCTCTGGGAAGGGAGTGTGACTGTGGGATAGCAGGTATAGTAGGGAGAGATGGTGCCTATAGTAACAGTGGATAATAGTCTCTGGGAAGGGAGTGTGACTGTGGGATAGCAGGTATAGTAGGGAGAGATGTGTCTATAGTAACAGTGGATAATAGTCTCTGGGAAGGGAGTGTGACTGTGGGATAGCAGGTATAGTAGGGAGAGATGGTGTCTATAGTAACAGTGGATAATAGTCTCTGGGAAGGGAGTGTGACTGTGGGATAGCAGGTATAGTAGGGAGAGATGTGTCTATAGTAACAGTGGATAATAGTCTCTGGGAAGGGAGTGTGACTGTGGGATAGCAGGTATAGTAGGGAGAGATGTGTCTATAGTAACAGTGGATAATAGTCTCTGGGAAGGGAGTGTGACTGTGGGATAGCAGGTATAGTAGGGAGAGATGTGTCTATAGTAACAGTGGATAATAGTCTCTGGGAAGGGAGTGTGACTGTGGGATAGCAGGTATAGTAGGGAGAGATGGTGTCTATAGTAACAGTGGATAATAGTCTCTGGGAAGGGAGTGTGACTGTGGGATAGCAGGTATAGTAGGGAGAGATGTGTCTATAGTAACAGTGGGATAATAGTCTCTGGGAAGGGAGTGTGACTGTGGGATAGCAGGTATAGTAGGGAGAGATGTGTCTATAGTAACAGTGGATAATAGTCTCTGGGAAGGGAGTGTGACTGTGGGATAGCAGGTATAGTAGGGAGAGATGTGTCTATAGTAACAGTGGGATAATAGTCTCTGGGAAGGGAGTGTGACTGTGGGATAGCAGGTATAGTAGGGAGAGATGTGTCTATAGTAACAGTGGGATAATAGTCTCTGGGAAGGGAGTGTGGACTGTGGGATAGCAGGTATAGTAGGGAGAGATGGTGTCTATAGTAACAGTGGATAATAGTCTCTGGGAAGGGAGTGTGACTGTGGGATAGCAGGTATAGTAGGGAGAGATGTGTCTATAGTAACAGTGGGATAATAGTCTCTGGGAAGGGAGTGTGACTGTGGGATAGCAGGTATAGTAGGGAGAGATGTGTCTATAGTAACAGTGGGATAATAGTCTCTGGGAAGGGAGTGTGACTGTGGGATAGCAGGTATAGTAGGGAGAGATGTGTCTATAGTAACAGTGGGATAATAGTCTCTGGGAAGGGAGTGTGACTGTGGGATAGCAGGTATAGTAGGGAGAGATGTGTCTATAGTAACAGTGGATAATAGTCTCTGGGAAGGGAGTGAGACTGTGGGATAGCAGGTATAGTAGGGAGAGATGTGTCTATAGTAACAGTGGATAATAGTCTCTGGGAAGGGAGTGTGACTGTGGGATAGCAGGTATAGTAGGGAGAGATGGTGCCTATAGTAACAGTGGGATAATAGTCTCTGGGAAGGGAGTGTGGCTGTGGGATAGCAGGTATAGTAGGGAGAGATGTGTCTATAGTAACAGTGGATAATAGTCTCTGGGAAGGGAGTGTGACTGTGGGATAGCAGGTATAGTAGGGAGAGATGTGTCTATAGTAACAGTGGATAATAGTCTCTGGGAAGGGAGTGTGACTGTGGGATAGCAGGTATAGTAGGGAGAGATGTGTCTATAGTAACAGTGGATAATAGTCTCTGGGAAGGGAGTGTGACTGTGGGATAGCAGGTATAGTAGGGAGAGATGGTGTCTATAGTAACAGTGGATAATAGTCTCTGGGAAGGGAGTGTGACTGTGGGATAGCAGGTATAGTAGGGAGAGATGGTGCCTATAGTAACAGTGGATAATAGTCTCTGGGAAGGGAGTGTGACTGTGGGATAGCAGGTATAGTAGGGAGAGATGGTGCCTATAGTAACAGTGGATAATAGTCTCTGGGAAGGGAGTGTGACTGTGGGATAGCAGGTATAGTAGGGAGAGATGGTGTCTATAGTAACAGTGGATAATAGTCTCTGGGAAGGGAGTGTGACTGTGGGATAGCAGGTATAGTAGGGAGAGATGTGTCTATAGTAACAGTGGATAATAGTCTCTGGGAAGGGAGTGTGACTGTGGATAGCAGGTATAGTAGGGAGAGATGGTGTCTATAGTAACAGTGGATAATAGTCTCTGGGAAGGGAGTGTGACTGTGGGATAGCAGGTATAGTAGGGAGAGATGGTGTCTATAGTAACAGTGGATAATAGTCTCTGGGAAGGGAGTGTGACTGTGGGATAGCAGGTATAGTAGGGAGAGATGTGTCTATAGTAACAGTGGATAATAGTCTCTGGGAAGGGAGTGTGACTGTGGGATAGCAGGTATAGTAGGGAGAGATGTGTCTATAGTAACAGTGGATAATAGTCTCTGGGAAGGGAGTGTGACTGTGGGATAGCAGGTATAGTAGGGAGAGATGGTGCCTATAGTAACAGTGGATAATAGTCTCTGGGAAGGGAGTGTGACTGTGGATAGCAGGTATAGTAGGGAGAGATGGTGCCTATAGTAACAGTGGATAATAGTCTCTGGGAAGGGAGTGTGACTGTGGGATAGCAGGTATAGTAGGGAGAGATGTGTCTATAGTAACAGTGGATAATAGTCTCTGGGAAGGGAGTGTGACTGTGGGATAGCAGGTATAGTAGGGAGAGATGGTGTCTATAGTAACAGTGGATAATAGTCTCTGGGAAGGGAGTGTGACTGTGGGATAGCAGGTATAGTAGGGAGAGATGGTGCCTATAGTAACAGTGGATAATAGTCTCTGGGAAGGGAGTGTGACTGTGGGATAGCAGGTATAGTAGGGAGAGATGTGTCTATAGTAACAGTGGATAATAGTCTCTGGGAAGGGAGTGTGACTGTGGGATAGCAGGTATAGTAGGGAGAGATGGTGTCTATAGTAACAGTGGATAATAGTCTCTGGGAAGGGAGTGTGACTGTGGGATAGCAGGTATAGTAGGGAGAGATGGTGCCTATAGTAACAGTGGGATAATAGTCTCTGGGAAGGGAGTGTGACTGTGGGATAGCAGGTATAGTAGGGAGAGATGTGTCTATAGTAACAGTAGATAATAGTCTCTGGGAAGGGAGTGTGACTGTGGGATAGCAGGTATAGTAGGGAGAGATGGTGCCTATAGTAACAGTGGATAATAGTCTCTGGAAGGGAGTGTGACTGTGGGATAGCAGGTATAGTAGGGAGAGATGGTTTCTATAGTAACAGTGGATAATAGTCTCTGGGAAGGGAGTGTGACTGTGGGATAGTAGGTATAGTAGGGGAGATGGTGCCTATAGTAACAGTGGGATAATAGTCTCTGGGAAGGGAGTGTGACTGTGGGATAGCAGGTATAGTAGGGAGAGATGGTGCCTATAGTAACAGTGGATAATAGTCTCTGGGAAGGGAGTGTGACTGTGGGATAGCAGGTATAGTAGGGAGAGATGTGTCTATAGTAACAGTGGATAATAGTCTCTGGGAAGGGAGTGTGACTGTGGGATAGCAGGTATAGTAGGGAGAGATGTGTCTATAGTAACAGTGGATAATAGTCTCTGGGAAGGGAGTGTGACTGTAGGATAGCAGGTATAGTAGGGAGAGATGGTGCCTATAGTAACAGTGGATAATAGTCTCTGGGAAGGGAGTGTGACTGTGGGGATAGCAGGTATAGTAGGGAGAGATGTGTCTATAGTAACAGTGGATAATAGTCTCTGGGAAGGGAGTGTGACTGTGGGATAGCAGGTATAGTAGGGAGAGATGGTGCCTATAGTAACAGTGGGATAATAGTCTCTGGGAAGGGAGTGTGACTGTGGGATAGCAGGTATAGTAGGGAGAGATGTGTCTATAGTAACAGTGGATAATAGTCTCTGGGAAGGGAGTGTGACTGTGGGATAGCAGGTATAGTAGGGAGAGATGTGTCTATAGTAACAGTGGATAATAGTCTCTGGGAAGGGAGTGTGACTGTGGGATAGCAGGTATAGTAGGGAGAGATGTGTCTATAGTAACAGTGGATAATAGTCTCTGGGAAGGGAGTGTGACTGTGGGATAGCAGGTATAGTAGGGAGAGATGTGTCTATAGTAACAGTGGATAATAGTCTCTGGGAAGGGAGTGTGACTGTGGGATAGCAGGTATAGTAGGGAGAGATGTGTCTATAGTAACAGTGGGATAATAGTCTCTGGGAAGGGAGTGTGGACTGTGGGATAGCAGGTATAGTAGGGAGAGATGGTGTCTATAGTAACAGTGGATAATAGTCTCTGGGAAGGGAGTGTGACTGTGGGATAGCAGGTATAGTAGGGAGAGATGTGTCTATAGTAACAGTGGGATAATAGTCTCTGGGAAGGGAGTGTGACTGTGGGATAGCAGGTATAGTAGGGAGAGATGTGTCTATAGTAACAGTGGGATAATAGTCTCTGGGAAGGGAGTGTGACTGTGGGATAGCAGGTATAGTAGGGAGAGATGTGTCTATACTAACAGTGGGATAATAGTCTCTGGGAAGGGAGTGTGACTGTGGGATAGCAGGTATAGTAGGGAGAGATGTGTCTATAGTAACAGTGGATAATAGTCTCTGGGAAGGGAGTGTGACTGTGGGATAGCAGGTATAGTAGGGAGAGATGTGTCTATAGTAACAGTGGATAATAGTCTCTGGGAAGGGAGTGTGACTGTGGGATAGCAGGTATAGTAGGGAGAGATGGTGCCTATAGTAACAGTGGGATAATAGTCTCTGGGAAGGGAGTGTGGCTGTGGGATAGCAGGTATAGTAGGGAGAGATGTGTCTATAGTAACAGTGGATAATAGTCTCTGGGAAGGGAGTGTGACTGTGGGATAGCAGGTATAGTAGGGAGAGATGTGTCTATAGTAACAGTGGATAATAGTCTCTGGGAAGGGAGTGTGACTGTGGGATAGCAGGTATAGTAGGGAGAGATGTGTCTATAGTAACAGTGGATAATAGTCTCTGGGAAGGGGAGTGTGACTGTGGGATAGCAGGTATAGTAGGGAGAGATGGTGTCTATAGTAACAGTGGATAATAGTCTCTGGGAAGGGAGTGTGACTGTGGGATAGCAGGTATAGTAGGGAGAGATGGTGCCTATAGTAACAGTGGATAATAGTCTCTGGGAAGGGAGTGTGACTGTGGGATAGCAGGTATAGTAGGGAGAGATGGTGCCTATAGTAACAGTGGATAATAGTCTCTGGGAAGGGAGTGTGACTGTGGGATAGCAGGTATAGTAGGGAGAGATGGTGTCTATAGTAACAGTGGATAATAGTCTCTGGGAAGGGAGTGTGACTGTGGGATAGCAGGTATAGTAGGGAGAGATGTGTCTATAGTAACAGTGGATAATAGTCTCTGGGAAGGGAGTGTGACTGTGGGATAGCAGGTATAGTAGGGAGAGATGTGTCTATAGTAACAGTGGATAATAGTCTCTGGGAAGGGAGTGTGACTGTGGGATAGCAGGTATAGTAGGGAGAGATGGTGCCTATAGTAACAGTGGATAATAGTCTCAGGGAAGGGAGTGTGACTGTGGGATAGCAGGTATAGTAGGGAGAGATGGTGCCTATAGTAACAGTGGATAATAGTCTCTGGGAAGGGAGTGTGACTGTGGGATAGCAGGTATAGTAGGGAGAGATGTGTCTATAGTAACAGTGGATAATAGTCTCTGGGACGGGAGTGTGACTGTGGGATAGCAGGTATAGTAGGGAGAGATGGTGTCTATAGTAACAGTGGATAATAGTCTCTGGGAAGGGAGTGTGACTGTGGGATAGCAGGTATAGTAGGGAGAGATGGTGCCTATAGTAACAGTGGATAATAGTCTCTGGGAAGGGAGTGTGACTGTGGGATAGCAGGTATAGTAGGGAGAGATGTGTCTATAGTAACAGTGGATAATAGTCTCTGGGAAGGGAGTGTGACTGTGGGATAGCAGGTATAGTAGGGAGAGATGGTGTCTATAGTAACAGTGGATAATAGTCTCTGGGAAGGGAGTGTGACTGTGGGATAGCAGGTATAGTAGGGAGAGATGGTGTCTATAGTAACAGTGGGATAATAGTCTCTGGGAAGGGAGTGTGACTGTGGGATAGCAGGTATAGTAGGGAGAGATGGTGTCTATAGTAACAGTGGATAATAGTCTCTGGGAAGGGAGTGTGACTGTGGGATAGCAGGTATAGTAGGGAGAGATGGTGCCTATAGTAACAGTGGATAATAGTCTCTGGGAAGGGAGTGTGACTGTGGGATAGCAGGTATAGTAGGGAGAGATGTGTCTATAGTAACAGTAGATAATAGTCTCTGGGAAGGGAGTGTGACTGTGGGATAGCAGGTATAGTAGGGAGAGATGGTGCCTATAGTAACAGTGGATAATTGTCTCTGGGAAGGGAGTGTGACTGTGGGATAGCAGGTATAGTAGGGAGAGATGGTTTCTATAGTAACAGTGGATAATAGTCTCTGGGAAGGAGTGTGACTGTGGGATAGTAGGTATAGTAGGGGAGATGGTGCCTATAGTAACAGTGGGATAATAGTCTCTGGGAAGGGAGTGTGACTGTGGGATAGCAGGTATAGTAGGGAGAGATGGTGCCTATAGTAACAGTGGATAATAGTCTCTGGGAAGGGAGTGTGACTGTGGGATAGCAGGTATAGTAGGGAGAGATGTGTCTATAGTAACAGTGGATAATAGTCTCTGGGAAGGGAGTGTGACTGTGGGATAGCAGGTATAGTAGGGAGAGATGTGTCTATAGTAACAGTGGATAATAGTCTCTGGGAAGGGAGTGTGACTGTGGGATAGCAGGTATAGTAGGGAGAGATGGTGTCTATAGTAACAGTGGGATAATAGTCTCTGGGAAGGGAGTGTGACTGTGGGATAGCAGGTATAGTAGGGAGAGATGGTGTCTATAGTAACAGTGGGATAATAGTCTCTGGGAAGGGAGTGTGACTGTGGGATAGCAGGTATAGTAGGGAGAGATGGTGTCTATAGTAACAGTGGATAATAGTCTCTGGGAAGGGAGTGTGACTGTGGGATAGCAGGTATAGTAGGGAGAGATGGTGCCTATAGTAACAGTGGATAATAGTCTCTGGGAAGGGAGTGTGACTGTGGGATAGCAGGTATAGTAGGGAGAGATGTGTCTATAGTAACAGTAGATAATAGTCTCTGGGAAGGGAGTGTGACTGTGGGATAGCAGGTATAGTAGGGAGAGATGGTGCCTATAGTAACAGTGGATAATTGTCTCTGGGAAGGGAGTGTGACTGTGGGATAGCAGGTATAGTAGGGAGAGATGGTTTCTATAGTAACAGTGGATAATAGTCTCTGGGAAGGGAGTGTGACTGTGGGATAGTAGGTATAGTAGGGGAGATGGTGCCTATAGTAACAGTGGGATAATAGTCTCTGGGAAGGGAGTGTGACTGTGGGATAGCAGGTATAGTAGGGAGAGATGGTGCCTATAGTAACAGTGGATAATAGTCTCTGGGAAGGGAGTGTGACTGTGGGATAGCAGGTATAGTAGGGAGAGATGTGTCTATAGTAACAGTGGATAATAGTCTCTGGGAAGGGAGTGTGACTGTGGGATAGCAGGTATAGTAGGGAGAGATGTGCCTATAGTAACAGTGGATAATAGTCTCTGGGAAGGGAGTGTGACTGTGGGATAGCAGGTATAGTAGGGAGAGATGTGTCTATAGTAACAGTGGATAATAGTCTCTGGGAAGGGAGTGTGACTGTGGGATAGTAGGTATAGTAGGGGAGATGGTGCCTATAGTAACAGTGGGATAATAGTCTCTGGGAAGGGAGTGTGACTGTGGGATAGCAGGTATAGTAGGGAGAGATGTGTCTATAGTAACAGTGGATAATAGTCTCTGGGAAGGGAGTGTGACTGTGGGATAGCAGGTATAGCAGGGAGAGATGTGTCTATAGTAACAGTGGATAATAGTCTCTGGGAAGGGAGTGTGACTGTGGGATAGCAGGTATAGTAGGGAGAGATGGTGTCTATAGTAACAGTGGATAATAGTCTCTGGGAAGGGAGTGTGACTGTGGGATAGCAGGTATAGCAGGGAGAGATGTGTCTATAGTAACAGTGGATAATAGTCTCTGGGAAGGGAGTGTGACTGTGGGATAGCAGGTATAGTAGGGAGAGATGGGGTCTATAGTAACAGTGGATAATAGTCTCTGGGAAGGGAGTGTGACTGTGGGATAGCAGGTATAGTAGGGAGAGATGTGTCTATAGTAACAGTGGATAATAGTCTCTGGGAAGGGAGTGTGACTGTGGGATAGCAGGTATAGTAGGGAGAGATGGTGTCTATAGTAACAGTGGATAATAGTCTCTGGGAAGGGAGTGTGACTGTGGGATAGCAGGTATAGTAGGGAGAGATGGTGCCTATAGTAACAGTGGGATTAGTTGTTGTTGAACTACAAGCTCTATGTTAGTGAATATTGATATAAGGAATTTCCCATAGTGCTTTGCAGTTGCAGATGGGAATTGGCTGAATGAAGGTCTTTTTGCCCCTGACAGTTTCAGACATTTTTGCAGTTGGTCGAGGCCAATTGGGGGACAGAAGGAAAGTAAATAAAACAAATTGAGGGCTGAATAATGACAGTTGCACATTGAAAGCAGCTCAGAGTGAGGCCACAGGACTGATTTTCTGGGTTGGACTCGTGTCTGTTAAATGGAGCAGGTTCTACTGGATCCCAATGAATCCGCATGGGAACATCTGGGAGTCACTCGGAATTCTCATTCCATCCATAGAGACTTGTTGGTCAGTGGATCAGGGCTAATCCCTCATGGGCAGATCCTTACTAGAGGTTAGTGGGGCCCTTATGGTAACAAGGGGGCGTATGTGCCTAATTGATTAGAGCTTGTAATGAAGGACACGCCTCCTGCGGTGAATTCGGAGAGAATTGCCAATCCGGGTGCCATAAAATCTCTTTATAGGGGCACATAATGGGGTTAGAGTGGCCCCAAGGCATTACTGACAGTTGCACCCCTCATTTTTCTGGATGTTCATTGTCATGGTCTTCTATCATGTAGTAAGTCCTGTGGTTACTACAGGGTTAAAGGCTGTTCACTGTTCACCTGAACTCGATGGCTATGAACAGGTTAATGGTATCTATGTTAGTACATTTGATAAGAAAGCAATGAAGGAGTTAATGGAATGAAATATTATTTCTTGCCTTTACCTGTTCAATACGATCAAATGGGATCCCCTGGGTGAGTTGGGGCTTTCTAGCACCTGTGGGGGGTCCCTATAATGTACAGCACCCACATATATCAGTTTCCTGAGCAGCAACTGACGGAATGGCCCTTGAGATCAATTACTGGGGCCCTTGAGTTCCTCCTGCACATGAATTGTTTATTCACTAATGTCCTTGTGTTTCTGGGGCCCATTGTGTGTCCAACTCACTATTTCTCATTAAAGGGAAACTTCAGCCTCTGAGCTGCACCCCCTTCCCCAAATCCCCCCCCTATTACTGCTATTGAAATCCTCATCATTTGCATCTGTCGTGCGGCTGAATCATTCGTCCCCTTCATTGTATCCAGCGAGGCCCCCACTCTACCTGCACCCCAAGTGCAACTTTATTGTCCTCCTGCGCTATTTGTGCCCCAAAATTAACACAACTAAATACCCCCATTTAATTGCCCAATTTAAACCGACATAAGGCCCCCCAATCTCTCCCTAACTGACCTTCAGACTGGGCCCCCTTAGCTCATAACAAGATTACAGATATATAGAAACATTGGGGTGTCACCCTGCTATAGTTCCAGGGGTACCCAGGGTACAAATAAACACTCACCCCAAATCTCCCCCTAACTGACCTTCAGACTGGGCCCCCTTAGCTCATAACAAGGTTACAGATATAAAGAAACATTGGGGTGTCACCCTGCTATAGTTCCAGGGGTACCCAGGGTACAAATAAGCACTCACCCCAAATCTCCCCCTAACTGACCTTCAGACTGGGCCCCCTTAGCTCATAACAAGGTTACAGATATATAGAAACATTGGGGTGTCACCCTGCTATAGTTCCAGGGGTACCCAGGGTACAAATAAGCACTCACCCCAAATCTCTCCCTAACTGACCTTCAGACTGGGCCCCCTTAGCTCATAACAAGATTACAGATATATAGAAACATTGGGGTGTCACCCTGCTATAGTTCCAGGGGTACCCAGGGTACAAATAAACACTCACCCCAAATCTCCCCCTAACTGACCTTCAGACTGGGGCCCCCTTAGCTCATAACAAGGTTACAGATATATAGAAACATTGGGGTGTCACCCTGCTATAGTTCCAGGGGTACCCAGGGTACAAATAAACACTCACCCCAAATCTCCCCCTAACTGGCCTTCAGACTGGGCCCCCTTAGCTCATAACAAGGTTACAGATATATAGAAACATTGGGGTGTCACCCTGCTATAGTTCCAGGGGTACCCAGGGTACAAATAAACACTCACCCCAAATCTCCCCCTAACTGGCCTTCAGACTGGGCCCCCTTAGCTCATAACAAGGTTACAGATATATAGAAACATTGGGGTAACAGTCACCCTGCTATAGTTCCAGGGGTACCCAGGGTACAAATAAGCACTCACCCCAAATCTCCCCCTAACTGACCTTCAGACTGGGCCCCCTTAGCTCATAACAAGGTCACTGACCCCAGCAGCCAAAAAACGATTTCTCCATGAGACTACGATTTAAATGTTATTTTTCCTTATTATTTACTTATCTTTCTATGCAGCTTCTCTCTCAGATTCACAGTCTCTCGTTGAAGCCTGGTTGCTAGGGTAAATAGTACCCTAGCAACTAGCTTGCTGGAATTTCACACTGGAGAGCTGCTGAACAAAAACAAAGTAATTAAAAAAAAACATAAATAATAAACAATAATGACCAATTGCAACGTATCTCAGAATACCCCTCTCTACCTCTTACTAAAGTGGAACAAATGATTTAAAAGGACCCCCCAGAGTCGTCCGAGGGTCCCTGGGGACATTGGGAGGAGAGTCGGACTATTCTGAATTAGTGAAAAAGCAACATAAACGGGGGGTGTTGAGCCAGAGACAACAGTGCTACGCAATATGTTGGCGCTATATAAATACATGTTAATAATAATAATAATTGTGATGTTGTTGAACTATAAGTTTTCATTGATGGAGTTGTGTCAGTACAAGGGGTAAGAACGCCATCTAGTGGCAGAAGAGATAAAAGCAGGGAATTGTGGGGGTTCTTATGAGCCCCAGTAAAATCCAGACCAATATAACTTGTAGGGGCCCAATAATAGCGTTTCCGTGAGATTTAAAGGGGAAGTTGTGTATTAATTTAACATGACCTGTATGGACTTCTTCCTCTAACCACCATGAGACTGAGTCGTACTCTCTACTGGCCCAGAGATATTAGGGTTCAGTTACTATGATCCCCAGACTGTGTCCTGACAGTAATTGTGACATCACTTCTGGTTTCGTCGCTGTCTGTCGGATCAGAGAGGGTGGAAATGTTGGGGCCACCGCAGCCCCCCCAACTGAGCCCGTCCCGCTCCAGACTTGGGCACATTCAGACACATTGGCCTCGTTGCCTGGTTCTGATTATTTCTTTTCTTACCAGGGACTAACACTATTATGGATTCGGCCAAACCCTTTGCAAAAGATTTGGCTGAATCCCGAACCGAATCGGATTCCTAATTTGCATATGTAAATTAGGGGTGGGAAGGGGAAAACATTTTTTACTTCCTTGTTTTGTGCCAAAAAGTCACGCGATTTCTCTCCCGCCCCTAATTTGCATATGCAAATTAGGACTCTGTTGGATTCAGTGCATCCCTACTTCTTACAGGGAACTGTCTGACACCTTGACTTACACTGTATTCTTTACTAATTCTTCCTGGGGTTCAGAGCTCACACTCATTGGACATCATATTGTGTGTGTCCCCCAACTTCTGATCCCTATTTGCCTCAAAAAAGTGCAGCTTTGGGTTAGAGAAATCTGTCAGTTCTTAATGAAGGTTCTGTTTCTGGTTTTTGGCCGCAGTCGTTATAAAGTCCTTATGGGAGAAGCGTTGCCATAAAGCAAGGACGGGCTGCTGTAACTGATCACTGGGGCCATAAAGCAAGGATGGGCTGCTATAACTGATCACTGGGGCCAAAAAGCAAAGACGGGCTGCTGTAACTGATCACTGGGGCCATAAAGCAAGGACGGGCTGCTGTAACTGATCACTGGGACCATAAAGCAAAGACGGGCTGCTGTAACTGATCACTGGGGCCATAAAGCAAGGACGGGCTGCTGTAACTGATCACTGGGGCCATAAAGCAAGGACGGGCTGCTGTAACTGATCACTGGGGCCATAAAGCAAGGACGGGCTGCTGTAACTGATCACTGGGACCATAAAGCAAAGACGGGCTGCTGTAACTGATCACTGGGGCCATAAAGCAAGGACGGGCTGCTGTAACTGATCACTGGGGCCATAAAGCAAGGACGGGCTGCTGTAACTGATCACTGGGGCCATAAAGCAAGGACGGGCTGCTGTAACTGATCACTGGGGCCATAAAGCAAGGACGGGCTGCTGTAACTGATCACTGGGGCCATAAAGCAAGGACGGGCTGCTGTAACTGATCACTGGGGCCATAAAGCAAGGACAGGCTGCTGTAACTGATCACTGGGGCCATAAAGCAAGGACGGGCTGCTGTAACTGATCACTGGGGCCATAAAGCAAGGATGGGCTGCTGTAACTGATCACTGGGGCCATAAAGCAAGGACAGGCTGCTGTAACTGATCACTGGGACCATAAAGCAAGGACGGGATGCTGTAACTGATCACTGGGGCCATAAGGACGGGCTGCTGTAACTGATCACTGGGGCCATAAAGCAAGGACGGGCTGCTGTAACTGATCACTGGGGCCATTAAAGCAAGGACGGGCTGCTGTAACTGATCACTGGGGCCATAAAGCAAGGACGGGCTGCTGTAACTGATCACTGGGGCCATAAAGCAAGGACGGGCTGCTGTAACTGATCACTGGGGCCATAAAGCAAGGAGGGGCTGCTGTAACTGATCACTGGGGCGTGGCTACAAGTCACATGGTCAGACACAGTATGTGGAGCAGATAGGGAGGCAGCGATGTGTTCATGGGGACAGACAGGGCAGGATTTTCATGGGGCAAACGGGTACATTGTACCCACTTTCTGCTCTTTAAATCCTGCTCTACGGGGGGCAACACCCAAATCTGCAAACTGGAGCCCCCCTGGGATTTTAGGGAACTGTGTTGGGGGGGCAAAGGGAGCTGAAGGATCAGGAGGAGGGTTGTAATAGAGGGGCACAAGTTTTCCATCCACGATGCCCAAAATACTCCTGCATTGGGCCCTTCACCCCGTTATTGTGTAGCACTGGGCTGCGAGTACCCCAATACCAGGGCTGTAACTACAGAGGAAGCAGAAGGGGGGCCCCAGGTGACCCTAATTAATGCTGGAGCCGGCAGAGCCAGTGTCATTAACCCATTCAGCCCCCATACCTCCCAACATTTTGGAAACAGAAAGAGGGACAAAACACATTTCTATGGTTTTTATATGGTATTACAGTTTTGTTAATGAAGGTGAATTGCCCTTTAAGCTGTGAGTCTTCGTTCTTGTCTTATCTAAAACGGTTACAAAAGTATCTTGAGTATGTGTTCTGGGCTCTCTGCCAAGAGCCAATTAAGTTGGAAACTTTGTATCTTTTTTTGGCTGTTCAGTGCAGGAGATCAAAGGGAAACTCGGCTACAAATCCGGGACATGTGAGAATGATTAAGAGTGACGGGAGACTGGGGTACAGAACCCAAAATCAGGGAACCCCCGACTTCTACACAAGTCAGTCCCATTGCATGCTGGGTATTGTAGTCTTACATTCAACTTGGCACATTACCCAACATGCACTGGGAGACACCGGCTTGGCACTTTAGGGACAGAAAAAACTTTGGTTGGTTTCCAAATAACAAACCAGCCAAAGGCCCAAAAAGTAGCCCAAATCGGTACCTTGGCTAGTTTGTACTTGGAAAACCACCAGCCTGGGATTGAAATTAGTAGCCCAATTTGGCTGGAAAACCGCCAGCCTGGGATTGAAATTAGTAGCCCAATTTGGCTGGAAAACCGCCAGCCTGGGATTGAAATTAGTAGCCCAATTTGGCTGGAAAACCGCCAGCCTGGGATTGAAATTAGTAGCCCAATTTGGCTGGAAAACCGCCAGCCTGGGATTGAAATTAGTAGCCCAATTTGGCTGGAAAACCGCCAGCCTGGGATTGAAATTAGTAGCCCAATTTGGCTGGAAAACCGCCAGCCTGGGATTGAAATTAGTAGCCCAATTTGGCTGGAAAACCGCCAGCCTGGCAACCCTGGATCCAGAGCTGAGCAATCCGGGCAGACTCACTTTCAGCCTGTACCATTAGACATACAGAGGGGGGGAGACTCTGCTTCTTGGCCCGGGGTTTCCAGGTCTAATTTTCGGCTACAAAACCAGCCCCAAACTAGCCAAGAGGCACTTCAAAAGTAGCCCAAAAATATATGAATATATAAAAATAAATGAATATATGTGTGAAAATGCGACTTTTTTTAAGTTTTCACTGTTTCGCTAATATTTCAAGAAGTAAAATGGGAGAGATTTGCCCGTCATAAGGCCTAATTAATATTCAATTCCAATAAATATTGGTAAAAGTGCTCAATCTCTAGACATTTTGGTGGCCGGCAGATTTTTGTCCCAAAATTGTCTGAAATTGAGGAAAGTCAGTGGAAAATGTGAGACTGTTTAAGAGTCCGTCCCGGTGCATGCTGGGTATTGTAGTCTTTCATTCAACTTGGCAGTCGGCAAATTGTTAGACAAGAACTACATTACCCAACATGCACTGGGAGACACAGACTTGGCACATTATTAGGGCAAGAAAAAGATTTCGCTGATTTCCAAAGTATAAACCAGCCCAAAAAGTTGCCCAAATCCATGCGGCGTATGACTAGTTTGTACTTTCACATCCCGCCTGGGTTTTAAATTAGTAGCCCAATTTGGCTGGAAAACCTCCACCCCCCCAGGCCTCCTGGGAGTCTTTCCTTGTGTCTGTGCAGCATCTGTGCTGAGTGTACGGGGGTCACTGACCCCTCTTGTGTCAGACTGGAGTTGAGGGGGTCACAGGAAGGACACAGACCCAGGTTGGACCCCGGGATATTTATGGAGGTGACTAAAAGGGGGGAGAGGGGGATATGCACTTTTATACCCCGGGGGGGGGAGAGAAACGGACCATCTGCTGCTGAACTTGAACTCACACCCCCACAGCTCAGTCCCATCATTAGTCCCATCACTCACCAATCTCAGCTGCTGGGGGGCAGAATTCAGTGGGGCATAGGGGGAGGGGTAACATTTCCTGCTGACAATTAATTACCCCATTCATTAACCCTTTACTGACCACTGCCGACCGACACAAACCGACACTCACGGCCAATTCCCGGAGCAAACGATTATATTTGGGGACTTCACCATTATCTGGGGCAGCCCGTGGGTATGGGGCCCCCGTGTCAGCAGGGACTCTTGCCTAGTGGGGCTTATTATTATTATTAATGTAAATATTATTATTGTTATTATTATTATTAATATTATGATTGGTATTATTATTATTATTGTTGTTATTATTATTATTATTATCATTATTATTAATATTGTTATTATTATTATTAGTATTAGTATTATTATTAGTAGTATTAATAATAATAATAATGCTATTATTATTATTATTATTGTTATTATTATTGTTGTTATTATTATTGTTACTATTATTATTATTACTATTATTATTATTGTTATTGTTAAACATGGAGGGGCAATAAGCAGAGGGGCAATAGGCAAAGGAGCAATAAGCAAATAAGCAGAGGGGCAATAAGGACAAGGAAGGGTAAATAATGCAGAACAAAGACTTTGCCCTAACATTTGCAGTTGGTCTCTTTCAGTCTTCGGGGACCAGTATCACTGTAGACATCGCTGTTATGGGGGAAGCTCACGGGCTCATCACAGATCTTCTAGCCGACCCCTCGTTACCCCCCCACGTGTGCACTTCTCTACGGGCCGTCAGTAACCTGCTCAGCACCCAACTCACCTTCCAGCCCATCCACAAGCCCAGGCTCAGCCCAGTCGTCTCCTTCAATGACAACTACACGTGTTCTGACTCCGAGGAAGGTTCTGAGAAAGGAGAGAAGATGACTATACCCAAGGTAAGTGGCACAACATCACGTAATGCCAATGGGCACATGGAACCCAACAGGAGCTGCCAAAGGGTTTCCCTTACACAGAGGAGTATCTGATATAACCACTGGGACTCACATTAAGTGCCACTTGGATGCTATTCAGATACTATTCAGATACTATGCAGATACTATGCAGATACTATTCAGATACTATTCAGTGCCCGTCTCTAAGGCACCAATCTCTCTCACTGCTTCTAGCGCTTACGGAGAAGTTTTCCGACCGGCTTATTGCGGAGAGTCTCGTCTACATGGACAACGACAACGTCTGCCACCGGAATGCCCACCCTGGAACCTGCCCCGGTGAGGAGGGACCGCAGTGGCAGCATCAAACCCCTAGACCCGTCATTATCAAGGTGATTCCTGGCGCATGGATAGAGGGGTGCAGCGGGTGGGACCACTAACTGTGTGACCCAAACTCCTTCTTCCACTTGCTGTTCATGGGATACACAAAACCTAAACTTAGGGGGTTCAGTACTATGGGGTGTAAGTAGGTGGTGCAAGTGGTATAGGGTGGGGTCCCTCAGCATTATAGGGGTGGTTCTTGCGGAATTGTTGCCCCATTAATAGAGACAGTAGGTTGCTCAGTGGGATTGGGGTCACTGGGGTTGATCCTCTGCTAATAACAAATCTCCCTTCTGTTTTGTCAGCAGTAACCCCGACTCCTGGCACAACTCCCTGCTGCTGAAGAGTCGCCCCTACTCTCCGTCTCTTGTCATTTCTAACACAAACCATGTGAATCCAAAAAGGAGGCAGGGTAAGGAAAATTCTGTTTCCCCACTGGGTCCAGTTCCACTAGCTCATAACAAGGTTACAGTTATATAAAAACATTGGGGTGTCACCCTGCTATAGTTCCAGGGGTACCCAGGGTACAAATAAACACTCACCCCAAATCTCCCCCTAACTGACCTTCAGACTGGGCCCCCTTAGCTCATAACAAGGTTACAGATATATAGAAACATTGGGGTGTCATCCTGCTATAGTTCCAGGGGTACCCAGGGTACAAATAATCACTCACCCCAAATCTCCCCCTAACTGGCCTTCAGACTGGGCCCCCTTAGCTCATAACAAGGTTACAGATATAAAGAAACATTGGGGTGTCACCCTGCTATAGTTCCAGGGGTACCCAGGGCACAAATAAACACTCACCCCAAATCTCCCCCTAACTGACCTTCAGACTGGGCCCCCTTAACTCATAACAAGGTTACAGATATATAGAAACATTGGGGTGTCACCCTGCTATAGTTCCAGGGGTACCCAGGGTACAATTAAGCACTCACCCCAAATCTCCCCCTAACTGGCCTTCAGACTGGGCCCCCTTAGCTCATAACAAGGTTACAGATATATAGAAACATTGGGGTGTCACCCTGCTATAGTTCCAGGGGTACCCAGGGTACAAATAAACACTCACCCCAAATCTCCCCCTAACTGACCTTCAGACTGGGCCCCCTTAGCTCATAACAAGGTTACAGATATATAGAAACATTGGGGTGTCACCCTGCTATAGTTCCAGGGGTACCCAGGGTACAAATAAGCACTCACCCCAAATCTCCCCCTAACTGACCTTCAGACTGGGCCCCCTTAGCTCATAACAAGGTTACAGATATATAGAAACATTGGGGTGTCACCCTGCTATAGTTCCAGGGGTACCCAGGGTACAAATAAACACACCCCAAATCTCCCCCTAACTGACCTTCAGGCTGGGCCCTTGTCCTCGGAATGACAGTTGTACCATCTGCTGCTTTATTGAAGGTATCCCTCCCAACATTTCCCCCCTCACGTCTCCGTGCCAGTCTCCCATCCAGGGCACCCCGGCCGCCAGCCCAACGGTGAAAACGGGGCCAGTGCAGTTCTCCGATTGTTCTGAGCTGAGCCGACCCAATCTGCACAAGGTTCTGATTTCATCCAAGAGTGCGCCGGACATTCCAGAACCGTTGCAGGGCCCCACCCTTGTGTGCACTAGGTAAGGGTTTGATTGCACCATATTGGCTGGCAGGGGGTACAGGGAGTCTAAAAACACTCAGTTATGCCCCTATATCAGCCCATTAGAATCTTCCATTGATTTAGCCTCCCCCACCCCAAAGTGCTGGTTCCAATCTCCCTCCCAGTGCAAGAATATGTGAGATTAAATCAATGTATAATGTGTCTTCCTCTCTCTTTATTGCCCCCTACAGGTGCCCCCTGGTCTTGCAGGTTTTAGGCACCCTCTGCGCCCCAGTGCCCCCACCCCTGATGAATATAACCCTCCATGCTCCCTGAGCTGTCAATCATACTGGTTAGGGAGGGGCTTATTACGGTGGCTAATGAATATGTAAATCAGCACCAATGTATAACTTGCGTTGCAGCTGTGGGCGGTCCTACAGTCCTGTGAATCCCAGCGACGGAGCGTTGAATCCCAATGAGGTGCCACATTCCCAGAACAGAACAGGTAATTTGCTACTTCTGCCCCTGCCTTGGGGCAATTGTTTCTTTGTAGTAAGTGGGGCCCAGGGGTGGGGGGTATATATTGTGCTTATTTCCCCTGTATGCGGAATATATTGTACTGTACATGAGCCTATTCATTAACATTTGAAATTGCGACCAACTGCAAGTTGCCATAGAACCCCCCATTTCCATTAATGGAAGCTCTGCTCCGCGCTCTGTGCTCGCTGTGTCTCTCCCACTCCCTTTCACGTCAACGCAAATTCCCGTAGAGGTGAAAAACTAGTAGTTGGATTTGTGTTCTAGATGATCCAACTCACACAACTTCTGACTACGACAGCACCCACGAAACCAACAACAGCGACAGCAGCGACATCCTTCAGAACGACGACGAGGGAGATTGCGCCAAAGATCTTATGGCGTCCAGAAAGAGCTCCGATTCCACGTCGTTCCAACCGGAAGCCATCGCCATCCACCCACTGATACACTCGGAGGCAAGTAACCTCTTCTTCATCTGTTAGTTGTCATGAACCTTGTGAGACTTGGGATTTCTACATTCAACCTACACTTGCCCTTTAATTTGGAAATGCAGTAAATCATTAGATTCAGAGAATGCGCCAGCGCATTAGACTCCACATTTCTAAAAAATAAAAATTTTCCCCCTTTCAGTATCTGTCTCTCTACATTCTTTCTTCATGCAGGAGTTGGAGTCAGTTTTTGTTTAAAATGACCAGAAATCCAGTCTTTCTTCGTGCAGGAGTTGGAGTCAGTTTTTGTTTAAAATGATCAGAAATCCAGTCTTTCTTCATGCAGGAGTTGGAGTCAGTTTTTGTTTAAAATGATCAGAAATCCAGTCTTTCTTCATGCAGGAGTTGGAGTCAGATTTGTTTTAAAATTACCAGAAATCCAGTCTTTCTTCATGCAGGAGTTGGAGTCAGTTTTTTTAAAATGACCAGAAATCCAGTCCTTCTTCGTGTAGAAGTTGGAGTCAGATTTTTTAAAATGACCAAATTCAGTCTTTCTTCATGCAGGAGTTGGAGTCAGTTTTTTTAAAAATGACCAGAAATCCAGTCTTTCTTCCTGCAGAAGTTGGAGTCAGATTTTTTAAAATGACCAAAATCAGTCTTTCTTCGTGCAAGAGTTGGAGTCAGATTTTTTTTTAAATGGCCAAAAATCCAGTCTTTCTTCATGCAGGAGTTGGAGTCAGTTTTTTTAAAATGACCAGAAATCCAGTCTTTCTTCATGCAGGAGTTGGAGTCAGTTTTTTTAAAATGACCAGAAATCCAGTCTTTCTTCATGCAGGAGTTGGAGTCAGTTTTTTTAAAATTACCAAATTCAGTCTTTCTTCATGCAGGAGTTGGAGTCAGTTTTTTTAAAATTACCAAATTCAGTCTTTCTTCATGCAAGAGTTGGAGTCAGATTTTTTTTAAATGGCCAAAAATCCAGTCTTTCTTCATGCAGGAGTTGGAGTCAGATTTTGATTGACAGCCTTTGAGGGGTCATTTTGCTTAGAGGATATACTAGTACTTTTTTTTAAATAACCAGAAATGAAGTCTCTTTACGTGCAGAAATTGTGCCGGAGTAGGTTATTTTGTTCTATTTTGTTTGTGCTGGAATCCGTTATGTGAGCTCTAATACATCTGCTAGAAAATGGACCCTCCCCCGAAGATATTAGATCTGTCAATTAAAATCCGACTCCAAATCCTGCATGAAGAGAGACAGATGCTGAGAGAGAAAGAAGCTTGATTAGTTCAGAAACGGTACAACATTTTTAATTTATTATAAATTTTGAAAATTTCAGTAGAATTGAGTTATATATGAATTTTTTTGGTTCCCCCTTAACGTTTCCCATTGTTTGTTTCACAGGAAAAAGCCATTGTGGCTCCGGAACCTCTACTCATGGAAGATCTAGATCCGCTCATGGGAGAGATCAACAACTGGAACTTTCCCATCTTTGACTTAGTGGAGAAGACGGGGCAGAAATGTGGCCGAATTCTCAGTCAGGTGAGTAGGGGCCGGGGGCAATAGGGCATGTGGGGGCCTGTGTGTATCATGTGCTTATTTGGACCCTCCCGTGTCCTGTAGGTGTCGTACCGACTTTTCGAGGATATGGGTCTGTTGGAAACATATAAGATCCCGTTGAGAGAATTCATGAACTATTTCCATGCGCTGGAGAGCGGATACCGGGATATTCCATGTAAGTACCCCCCCATGTGATGTGGGCAACCCTGTGCCAACAGCTGGAAGTCCATTGCCTCGCCACTGTGCCAGTGTGGGAGTGGTCATTATGTGGCGGCCCCGCCCCTCATTGGTCTCTTCTGCTTTGTGTGTCCAGATCACAACCGGATTCACGCTACAGACGTGTTACACGCGGTGTGGTACCTCAGTACTCAGGCCATCCCGGGGCTCCACAATGCAGTCAGTGAGCAGGGTTCAGCCAGTGACTCAGGTATGTGCCCCTCAGGGATCTAATGTCCCAAAGAGCTGACATTCTAAATGATGATTCAACCCCAATTGTGTGGGTGTATTGTGATTTCCATGTATCCCCCCCCAGACTCCGACAGTGGAATCACTCACGGCCACAGGGGCTACGTCTTCTCCAAGATGTACAATCCTTCTGATGATACATACGGGTGTCTGTCCGGGAACATTCCCTCTCTGGAGCTCATGGCCCTGTATGTGGCTGCGGCGATGCACGACTACGATCATCCGGGGAGAACCAACGCATTTCTAGTTGCCACTAACGCAACCCAGGTACCGCCCCTAGTTACACACAGTGTGTTATACCTGATACTCACCTACTCACCTCTCCTGGACTACTTACTGACCAATCAGAGAAGCCCATCCAATCAGCACACACACACCAGGAAGTATTGCCCTAGGGCATCTTTTCTTTTCAGCCGCCATCTTGTTCTGATCACCTGACAGGAAATAGAGCAGGTTCCAACTGAAACAGGAAGTAGGGGGGATTCTAAATGGTAAAACGTTGGGCATACAAATATATATGTATGAGTAGGGAGAATTCTAAATGATAAAACCCAGGGTATATCAATATATGTGTGAGTAGGGGATATTCTAAATGATAAAACCTGGGGTCACAAATATATGTGTGACTAGAGGGGCTCTAAGTGATAAAACCTGGGGCATACCAATATATGTTGAGAAAGGGGAGGTTCTAAATGATATAACCTGGGGCATACCAATATATGTGTGAGCGGAGGGTGGATTCTAAATGATATACTGTAACCTGGGGCTTACTAATATATGTGTGTGAGTAGGGGGAATTCTAAATGAAAGAACCAGGGGCATACCAATATATGTGTGAGTAGGGGGGGGATTATAAACGAAATAACCTGGAGCATAGCAATTACCCATTAGTCAGTGGGTACTCTGGGGGCCACAGATCTACCGAAAGTCCCACGGCCACCTGGGCAACACATGTAATAAAAGAGATTGAGCCCTGTCCTGTTTTTGTAGGCAGTCCTGTACAATGACCGCTCTGTTTTGGAGAACCATCACGCAGCTGCTGCCTGGAATCTTTTCCTCTCGAGGCCGGAGTACAATTTCTTAGTAAATCTGGACCACATGGAATTCAAGAGATTTCGCTTTCTAGTGATTGAAGCCATCTTGGCCACAGACCTGAAAAAACACTTTGATTTCCTGGCAGAATTCAATGCAAAAGTAAGAACTCGTAGCAATGGGGGTCCAAACAGTAGCCCTTCCCTGTGGGGGATGCTGGGAATTACAGCCTGATGGCCATAGACTCACTGGTACATTCCTGAAATAGAAGAGCCTGTTTGTACTTATTGGTGGAATTGTATACACAGTCACAACTGTAGGGGACACGTTAGAAGTGAATAAACTGGAGGGCCACACAATGTTGCAGATGAACCAGGAACTTTTCAGCCACCAGTATAGCTTCTCCCATGGTTATTGCCACACAAATTCCCCATGATAAATACAAAAAGAACCAGGCTTCCCAGGCCACTTAGCCCCAGGCTGCTATTTTCTTGCCTCTTCCTTCAGGTCAAGGGTGCTCCACAGACTTTTGGTACAGGGGTCAGCCTTGAGTTCAAGGTACTAGACTCTACTTAACCTAGTTCCTTCTTACACTGGGTCCCATATATGGAGAGGTACCACCGGGACACTGGCCCCTCTCTAACTCCTCGCTGGAGCCTAAACTGCTCATTGAACTGACCTACTACTATCTCTCAACACTGACAGTGAGAGCCCCAAATCTAACCTAGCACATCTACCCCAACTATTCACTACCCTTGGCAGGCCTTGGCCTCCCTAGCATTATAAATTTCCTTCTTCTCATCAGCCAAAGTGGAAGTGGCACACTGTTCTCCCCGAATATACTGTATAGCCTCTTCTTAGGGATACCCCCTACAAATGCCACTTTGGAGAACCTGCTGTAGAACCTCTCCAGGGGGGACCTTCGACCCAACAGCACCATCTAAAGACTGGAACCAAAATAACACTATTTACCCAAATAACCTAATTTTACTCAGTACCAGCTGCAACAATGGAACCACTATTGGACCATACCATGTGCAGAAGGGATGTACTACTGGCTAAATTTACTCGAATTCCTCTCTTTCTCTTATCAGGTGAATGAGGAGGTGGGTCCAGGGATTAACTGGTCCAATGAGAATGACCGTTTGCTGGTTTGTCAGATGTGCATTAAGTTAGCTGACATCAATGGGCCGGCCAAGTGCAAAGATCTGCATCTCAAGTGGACAGAAGGAATCGTCAATGAGTTTTATGAACAGGTCAGTGCCCGAATGGAACCATAGTAATTATCCTGGGACTGTATGGGCTTATGTTGCTTTGGCATATGTCAGTTGTGTCTGGGTGCTGCATTGATGGGAGGTGGAGCTGAAGGAGGTGGAGCTAAAGGAGTTGGGCTTGGGTTTCATGCCAAGTTGACCTCTTACCTCTTAGAGACAATGAAGTCCTTGCCACCCAAGTGAATTCCCTCGTATAGATCTTGTATTTCACCCTCTGTGTAGGGCGACGAGGAATCCAGCCTTGGGCTTCCCATAAGCCCCTTCATGGACCGCTCAGCCCCCCAACTTGCCAAACTACAGGAATCTTTCATAACTCACATAGTGGGACCCCTGTGCCATTCCTATGACTCGGCCGGACTGATTCCCGGGAAATGGCTGGACGAGAGCGACGAGTCTGAGGACACGGATGAACAGGAAGATGAAGACACCACCGAGGAAGAGTCGTCTGAACCCTCAGAGTCTTTAGCAAGTATGTCATCTCAGATCTTCTGTTGTTTGAAAGATGCCTTATGGGGGAGTAATTCAGGGAAGGGTAAGGAAACAATATTACGTTACCCTCTTACTCCTTATACCTTGCTCGTTATTTTAGCCCGTGACTAATGATTTGATAACCATTAACTCTACTCTATAGGCCAACAATTACACCAGTCACTATAATGTATTTCTTTCTTACCTCCATGTTGTTAGACAATCCTATAACCTGACTGCCCTTACAGTAAAGAACCCCTTCCTATACTGATGGTGAGATCTCCTTTCCTCCCCACCAATGAATCACTCATTCCCCCTCTCTTGGTAGGGAATCCCATAACCTGACTGTCCTTACAGTAAAGAACCCCTTCCTATGCTGATGGTGAGATCTCCTTTCCTCCCCACCAATGAATCACTCATTCCCCTCTCTTGGTAGGGAATCCCATAACCTGACTGCCCTTACAGTAAAGAACCCCTTCCTATGCTGATGGTGAGATCTCCTTTCCTCCCCACCAATGAATCACTCATTCCCCTCTCTTGGTAGGGAATCCCATAACCTGACTGCCCTTACAGTAAAGAACCCCTTCCTATGCTGATGGTGAGATCTCCTTTCCTCCCCACCAATGAATCACTCATTCCCCCTCTCTTGGTAGGGAATCCCATAACCTGACTGCCCTTACAGTAAAGAACCCCTTCCTATGCTGCCAATTATCATACTGACCTTGTGTATGTTGTGCGTGTTAATGATATCCCCTTTAAGGTGCTTTTTAAATTTTTGGTGGGGTAAATGATCTTAAAGAGCCACAGACAATTTGTATGAGTCTCACAAGCTGTAGATAAATTGGCTTAATTTGTTAAATGTTTTCTTGTTAAAACTGCACATGCAGGTCCCTAATTGAACAAAAAGGGGCATTTGAGGTCCGGTTTGGATGGTAACTGTTTGGTTGCACCAATAAATAAATGAGATATGGTCCTTGCTGACCAGGCCACACAATATGCCGATGGCCTTATTCTTGATTTGGCCAGGAGAGAAGTAGAATCGTTGGCCATGTACCAAGTTCATGGGGTTTTCTGGAGCCTGTTTGTATTAATTAAGCAGGCGATTATCCAATCCATAATGAGATCCCACCCCAAACCCTAAAGAAAATTCAAATTAGTAGGAAAGTTTGGGAGGCTGGATATTTATTAATGGGACTGTATGGGGTGGAGCTTGTTCACTTTCCATGATCTAAATTCCAGTGAGAATGTAATAATTCTGTAGAACATTTCCTTGTATAAATCGAATTATACTCTAGGGGGACAGGAGTGCATTATTGGGGTGCATGAAGGAAATTCTGTGTTAAATGTGCTGTTATTCCTTATTCCCAGAAAAGAAGTGCAAGCGGAAAATTTACTGCCAACTCACTCACCATTTGATGGAAAACCATAAAATGTGGAAAAAAGTCATCGACGAAGAGCAACGGGAGGAAGGACTGAAGAACGAGCCGTCCAGTTTGCCCAAAAGTTCCGAACAAATCCAGGCCATCAGGGAGGAGGAAGAGGAGAAGGGGAAAAGGGAGAATTCGGACGATGAATGAAGAGGATCAGGACTTGGTCAGGTTGATACATAGAAGCCAGCACAATATTTAAACACAACACTGTAGAACCATTGGAGCAACTCGAGATGTTCCTCTTCCTCCATCGACTGAGACTTTCCCTGCTCAGAGACATTGATTGGCTTCATCATCATCATCATCATCATTATGGAACCACAGGAAGCCAGTATTACAGCAGCACAAAAATATATAGAGAAATTTTAAACACGGATATATATATATATGTATAATGGTCACTGTGATACGAAATTACCATGTTTAAAGGAACATGCGCCCCCTAAGCACATGGTTTGCCAGGTACCCAGTGAGACGGGGGCGCTGGGAATTCTGCGGGACACGGGTTGTAAAAGCTTTATCAGAATTTCATGTATCCTGTTTGTGTTTAATATATTACTGACGTTTTGGTACTGAGCGGACCCTGTAGCCCCGCCCACCCCTCGCAGCACGTTGCATGTGAACAAAGCGCACATGGAGGAGGAGGAGTTTCTTCTTCTTCTTCACGTTTCTGCCGTGAGCCAAACTTCTATTTAAGAGCTGACATTCACTTTCCATATTTTATTTCACCTGTTTGTCTCGCTGTAAATAATGGAGAGATTTTTATTGGTTCCTGTAGATACGGAGACTCTTTTTGTAAGAAAAACCCAACTTTTTTTTTGTATAGATATTTTTTTTGGAATCCCAGACAAAGTTTTGTATGAGCAAGAAACGAGCGATCCCATCATGCCGAGGGCTTGCTGAATCCAAGTCTCCAATGGAGAAAAGCCGCCAAACGTCCCAGGGAATTATTTCTGTTGGTGTCAAAGAACTTTCTCCGGAATTGAACCTTTATTGGGGGTTATTTACCCCAATGTCACCGGCATTGTCACATGGGTCTTCATTTTTAATGTAAAAATGCCAAGAAGGGAGCCAGTTGTATCAGGCATGACAATCACCTGTGTTATGTGAGAATTAGTTGTCGCCCACATTCATGTCTTCCTGTTGTTATGCTACACTGTAGAGCACCATTGTAACCTTAAGAGTTCCCATGCAATAGGCAATTCAGGGAACTGGCTGTTCGGAGTGAGTGTTGGGTATTCTATGGCCCCATCAGTGGAAGAGATCCAACATGATGGAGAGACTCGGGCAGGGTTCATTGGTCACATGGACAACTGGTTGTTGCAAGGGCACACCTCACCTTCAGGTTCTGCCTAATTTATATACCAATAGAGGTCTTTCTGGGCACTCTTGGGGTGGTAGAAAGATGTCATGCCCATCACTTTGCCACTGAACATAGGGACGCGGGAGTTTCTGTGGTTATTGGTTCTGCTGCTGCCAAGATCAGGGATCAGTTGGGGGTTACTTTGCTTCCCAAATAAAGTGCCACGGGTTGAGCCCCAAATAAAGCATTTAACCTCCAGCCCGAATGTGCCCTAAATATTGGCCACGCTGAGGCTCCTCATGTCTCCGTGATGCTCGGGACCCCTGAGTTTATTGCCAATGGGAACTATTTTGTCTCAAGTTTATTGTTTGTTTTATGATTTCTACCTGGAAACATATGGGTCCCCAAAGAGGTAAGTGGCCTCCTCAGTGTCTGACCCATCTCCAACATATTCTTCCCGCGCCCCACTTGTGCTTCTTACCCACCAAATCTTGCACTACTTTCCCCTTCTGCCACAGATTTGCACTTCAGGGAATGTTATTTTTCATAAAAAGAGCCCAAGTCTGGGATCCCAAGTCCCAGAGTCTCTCCCGGCTCAGTTTGTATCCAGTGGGAATGTGGAGCCCATAGGATAGTACCAGGGGGTTGCAGTTGGTCAGGATATTCAGGCAGATACCAGTCATTCCCACTCTTGACCCCTCCTCCATTCAGTGATGTTGCCCCACTTACCCCAGAAATTAGTGCCCCCAGTGCCATAATTTCCGCTATGAGCAGAGAAAACCCTCAATATAAAGAACCTGTTGGGTTTCTATTGGGCAAAACCTGTCGGGGGCAATCACCAGTAGGAAAGATTTTCTCAAACTCATCTTAAACATAAGAAATTGTTATTATAAGCGTGGGAGTATCAGTGATGACATCATAGGATGGGATCCATTAACGGAGGATGTCGTCGATATATCGCTGACTCTGGATTTGGTTTGTAGTTTCTCCTCTAAATCACTTGAACCTCCTCAGTGGCAGATTTCATGCCTCCCTGGCACTTTCCATTGGCCACTGAGACCTGGGTGGCACCGATCCTGTGTCCTGTTCTCTCTCCACTCACTATGTCTCCTGATGTAATGGAAAATAAAGAGAAGTGCAATAATTTTGACATTTCTGAATTGTTTCTGCCTTTTCCTTAATCAACACATTGTATGATGTCATCACTAGTTAATGAGATGCACATATTGTGGCTAATTATCTCCTTCCCATCAATCAGTTATTCCTGCTCAATCCTATGCACCTTGTGCAGTCATAGGTTCTCTTCCCACTAATTAAATTTATACCCAGAGCTCATCAAGCTCCACCCCCCAAATAAACTCTTGTGCAAAGTAAGTAGAAACAACAAGTAGAGTCACACAAGTACCAGGAAATATAACCCCCATGCAAAGAAAGCAAAGACAGTCATACAAGTACCAGGAAATACACTCCCCCGTGCAAAGGAAGTAGAGACAGTCACACGAGTACCAGGAAATACACTCCCCTGTGCAATGGAAGTAGAGACAGTCACACGAGTACCAGGAAATACACTCCCCCGTGCAAAGGAAGTAGAGACAGTCATACAAGTACCAGGAAATACACTCCTCCATGCAAAGGAAGTAGACAGTCACAGGAGTACCAGGAAATACACTCCCCCGTGCAAAGGAAATAGAGACAGTCACACAAGTACCAGGAAATACACTCCCCCATGCAAAGGAAGTAAAAACAGTCACCAACCCCATGCAATGTTAGAAGAAACAGTCACACGAGTACAGGAAATACTCTCCCCCTTGAAAAGGAAGTAGAGACAGTCACACGAGTACCAGGAAATACACTCCCTGTGCAAAGGAAGTAGAGACAGTCACACGAGTACCAGGAAATACACTTCCCCCATGCAAAGGGAGTAGAGACAGTCACACGAGTACCAGGAAATACACTCCCCCGTGCAAAGGAAGCAGAGACAGTCAAATGAGTACCAGGAAATACACTCCCCCGTGCAAAGTAAATAAAGACAGTCACACAAGTACCAGGAAATACACTCCCCCATGCAAAGGAAGTAAAAACAGTCACCACCCCCCCATGCAATATTAGAAGAAACAGTCACACAAGTACAGGAAATACTCTCCCCCTTGCAAAGGAAGTAGAGACAGTTACACGAGTACCAGGAAATACACTCCCCGTGCAAAGGAAGTAGAGAGAGTCACACGAGTACCAGGAAATACACTCCCCCATGCAAAGGAAGTAGAGACAGTCACACGAGTACCAGGAAATACACTCCCCCGTGCAAAGGAAGTAGAGACAGTCACACGAGTATCCGGAAATACTCTCCCTCGTGCAAAGGAAGTAGAGACAGTCACACAAGTACCAGGAAATACACTCCCCTGTGCAAAGGAAGTAGAGACAGTCACACGAGTATCCAGAAATACTCTCCCTCGTGCAAAGGAAGTAGAGACAGTCACACAAGTACCAGGAAATACACTCCCCCGTGCAAAGGAAGTAGAGACAGTCACACGAGTACCAGGAAATACACTCCCCCCGTGCAAAGGAAGTAGAGACAGTCACACGAGTACCAGGAAATACACTCCCCCGTGCAAAGGAAGTAGAGACAGTCACACGAGTATCCGGAAATACTCTCCCTCGTGCAAAGGAAGTAGAGACAGTCACACAAGTACCAGGAAATACACTCCCCCGTGCAAAGGAAGTAGAGACAGTCACACGAGTACCAGGAAATACACTCCCCGTGCAAAGGAAGTAGAGACAGTCACATGAGTACCAGGAAATACACTCCCCCGTGCAAAGGAAGTAGAGACAGTCACACGAGTACCAGGAAATACACTCCCCTGTGCAAAGGAAGTAGAGACAGTCACATGAGTACCAGGAAATACACTCCCCTGTGCAAAGGAAGTAGAGACAGTCACACGAGTACCAGGAAATACACTCCCCTGTGCAAAAGAAGTAGAGACAGTCACACGAGTACCAGGAAATACACTCCCCTGTGCAAAGGAAGTAGAGACAGTCACACGAGTAGCAGGAAATACACTCCCCCGTGCAAAGGGACAGTCAAATGAGACACACAATGTTAAAACACTCATATCAGAAAGTTCTCTCTGTGTTTCCGTCACACAGCGGGGATCCCGGTATTTGGGGGCTTTGATTGACACCGTCTGCCTCAAATGGAGCAGCAAGAACTGCAGTTGGAGAGGGGCATGTCGTTTCTACAATATGGATGCTTTCTGGTAAGTGGTAAGTAGAGATAGTCTCAAGAGTACTGGAAATACACCCCTAGGAGTCACAGGACGGCAGAGGTGAATTAGGCTATAGTCACAATTGTACAAAAGGAAATAGAATTGCAGTGGGTGAGACTGGCCCCTACATCTTGGGTGGTTCTGGTCAGGGATATACTGTATAGAGGAAAGATTCTTGTCCCATTGTGATTAGGATGTGGGCATGACCTGCTCAGCTCTTTGGGTAAGGCGCTTAAACACAAAGTAGCCCTGGGCCAGGTAATGTGAGATTTGCTTTAGACACTTTGTTCCTGGGCTCAGGTTTAGTGAGTGACTGAAGGGGGAATAGTCATTAGGAATGCAGATTTATTATACACAGTGGGATTATTCTTGTTGTGAGGGACAAAAACAATTCTGAACGGCTAAATTGGGTTTAGTAAATGAAATGAATTTCCCTTGTTCCCATTTGGCTGCAGGTATTTCTCATCTAATTTACCATTTCTATATTTAAGATGAGATGAATAAAAGGCAGAACATTCTTGTAGTTTTACTACTTCAGTCGTTCCTTTTAGTGGGTTCTAAATAAACCCAGACCTTTTCTCTGGCTATTTAATCCAATGAGAACATTCTGTCCTGTTTATAAAGAACTTTTAGCTTAAAGGGCAGGGAAAGGGGGCAAACAAATGACTCTTTCTGTGTGAGATTTGGGTCTATTTGGGCCATTCTGTGAACAACCCAACTTCAGACACCTTAAATCATTGCTGCCCGGGAAACAGGAGGTAAAAGTTTTTTGCACCAACAGGAAGTTCAATGCCATCTTAAAGCAGGTCTTGAATAAGTGTAGTTTTGGTTTGTGATCATCCAATAACATCATCCCATTGCAGATTCCCTCAACCCAACTCTTTCCCCTGGTGATTCTTTCTGGGGCTCATGGAAGTTGAGATAATGATGATTCTTTTTCATTAACATCATAAGAAGAAGACGCAATGGCCACAGTACAAGAACAAGACAGTTTCTAGTGCCCTGGTCTCTCAATCTCATGTTGCTTCCAAAAGTTCCAGACTTATAGGGTCTCCTATAAACTTCCTTTGGCCACTTTCAAACTCAAGACTCCAGAGTTCCAAACTTTCCCACCAACGCACTTGAACAGAAAAGCTTCTGAGCTCCAAATTGCTTCCGAGGCTGACACTGGCAGAAAAGATCTCAGAGCTTGGAGAAGTCAAATGAAGTGACTTTGTCAGAACTTTGAGTTACTTTGTCTTGTGTAGATCCTGTCCGATGTCCTATAGACTCCCATAGCTTACAGCTCTTTTGTAGACCCACTTTATTACCAATGAGCTCTAAGTTCTGGAAAGTTACTTTGCACCAAAGCAATAGTAGACCTCAGACTCAATTAAGTCCAAGGTCTTCAGAGCAACACTCTTACAGATCCACTTTCAACCCAAGCCTTCAGAGGTCAAGTTTGTCCTGCAGATTTTGCCATTTTGAGATCAAAGCTGATGAGCCAGAATATACTCCAAATCTTTCTCTTCTGCTACTGATTGTCCTTATCTCTTGATCATGGACCAACCATACCCTTGCTATTCTGCCAGTGGAAATCCTTAGTGATTCCATCCAGCTCAAGCCTACGGCACCAAAGTCTTTTCCAATGGAAGGACCTTCAGCCACCAGGAACCAGTTTCAGCTCTTCAGAGTTGTCCTCTCCATAATGTTACGTCTCTACAACAGGGATGAGCTGAGATTTCATCATGGCCACCTGGTGCCCAAGTCATTGGCATCATCAGCATCTGTTCCCACCTGTATTTTGTAGTTGGAACCTTGGCCCAGGGCCTGGTTGGACTAATTGGCAGTTTAATGAATTGGTTTCATTATGAAACACCAGGACATTGTTTGGTTTAACTGTTGGGAACATAGCCAATCCAGGCTGATGCCATGAGGTGAATAAAGGAGGGGTGGGGTAAAGGTCTTGTACTTTGGATCTACTGGACATTTGGACCCTTTTAGACCCCCAGTGGGGGGGGCTCATGTGCGTCACATCATTATGCCACACTTTCCCTTCGCTCATTAACAGTGGAGAACAAAGTTCTTTATCATTTTTTTTTTCATGGAGATCTGCCCTTACGGGGGAGACGGACGTCAGTGCCCCTGGGAAAGCCTGAGCCGTACCCCCCTTGTTGTTTTGGAGAGAAAAGAGAGGCATTATTGAGGGATCAGAGCTGTGTGTCCCTCTCCTGCCACAGGCATAAAAGGCATGAACTCACCAGGCGACTGCTCAGACCTCCTCCTTCCCCAGAGTCCTGCACTCTCGTAGTGAGACACGTGCTACTATCACGGCTGCAGGGGCAGTCTCAGCATCTCTGCACATTGTCTGCCCCACAAAGCATGAGCCTCGCAATCTCTCCTGGAACGCACCCTGTGATTGCTCTCCCTCTCTTCAAGGTAATTGCCCTTTATTTCTTCTGCCCTCGGGAGGGTTGTCTTGCTTGCACCCCCTTTATCTGCATTCCCCTGCACCCTCAAAGGCTCATAATATGGGGCTGGGGGGTGAATGGTTCCCCTGCAAGGGGAGGACAAGCTCTGCTGCCATGAAGGTAAATGGAGGGCTATTTATTAAATAATCTCAGTATAAAAGCCCCTGCATTGTGTTGCCTGCAGTTCCCCCAGTCGCCACTAGGAGTGCAGTTCCACAGGGATCAGCAATGTTTTAGCCCTGAAAGGTGAATATGAGGCTGCATTTTTGTCATGGGCTGGGAGGGGCCATTTGCAATGATTTGAGGACACCCCAAGTAGGAAGTTTGTGGTGCAAAGAGAAAATCCCCCCAAGTATCTTTGCACCTCTCTTATATACATTAGAGATACTAGGGGGTCTCATACAGGGGAGGGTAAGCAGCAGCCCTTATGTTGGGGGATCAGTTTTGAGAAGCAACCTGGTCTATAGAGTAAAGAAAGAGAGAGGCGGGGCTTGGATGAGAATGGGAGATTGTTACCAAGAATTCCACCCAGTTTGAAGCCCCCCTCAGTAATTGCAGATAAAGGGGCCACAACAGCAGCTTGAGTTAACTAAGCCTGTTGTGTGAGTGATGTGTGCCCCCTGTTGTGCTCCCCAGCAGCAGTGCAAGGGTTAAGTCCGTGCAAATAAAACCCGCGTAATGTGTGGAAATATGAGAAATTGATCGGATTAGAAAGGACAAAGGCTCGGAGCTTAATGAGGGTGGGACCGGCCAGAGAAGCAGAGATTCCCCCAGGGGCCCCCCAGCTCAAGTGTCCCCCCCAAGTAATAACTTGAAGGCAGTTTCATTCTCTTCATTTATTTTCCAGAACCAAAATCAGAGACAGAGATGGACCCCACCAAGGAGCAGAGACGACTCTGTTGCCCCAGTGGCCAAGAGAAATCACCCCCCAGAGGGTCTGGCCTTGTAGGAAAGGGCTGCTTTAAGGGGCTTGAGGTAATTGCTTCCCCCAGGGTCCCCCCAAGTTATAGGGGCCCTTATAAACTCTCACCATCACCCCATAACCTTACAGGGGAACTAGCCTGGGAATACAATATTCTCTCTCTCTTTATATCTCCTGCCAATGTCATTTCTCATTCTTATTGCTGCTCTTGGGCACATCATGGGTGCATAATTGGGCACATCCTTGGGCACATCAGGAGCACATCATTGGACATTTTAGGAGTATATAATTTGACACATCATTGGGCTCTCCATGGGCCCATCATTGGGCATTTTAGGAGTATATAATTGGGCACATCATTAGGCATTTTAGAATTGGGCACATCATTGGGCTCACCATGGGCACATCATTGGGCATTTTGGAAGTATATAATTGGGCACATCATTGGGCATTTTAGGGGTATATAATTGGGCACATCATTGGGCATTTTAGGAGTATATAATTGGGCACATCATTGGGCATTTTAGGGGTATATAATTGGGCACATCATTGTGCATTTTAGGAGTATATAATTGGGCACATCATTGGGTATTTTAGGGGTATATAATTGGGCACATCATTGGGCATTTTAGGGGTATATAATTGGGCACATCATTGGGCATTTTAGGGGTATATAATTGGGCACATCATTGGGCATTTTAGAAGTATATAATTGGGCTCACCATGGGCCCATCATTGGGCATTTTAGAAGTATATAATTGGGAACATCATTGGGCATTTTAGGAGTATATAATTGGGCTCATCATTGGGCATTTTAGAAGTATATAATTGGGCTCATCATTGGGCATTTTAGAAGTATATAATTGGGCACATCATTGTGCATTTTAGAAGTATATAATTGGGCACATCATTGTGCATTTTAGAAGTATATAATTAGGCACATCATTGGGCTCATCATGGGCACATCATTGGGCATTTTGGAAGTATATAATTGGGAACATCATTGGGCATTTTAGGGGTATATAATTGGGCACATCATTGGGCATTTTAGGGGTATATAATTGGGCACATCATTGGGCATTTTAGGAGTATATAATTGGGCACATCATTGGGCATTTTAGGGGTATATAATTGGGCACATCATTGGGCATTTTAGGGGTATATACTTGGGCTCATCATTGGGCATTTTAGAAGTATATAATTGGGCACATCATTGTGCATTTTAGAAGTATATAATTGGGCACATCATTGTGCATTTTAGAAGTATATAATTGGGCACATCATTGGGCTCATCATGGGCACATCATTGGGCATTTTGGAAGTATATAATTGGGAACATCATTGGGCATTTTAGGGGTATATAATTGGGCACATCATTGGGCATTTTAGGGGTATATAATTGGGCACATCATTGGGCATTTTAGGAGTATATAATTGGGCACATCATTGGGCATTTTAGGGGTATATAATTGGGCACATCATTGGGCATTTTAGGGGTATATAATTGGGCACATCATTGGGCATTTTAGGGGTATATAATTGGGCACATCATTGGGCATTTTAGGAGTATATAATTGGGCTCATCATTGGGCTCACCATGGGCACATCATTGGGCATTTTAGGAGTATATTAATCGGCTCATCAGAAGCACATCATTGGGCATAAAATTGGGCACATTAGGGCACATCATTGAGTGGAGTGTAGGACAATGACAATATAAATAAAAGGATTAACACAAAGCTGAACAATGAAATGTAACATGAGTTGTTAATGGCAAACACTGAGAAATAACACATTTAACTCTTCTGTCCAAAGAGCTTACACTCTAGTGTTCTTTAATACATGTTTGTGTGTATGGGGAACTTTCCAACCTTATATTTACTGGGCATGAATAACACATGTTACATGTATGTTCCACGTCTCTGATCATCACTTGTCACAGATTTTCTTGGCAGCGTTGTGTTTCGTTTATTTTGCCAAAGCGCTGGCCGGGAGTTACCTGAAAAGCACCATCACCCAAATAGAGCGAAGATTCGACATCCCCTCTTCCCTGGTCGGCGTCATTGATGGCAGCTTTGAAATTGGTACGTCTGGGGCAGCAACAACATTACCTAGTGACTTCTAATATCCTTATCATTTACAGTAGGGGGTACATTATCCCTTATAATACATGAGTGATACTCAGAGTTCCCTGTATAACTCAGCCTGCAGCCTTGTGCCTTTATATGGTCACAGAACAACCCCTCAGTGACTTCTAATATCCTTATCATTTACAGTAGGGGGTACATTATCCCTTATAATACATGAGTGATACTCAGAGTTCCCTGTATAACTCAGCCTGCAGCCTTGTGCCTTTATATGGTCACAGAACAACCCCTCAGTGAATTCTAATATCCTTATCATTTACAGTAGGGGGTACATTATCCCTTATAATACATGAGTGATACTCAGAGTTCCCTGTATAACTCAGCCTGCAGCCTTGTGCCTTTATATGGTCACAGAACAACCCCTCAGTGACTTCTAATATCCTTATCATTTACAGTAGGGGGTACATTATCCCTTATAATACATGAGTGATACTCAGAGTTCCCTGTATAACTCAGCCTGCAGCCTTGTGCCTTTATATGGTCACAGAACAACCCCTCAGTGAATTCTAATATCCTTATCATTTACAGTAGGGGGTACATTATCCCTTATAATACATGAGTGATACTCAGAGTTCCCTGTATAACTCAGCCTGCAGCCTTGTGCCTTTATATGGTCACAGAACAACCCCTCAGTGACGTCTAATATCCTTATCAATTACAGTAGGGGGTACATTATCCATTATAATACATGAGTGATACTCCTAACTTCTCCTGATTTCTAATATCCTTATCATATACAGTTGGGGGTAGATTATCCTGTATAAGAGAGCAGTTGGAATGACTTGTGCTTTTCCGGCAGGGAATCTCCTGGTGATCCTGTTGGTAAGCTACTTTGGCGCGAGGCTACACAGACCCAAAATAATTGGAACGGGCTGCCTGATTATGGCGGCTGGAACATTTCTAATTGCGATGCCGCATTTCTTTATGGGTCGGTAAGTCAGATGTTGGGGCGACCTAATTGCGAGGGGTCGGATTACAGGACAATGGATTGTCAATGTAACACAAAGGAGGGGATTAGAGGAACCCACCGAGGACCTTACACATGACTGGGTGGGCACAATACAAACATGGGGGCAAACGAGGGAGAATTCATGTTATAACAACATTATACAAAATCTTACTGCTTTTTCCCCGTTTCCCAGGATGCAATTCCAGCTGCACCTAAATAAGGGGGGACAGCGGGGTGACACATACAGGAAGCATAGCAGGACTCTGATTGGTGTATGGGGAGGTGTGTGAATATCTGGGCCAATAGGAGGGCAGTAAAGTTCCCTGTCACATACTGGGGGAATAATGAGAGAAAGAATGAATTGTGGGACACCCCATCTTTGTGTTTGTTTGGTCCCCAGGGGTGCTTGTTTGGGGGGCTGATATAATGTATATAATTAGTGTGTCTGTACATTCCTACACAGCTATTCTTATGAGAGACCTCTAGTTCATTCTGCTAATTCTTCTATCAACGTCTCTCCATGTGCACAAGATTCTAGGGACCCCAAATTCATTCCCTCGGAAAATCCTCATAGGAATCTCGGCACAGGTAGGTCCAGTGGTTGGTCCAATAGCAACAAGTTTCTGGGATGTGTAATTGGCTCTGGGATGTAGTATTTACTCTACGTGTATGTATGCAGAATTGCTCCTCCTGGATACATCTGAAAGCCCAGCTCCAAGGGATAGGGTATTAGGGGTAGGATGCAGGTAAGGATTAGGGTATTAGGGCGAGGATTCCTGTTATGTTAAGGATTCAGGTTAGGGTTGGTGAATTAGGGTTAGGGTAAGGGATAGGGTAGTAGGGTGAGATTCCAGTTAAATTAAGGATTTGGGTTAGGGTTGCTGTATTAGGGTTAGGGTAAGGGATAGGATTAGGATTGGTGTATTAGGGTTAGGGTTAGGGTTAGGGTTAGGGTAGTAGGGTGAGGATTTGAGTTTGGGTCAGGATTAAAGTTAGAATTAGGTTAGTAGTTAGGGATGCACCTAGGGTTACCAACTGTCCTGGACAGTCAGGCTTTTTTGAAGGGCTGTCCTGGTCAAAACTGCCTGCCCGGTTTTCCAAATTAGGAAAACTGGGCAGGATTTCCTATAAATGACATAGCGATTGGCCAATCTGCCCCTGACATCATGACCCCCTGCCGTGTCATGGACCCGCCCCTATTATGTCATGGCTCCGCCCCCTGCCCAGAGTTCCATGGGGTCAGAATTTGGAAACTCTAGATGCACCAAATCAACTATTTTCAGTCGAACCCCTCAAATCCTTCGTGAAAGATTCGACGCAATACTGAACCAAATCCGAACCGTAATTTGCATATGCAAATAAGTGAGGAGGGAAGGAAAGACTAATTTCTTACTTGTTTTGTGACAAAAGTCACATGATTGTAAGGATTCAGATTTCAGACAAATCCCAATCCTGCTGAAAAAGGCTGAATCCTGGATGAATACCAAACCCTAGTATCCCTAGTATCAGTGTGAGGATCTGGATAAGGGTAAATATTAGGCTTAGGGGAGTAGGGTGTTTTAGGGTTAGGGTTATTGGGGTTCACTTTAGCATTTAGGGTAGGGATTAGGGTTAGTATTAGGGTAAGGATAAGAGTGAGAATTATGTTACGATTAGGGTTATTGTATTAGTGTTAGGACTAGGGTTAAGGTTAGTGATAGACAGGTTAGCAATATACAGTGGGACAATATACAGTGGGGCAATATACAGTGGGACAATATACAGTGGGGCAATATACAGTGGGACAATATACAGTGGGGCAATATACAGTGGGACAATATACAGTGGGGCAATATACAGTGGGACAATATACAGTGGGGCAATATACAGTGGGGCAATATACAGTGGGGCAATATACAGTGGGACAATATACAGTGGGGCAATATACAGTGGGACAATATACAGTGGGACAATATACAGTGGGGCAATATACAGTGGGACAATATACAGTGGGGCAATATACAATGGGACAATATACAGTGGGACAATATACAGTGGGACAATATACAGTGGGACAATATACAGTGGGGCAATATACAGTGGGGCAATATACAGTGGGGCAATATACAGTGGGGCGTGGGGCAATATACAGTGGGGCAATATACAGTGGGGCGTGGGGCAATATACAGTGGGACAATATACAGTGGGACAATATACAGTGGGACAATATACAGTGGGGCAATATACAGTGGGGCAATATACAGTGGGGCAATATACAGTGGGGCGTGGGGCAATATACAGTGGGACAATATACAGTGGGACAATATACAGTGGGACAATATACAGTGGGGCAATATACAGTGGGGCAATATACAGTGGGGCAATATACAGTGGGGCAATATACAGTGGGACAATATACAGTGGGGCAATATACAGTAGGACAATATACAGTGGGGCAATATACAGTAGGACAATATACAATGGGGCAATATACAGTGGGACAATATACAATGGGGCAATATACAGTAGGACAATATACAATGGGGCAATATACAGTGGGACAATATACAGTAGGACAATATACAATGGGGCAATATACAGTAGGACAATATACAGTGGGGCAATATACAGTGGGGCAATATACAGTAGGACAATATACAATGGGGCAATAGACAGTGGGGCAATATACAGTGGGGCAATATACAGTGGGGCAATAAACAGTGGGACAATATACAGTGGGGCAATATACAATGGGGCAATAGACAGTGGGGCAATATACAGTGGGACAATATACAGTAGGACAATATACAGTGGGGCAATATACAGTAAGACAATATACAATGGGGCAATAGACAGTGGGGCAATATACAGTAGGACAATATACAGTGGGGCAATAGACAGTGGGGCAATATACAGTAAGACAATATACAGTGGGGCAATAGACAGTGGGGCAATATACAGTGGGCATCAGAATAACTTTCTGGGATGGTCGACACCAGGATATGACTGATAAGTGGAACATTTCTGTGTTGAACCTCAGGCTGTGAAAAAGACCTTGGGAACTCAATGTGGGTTTACATTCTGTTGGGAAATCTCCTGCGAGGAGTCGGAGAAGCCCCAATCCAACCGCTGGGAATTTCTTACATTGATGACTACACCAGTGAAGATAATACGGCCTTCTATATCGGTAATGAGTTGCTTTTCTCTCTCTGAGCTGAGCCAACCGGTCACTGGGATTAGTTCTTAACTGTTCTTCCTTAACTGTTTCTCTGAGATGCTGCTTTCTCCACTATTGTCCCAGTGCAGCAACTAGGGGCCCACAATAAGGTTTATTTATTAGGGGGCTTTGTAGTTACCAAAAAGTTCTGCTTGGGATATTCAAAATGACAGTTGCACCACCCCAATAACACCCAGCAACATGCTGCTGTACCACCCAGTAGGAGGAATTAACCAATGACATGATCTCTCTTCCACATAAGTAGGAGACAGTAACCAATGACATGGTCTCTTTTCCACGCCAATAGGAGGCAGTAACCAATAACATGGCCTTTCTTCCACATAAGTAGGAGACAGAAACCAACAACATAGTCTCTCTTCCACACCAGTAGGAGGCAGTAAGCAATGACATGTCCTCCACCAGGAGAAATGATGAGTGTTTCCAGGGGCAACATACAGTAAAATACCCCCTTTTGTTAAAAACCCATTAAAGTCTTCTTTCTGTTCCCTCTCAGGTTGTGTCCAGACGTCTGCCGTTATTGGGCCAATATTTGGCTTTCTCTTGGGATCTTTGTGTGCCAAGCTCTTTGTTGACATTGGATCAGTGAACTTAGGTGATTGGCTCATACAATATTTATTGTCATACTGGGACTGTACCCAGAATTCTTGTACTTTTAGGCAATTTTAGTTTGTGGTGGGCAGTTAGGAGGCACTTTCCCTCTTGCAACTACCTCTGCTATAATGTTCCCATGCAAACCTCAGTAGGGTGGGGTTATTTGCTGTCACCTAAGATATAATTGGACAGTTGGACAGGTGTCCACTCACAGGAAGCTCTGCCCATTTGGATTACATCAAGCTAATTTGAGTGTTGGTCCCCTGGGTGGGTTTTTTGGAGACCAATGAGAAGAGGACAGTTCCTACAGCCCAGTGAGTTTGTCGGCCAATGGGAGTTTCAAGCCAGTCCAATATCCAGCTGAGCTCTAACCAGATCCATACAAAATCAAGTTCTAGCATCTCTGTAAGGTGATTGGCTGCCTTTGATTTCATGTTACTTTGATTGCTTGCAGACAGCGTTACAATTACCCCGGCAGATGCCCATTGGGTGGGAGCCTGGTGGCTTGGGTACTTAATAGCCGGAGGAATCAGTATACTGGCCACAATTCCCTTCTGGTTCCTGCCTAAGGAACAGCCGCGAGCAGAAATGCACAAAAACTCAGGCACCTCCTCCGAGCAGTCGAGATTTATTCTTGAGGAGCAAAATGAGGCGAATACGGAGCAAGATCAAGTGCATTTACTGAACATGGTGAAAGGTACAGAGACTCTTCTGCCCCGTCTGTATTGGGCAAGTTTAATATTTAATTCCATGAGTGCCAATAGGCAATTGTACCACTCCAATGCTGTTGCCCCTTGCCCAGATATTAGTATGTCCCCTTGTTCTTTGCAGATTTCCTGCCGTCAGTGAAGGATCTTTTGGGAAACCCGGTGTATTTCCTATATCTGTGTGGGAGCGTCTTCCAGTACAACTCTCTCATTGGGATGGTCACCTACAAGCCCAAGTACATTGAGCAGCAGTACGGACAAACCTCTTCCAAGACAAACTTCCTAATAGGTACAGAACCCTCACCCCATGCCCTTCTGAAACATCCAAACTTCAAGGGACTCATGGGAAATCTCTCGATCTTATATTCTTCCTTTGGTTCCTAATGGACACACATAAGGATTGGGTCATTACCATTGGGCATTAGGCACATGATGATATTGCAGAAGGTTGAGTTGATGGAGCCTTGACTCATTGAAAGAATCAAAAATGTTGTTTGTGTCCCTTCCCCATACTTAAGGGCTACGGAACCCTTGCTTAAGTCTACATTGCTTGTAGGGGGGTAAGAGCATTGTAAGTTTATGGAAGAGGCAGGAGCCTAACAAGCCAATTGGCCTCTTTGTTGAGTTACTCACTGATCATCTTGTTATTAAGCCAAAAAGGCTTAATTTTTCTTATTACCTGTCTATAGGACACAGGGCCAACATGATGATTGTTGGGTTCCATCAACTGATACTCACTGATCATCTTTTTATTGAGCCAAAAAGGGCTTAATTATTTTTATTGACTATAGGGCATGGGGCCAACCTGAGGAACCAACATTTGACATATGAGGAAGTTGCCTGATGGGGCCACTAGATTTGGGCATCAGGGAGTTGGAAGAAGAAGAAGAAAATGACTCAATCCCAACTCTCTGGGACCCAAACAACATCTCCTTGTGTTCCCTCCTTGGCTGTTCAGGTTCTCCCCTTCACCCACCTGCAATGCCTCTAAACTCCTCCTGAGCCCAAAGAACCGTGTTAACATGAAGCTCATCTGCTTTTATCTCAGGTCTCATCAACATCCCGGCCGTGGCCCTGGGCATTTTTTCTGGTGGAGTCATCATGAAAAGGTTCAGAATAAATATCTTGGGAGCAGCAAAATTGTTACTGGGCCCCTCACTCCTGGGGTACCTGATGCTCTTCTCTTTATTTGCAATGGGGTGCAAAAACTCCTCCATGGCCGGACTGACTGTCTCTTACCAAGGGTAAGTTAGTGAGAAATAGGAGTAAGTCCAGGTGTGTAGGAGCCAATGAGCCCATGAGGGGGTGCAACTTGCCCATAGAATGAAATTGGGTAAAACCATCAGATTCTGGGTCAGTGGTACAAATGGCAGCAAATGGTCACAAAAGTACCAAAAACTGTCATCTAAACTGCCCATAGTAGTGAGTAGTGATGGTCGAATTTGCGTCGTTTTGCCGAAAAATTTGCGAATTTGACGCCGGCGCCCGTTTTTGTTGATGCGGCGAATTTTTCAGGCAAATTTTCGCGGGCGTTTTGCAAATTTATTCGCTGGTGGTGAATCGCACAAATCCGCCGCGAATTCGCGCCTGGTGAATAAATTCACCCATCACTAGCAGTGAGTTCTTTAAAATTACAATGAAATGATCTAAAATCATCCACTGAACTTATTGCCTCAATATTCTGCCTTTTCCAGCTCTGCCCAGATCTCCAATCAGGAAAATGGGGTGTCTGAGTGTAATGTGGGGTGCAGGTGCCCCCTGAGCCACTGGGATCCAGTGTGTGGGGAGAATGGGCTGACGTATTACTCTGCCTGTTTTGCCGGATGCAGCGTCTCCAGTGCGACGGGGAAGAGGGCGGTGAGTACATTTGGGTTCCCCCACTTTACTGTATCATTCTGGGACTGATGCCTAGTCCAAAATATTGGTTCTGATTCTTAAGCAAATGTTCCGTCTGCTTCATTTTAATGGGAAACTGCACCCAAACAGTGTTATTTCCCTAATGAGAAAATCTTATTCTAAGCACTGCTGGTTCTAACTCATGAATGTAGTAGAACAAATTGTTGTAGAAGGAGCTGATTGCTGGAGAATTGAACTGCTACATTGTTTCAGGAGTCAGTACCACAGAATACAAAAGGGACAGACAAACAATAGCAATGACAGTTACACAGAACTATAAACCCAGTGAGAATGAGGAATGAATGGATATTGGGAAGTTGTATCAGGAGTCAGAAGCAGCAGTGCAGAGAAGAGAAAGGGACAGACACAATGACAGTTACACAGAACTATAAACCCAGTGAGAATGAGGAATGAATGGATATTGGGAAGTTGTATCAGGAGTCAGAAGCAGCAGTGCAGAGAAAGGGACAGACACAATGACAGTTACACAGAACTATAAACCCAGTGAGAATGAGGAATGAATGGATATTGGGAAGTTGTATCAGGAGTCAGAAGCAGCAGTGCAGAGAAAGGGACAGACACAATGACAGTTACACAGAACTATAAACCCAGTGAGAATGAGGAATGAATGGATATTGGGAAGTTGTATCAGGAGTCAGAAGCAGCAGTGCAGAGAAGAGAAAGGGACAGACACAATGACAGTTACACAGAACTATAAACCCAGTGAGAATGAGGAATGAATGGATATTGGGAAGTTGTATCAGGAGTCAGAAGCAGCAGTGCAGAGAAGAGAAAGGGACAGACACAATGACAGTTACACAGAACTATAAACCCAGTGAGAATGAGGAATGAATGGATATTGGGAAGTTGTATCAGGAGTCAGAAGCAGCAGTGCAGAGAAAGGGACAGACACAATGACAGTTACACAGAACTATAAACCCAGTGAGAATGAGGAATGAATGGATATTGGGAAGTTGTATCAGGAGTCAGAGGCAGCAGTGCAGAGAAAGGGACAGACACAATGACAGTTACACAGAACTATAAACCCAGTGAGAATGAGGAATGAATGGATATTGGGAAGTTGTATCAGGAGTCAGAAGCAGCAGTGCAGAGAAAGGGACAGACACAATGACAGTTACACAGAACTATAAACCCAGTGAGAATGAGGAATGAATGGATATTGGGAAGTTGTATCAGGAGTCAGAAGCAGCAGTGCAGAGAAAGGGACAGACACAATGACAGTTACACAGAACTATAAACCCAGTGAGAATGAGGAATGAATGGATATTGGGAAGTTGTATCAGGAGTCAGAGGCAGCAGTGCAGAGAAGAGAAAGGGACAGACACAATGACAGTTACACAGAACTATAAACCCAGTGAGAATGAGGAATGAATGGATATTGGGAAGTTGTATCAGGAGTCAGAAGCAGCAGTGCAGAGAAGAGAAAGGGACAGACACAATGACAGTTACACAGAACTATAAACCCAGTGAGAATGAGGAATGAATGGATATTGGGAAGTTGTATCAGGAGTCAGAACCAGCAGTGCAGACTGAATGAATGGATATTGGGAAGTTGTATCAGGAGTCAGAACCAGCAGTGCAGACTGAATGAATGGATATTGGGAAGTTGAATCAGGAGTCAGAGGCAGCAGTGCAGACTGAATGAATGGATATTGGGGAGTTGAATCAGGAGTCAGAGGCAGCAGTGCAGACTGAATGAATGGATATTGGGGAGTTGAATCAGGAGTCAGAGGCAGCAGTGCAGACTGAATGAATGGATATTGGGGAGTTGAATCAGGAGTCAGAGGCAGCAGTGCAGACTGAATGAATGGATATTGGGGAGTTGCTTTGAGTCGAGGGAATAACGGGGCCCCTCTCTCTGTCTCTGCAGGAGTTCTATAACTGTAGCTGTGTCGGGGCCCCGGCGTCTCACTCTGGGGGCGGTTCCGCAGTGGCGGGTTCTTGTGCAAAAGGAAGAGATTGCTCCAAAATGTTCTTGTACTTTGTGGTGATGTCAGTGATGACCTCATTTGCTCTGTCACTAGGGGGCACCCCCGGATACATGCTGCTTCTCAGGTAATTCTCAGCTCCTCCTCCATACTAAGGGCGGAGCCTCGCAGGTGGCAAGTAATTTTCAAATAATCAGATTCATGAGTTTTACTGATTTGTGAATATCATGTGATTCCTAGAAAAGAACAATTTTAGTTGTGACTCCCCAATACCTGATACCTGGGGTACATGTCTCTCATCTTCTTCCCACAGATGCATCAAACCCGAGCTGAAATCCTTTGCACTGGGCATTTACACTTTGGTGATACGGGTGCTCGGTGAGTCCAATTCATTGTCTCCTCCCACTAGTGATACACAGGACACACCCACTTGTGTAACTCAAAGACACTACCACATGTCTCAAGTAGAGACAGTCACGCAAGTACTAGGAAATACACTCCCCCATGCAAAGGAAGTAGAGACAGTCACACGAGTACCAGGAAATACACTCCCCCGTGCAAAGGAAGTAGAGACAGTCACACGAGTACCAGGAAATACACTCCCCCGTGCAAAGGAAGTAGAGACAGTCACACGAGTACCAGGAAATACACTCCCCCGTGCAAAGGAAGTAGAGACAGTCACACGAGTACCAGGAAATACACTCCCCCGTGCAAAGGAAGTAGAGACAGTCACACGAGTACCAGGAAATACACTCCCCGTGCAAAGGAAGTGGAGACAGTCACACAAGTACCAGGAAATACACTCCCCCGTGCAAAGGAAGTAGAGACAGTCACACGAGTACCAGGAAATATACTCCCCCGTGCAAAGGAAGTAGAGACAGTCACACGAGTACCAGGAAATACACTCCCCCATGCAAAGGAAGTAGAGACAGTCACACGAGTACCAGGAAATACACTCCCCAGTGCAAAGGAAGTAGAGACAGTCACACGAGTACCAGGAAATACACTCCCCCATGCAAAGGAAGTAGAGACAGTCACACGAGTACCAGGAAATACACTCCCCCGTGCAAAGGAAGTAGAGACAGTCACACGAGTACCAGGAAATACACTCCCCCGTGCAAAGGAAGTAGAGACAGTCACACGAGTACCAGGAAATACACTCCCCCGTGCAAAGGAAGTAGAGACAGTCACACGAGTACCAGGAAATACACTCCCCCATGCAAAGGAAGTAGAGACAGTCACACGAGTACCAGGAAATAAACTCTCCCGTGCAAAGGAAGTAGAGACAGTCGCACGAGTACCAGGAAATACACTCCCCCGTGCAAAGGAAATAGAGACAGTCACACGAGTACCAGGAAATACACTCCTCCATGCAAAGGAAGTAGAGACAGTCACATGAGTACCAGGAAATACACTCCCCGGTGCAAAGGAAATAGAGACAGTCACACGAGTACCAGGAAATACACTCCTCCATGCAAAGGAAGTAGAGACAGTCACACGAGTACCAGGAAATACACTCCCCCGTGCAAAGGAAAAAGAGACAGTCACACGAGTACCAGGAGATACACTCCTCCGTGCAAAGGGACAGTCAAATGAGACACCAAATGTAAAAACACTGAGATGCTCATATCAGAAAGTTCTCCCTGTGTTTCCCTCACACAGCGGGGATCCCGGCGCCCATGTACTTGGGGGCTTTGATTGACACTGTCTGCCTCAAATGGAGCAGCAAGAACTGCAGTGGGAGAGGGGCCTGTAGGTTCTACAATATGGACGCTTTCCGGTAAGTGGAGATGAACTCACAGGAGGAAGTCCCTAGAAGAAACCACAGTTGGCCAAACAGGTCCTTCTCCCTACTTTTGCTTTATCTTCTGCCCATTGCACCCTTATGCAACTCCCTCTTTTCTCCATAAAATACATCCTCTCTTATTCTCTCTCTGTCCCCAACCTGTCCTAAGCTTTTCCTCCCATTTCCTTCTCTTTTCTCCCACACCCTTCACTCTGCCCTTCTCACTCTTTTCTCTTGAAATTTCCTTAATATCTTCATTTGAACAACTTACACCCCACCAATCATCTTCTCTACATACCCCTGCTTACATGTTCTTCTCTTCTATCTTTTCATCCTTCTTTCTTCTTCTTCCGTATCTTCCTTATTTTTTATTTAATCTCATCATTCTTCTTTCTTATATCTCTTCCTCCTTCTATTCATTCTTCTTCCTTTTCATTCTTTTTACACTCTATTCTTTCTTCTCTTCATTCTTCCTTCTTTTTTCTTCTTTTCATTTTTCTTCCTTCTTTCAGTCCTTCTTTCTTATAGTTTCTCTTCCTTCTTTTTCATTCTTCCTCCTTCTCTTCTCTTCTCTTCTTTCTTCTTTTAATTAATCTTCTTTCTCTTTGCTGATATTCCTCTGATGATCTGCTTGATTCTACCTTAGGTTCTATCTCCTTACTCTTACCTCAGATCTTTTTTCTTATGTTCACCAGTACTTGTCCCATTCAGGACTTGAGTCGTTGGTTGAAGAAGTCCCACAGAGGAGGTCCCAGTGTTCTTCTCTTCTCATGTTGACTCTTTTGCAGGTACATCTACCTTGGCATGACGTTGGCACTGGGGACAGTGTTTATCTTCATGACCGCGGCTGTTGTTCTAATGGTACAGAAACGTTTCCACCCAACGGAGAATAAGGCTGCGGATGGTCGATGTACAGGTTCAGCTTTGCCCCAAAATGGGAATCTTGTCAGTAATTTAAACTTGCTGCAAACGACGTACTGGGCCCACAAGGAGACTCGACTCTAAAGGGAAAGAGCTGAGAAATGGAAAGTCCTATTGGGTTTAGTTCAACTACTTACTCATTGAGAAACATCCTCCAATAACCAAAGGTTCCCACAATGGGAGACAGTGGATCCACTTCCGACTGATCAGAACACCCTACATCTGAATTGGTCTGTACTTGGGATTGGATCAGCACCGACCCAGGTCGTACTTTATAACCCAGCGGGTGAGCTTCAGCCTATAGAAATGATACAAATAAGTAGAGGTTCTCCTCACTTGCAATTCTTGTGGATGCATATTGACCCCAACTGGATCCTGATGCCGTTGGTCCCCCTGCATGGGGTGCAGCTTATCTCTTGGGCCAGACTTTGGACATTGACTGCTTTTCTACAAAACTCTTCCCTTATTCCCATGGGGGTGGGGCAGGGGGCGGGGTCTGTATATAGAGGTTTGTTTTATATAATGGTTTGTATCTGTTTCTCGGACCAGGAATTTGCCTTTGTTTCTACTTTGCCTTTAGGAGACTTTAAGACTTTTGGGGGGGGGAGGGGTCTCTATATGTGTAATTAGGGGAAGCGAAACTGCTGATTCTTGCACTAACTTCAGATTCACCTTCAATAGATCCTGAGATCCCCAGGGATCAGTTTCCTCATCTGAGTGGGGGAGGGGATCCCCTGTAATGTGCCTCTAGGGGGCAGTATACTAAATATAAATGCATGCGCCTATACAATGGTCTGTAATATTATATAAGTAGCTGGGGAAATACTAGCTCTTGGGGGGAGTGGATTTCCTGTTACTCATGTAACCGCACTTCCTGTCTGCCAAAGTGCAACAGCCCTGTCTTGCTTTATGGCAGGGACATATATAAAGTCGCAATCAAAGGAAAAGTCTCTTCAGTCTCCAGGATTAGTTACCCTTTATATAAAAGGCTCATTTACATTTAATGAGCTGGAGAGTCAATTAGTTAGAGGGAGAGATAAGGAAACGTAACTGGAGAAGGGCAAACAAAGCCATGAAAATACATATAAATATAAACGGAACCTCTTTCTACCAGAACCTTTTCCTTCTTTGTGCTGTAAATATCAATATGTCGCTCTATTTTTCTAGTTATTTCTATTTTTATATTTCTTTTCTAATTGATTTCCATCTCATTTGTACTGGAATCGTTTTCTGTCTTAGCTCCTCCCTTTGTATAACGAGCTCCGCCTATCTTATAATAAGGAAGTGATACAACATGTGAAATGATTGGTTGTTGTTGTTCTTTATGAGAGAAATTCTGATGACTCGGTTGCCATGCCTACATGGTTGTTAGGGCACGAGATACCATAGCAACTAGGTCATTGGTGACTCCTTCCCTTATTCACCAGTCACACACTGACCCCCATTGTTCCCAGATTAGATAACCCCCCAGAATCCTCAGGGTCAGTGCACAGAGAGTGAATGAGCTCTGTATAACCAGACCCATCCAGTCATTACATAGGGGTGTCAGTGGGCACAGGAATCTGATTAAATCCCCTCCCACGGCTGCTCAGGGGCAATTGTGATTTCTGCCCCCCATAAAGAGCTGAGAGGTAAATGGGGGTGAGATTCAGAATGATGATCCCGTTGGTTTTTGGGGTCAGAGCAGTTTGTAGTAAATGTAGTAAATGTGCAACGTGTGTCAGTGGGAAGATTGTGCAACACTCGTATTTACTCACAACCCCCCCCCCCATGGTGCAGGTTGTACATTGTCTGAACTGACTGTGTAACTGGCCTTCCCTTGTACTGATAACTCCCCAATCTCCATTCATTGGCTCTGCACTGCTGCCCCTGACTCCTGAAACAATGTAACCTCATGTGAGTCCTGCACTTACACACACTGACACCTTTACTAATGGAGTTTAATTACCTGCATACCCTCCCCCCAGGGGATAATGGGTTCCCAAAACCTCTGTGCTGGACAAACAGGGAATCCTGGTTTCTTAGTGTTTCAGGTATTTCTGGCTCCTGTGTCAGACTGAGCAGTTCCATTTCCACCTCCAGCCACTTTATTCTCCTCTGTTAATCTCCCCACAGTGTTCTACTCTCACCCCAAAATCTACAACTCCTGATATCACTTTCCTTACTCACTGTCCAATCTCCTCTCCAATCAGACCCAACTGCCCTTACAGTAAAGAACCCCTTCCTATGCTGATGGTGAGATCTCCTTTCCTCCCCACCAATGAATCACTCATTCCCCTCTCTTGGTAGGGAATCCCATAACCTGACTGTCCTTACAGTAAAGAACCCCTTCCTATGCTGATGGTGAGATCTCCTTTCCTCCCCACCAATGAATCACTCATTCCCCCTCTCTTGGTAGGGAATCCCATAACCTGACTGTGCTTACAGTAAAGAGCCCGTTCCTATGCTGATGGTGAGATCTCCTTTCCTCCCCACCAATGAATCACTCATTCCCCTCTCTTGGTAGGGAATCCTATAACCTGACTGCCCTTACAGTAAAGAACCCCTTCCTATGCTGATGGTGAGATCTCCTTTCCTCCCCACCAATGAATCACTCATTCCCCTCTCTTGGTTGGGAAGCCCATAACCTGACTGTCCTTACAGTAAAGAACCCTTCCTATGCTGATGGTGAAATCTCCTTTCCTCCCCACCAATGAATCACTCATTCCCCCTCTCTTGGTAGGGAATCCCATAACCTGACTGCCCTTACAGTAAAGAACCCCTTCCTATGCTGATGTGAGATCTCCTTTCCTCCCCACCAATGAATCACTCATTCCCCTCTCTTGGTAAGGAATCCCATAACCTGACTGTCCTTACAGTAAAGAACCCCTTCCTATGCTGATGGTGAGATCTCCTTTCCTCCCCACCAATGAATCACTCATTCCCCATCTCTTGGTAGGGAATCCCATGACCTGACTGTCCTTACAGTAAAGAACCCCTTCCTATGCTGATGGTGAAATCTCCTTTCCTCCCCACCAATGAATCACTCATTCCCCTCTCTTGGTAAGGAATCCCATAACCTGACTGTCCTTACAGTAAAGAACCCCTTCCTATGCTGATGGTGAGATCTCCTTTCCTCCCCACCAATGAATCACTCATTCCCCATCTCTTGGTAGGGAATCCCATAACCTGACTGTCCTTACAGTAAAGAACCCCTTCCTATGCTGATGGTGAAATCTCCTTTCCTCCCCACCAATGAATCACTCATTCCCCTCTCTTGGTAAGGAATCCCATAACCTGACTGCCCTTACAGTAAAGAACCCCTTCCTATGCTGATAGTGAGATCTCCTTTCCTCCCCACCAATGAATCACTCATTCCCCTCTCTTGGTAGGGAATCCCATAACCTGACTGTCCTTACAGTAAAGAACCCCTTCCTATGCTGATGGTGAGATCTCCTTTCCTCTCCACCAATGAATCACTCATTCCCCCTCTCTTGGTAGGGAATCCCATAACCTGACTGTCCTTACAGTAAAGAACCCCTTCCTATGCTGATGGTGAGATCTCCTTTCTTCCCCACCAATGAATCACTCATTCCCCCTCTCTTGGTAGGGAATCCCATAACCTGACTGCCCTTACAGTAAAGAACCCCTTCCTATGCTGATGGTGAGATCTCCTTTCCTCCCCACCAATGAATCACTCATTCCCCCTCTCTTGGTAGGGAATCCCATAACCTGACTGTCCTTACAGTAAAGAACCCCTTCCTATGCTGATGGTGAGATCTCCTTTCCTCCCCACCAATGAATCACTCATTCCCCCTCTCTTGGTAGGGAATACAAATAATAATAATTACACATAATTACAAATAATAATAACCCACACAGCAAAGAAACTGTAACCCCTGACCCGACAGGTGAGTGACTATCCAGTGGGACAGGTGAGTGACAGGTGAGACTACACCTTCTCAGTACAATAAACAAGAGCCCCCGGTCTTTGCATTGGGGAGGGGCTGTCCCTTCCAGTCATGTCCTGCCCTGTTGTAGGGAGTTTGGCCAAAGGAGAAATGTTCCACAGTTGAGAGTCCCACAGAGCTGCACCGTAGGTTCTGACTTTGACACGGGGTAAGTAATGAGGGTTTATTATATGGGAGGGAACGAGAATAATAATAATAATATAATTACAGTTATTCCCTGGAGAGACAGTGATCTGAGCAAACTTTCCTTTCCTTGGGGGTGTCACATTAAGGAGAGGGGCCCCGGGGTCGTTAGAGCCCCTGATGAATTCTCTATCTGCACCTGTGAATAAGAGATCTGCTGGGGGGGGGGTGCTGAGCAGGAGTTTGTTCATTTGGGGGCCAGTGGACTTTATCCTATAAAATGTGTCGCCCCAAAACCATATCCGTAAGGACCCCCAGAAATATGTAGAAATAAATGGATTTCAGTATCACTTGCCCTTTAGTCTGCCCCCCCCTCGTTACTATAGAAGGAATTTCTCTCATTAGCACCAAACACCATATCTATGTAATATAATATATGGGGGGGCCCTATCCCACCTCCATGTTATATTTATGTAATATAATGTATGGGGGGGCCCTGTCCCACCATGTGCCCAATAATAATAATAATAACAACAATAATATTAATAATAATAATAAGGCAGGTGCCAGTCAGAAATGGGGGGGGTATTTTATCCCTTGGGATTGCACATTCGTGCCCCCCCAGAAGGCCTTGGGTTGGAAGGGGAGGTTTAGGTTCTGTGTTTGCTCTGGGAATTCACAGGTTAATCATTGTTACTGTGGCCCCAGTCCTACCAAAGGGGCCCCCGGGGCATCTATTTCTGGGCAGGTCAATCTCATTCAAATAAAATAAATAAAATCCATAAAAAAATTATTTTACACCAGTTTTTGGTTGTGACTACCAAACTGAAAAAGGTTCAGAAACGTGAATTCCATTGGGTTCCATTGAACTCTGACGGGGGGCAACTGTAACATTTAACCCTTTCACCCCCCGACAGATAACTGCTCTAATCGCACAAGATGATGGCAGAGAAGGACTCGAACAACCCAAACATGGATCCACCTCAGGTTCTGATTAGCAATGGCGGAGGGGAAATTCCACCCAAAAAGGTTTCCTGTTGCGCCAACCTGAAGGTAACATTATTATTATTAATCTATGAAATGATGTCTGACCCTTTACTGAAGTCTCATTTCCAGGTCCATCCCTTGTACATTGGGTCTTATTGACCATTGGGTCCATCAAGATATTCCGCCAACAGTTTGCGCCCAACCCGATGACCCATGATAATTGTGGCAAATCCAGCTGTGACCTTGGCTCGGGTTCAGAGGGTTGTTTGAGTTAGATAGGAAGGGGCAGCAAGGATTGTGCTCTGGGTAATATTTAATCCCTTGAAACGTTTCATCCCTGACCGGTCAATAGAATGTTAAACAAAGACACGTGAACCCCAACACCAGCCCAAACTTGTACAGATAAAATCTTCAGTCAAATGTAAGCAAATCTGGTGCTGTCACACAGTCTTTCTCTATCTCAGAACCTTTTCCTTGTGGATAGAGAGATCCTCTGGTTTCCAGCTTCATAAATAGACAACTTCAATGGAAACCACCCATGGTCCTCATCAACTGTCACAACTGGGACCTTTCTCCTCTTCAAAAAATTCTGACTTTGATATAAAAAAAAAATGTATTTGAATTTCCTCCTAATTCTATATAAAATACTTTCAGTAAATATTTGCATGTAAATGTTGACCTTGTTTCCCACTGCCCCATTCTTGGCCAAGTCAAAAATGTTCTACCTGAGGCTGAAGAGCCTCTCATTGGGATAATGAATTTAATTTCCCCTGTTCATAAAATTCTCATTTTGATTTTAAAAAGTTTATTCTCAACTCCTCCAATTGATAAAGTCCTTCCAGTGATAGTTTTAGCTGCAACAGCTTGAGCCATCCTACACTTGGCCAAAGATCCATCAACATTTTCATTCAGATTTTCACCAAAAATACTTCATAAGTAGAGGAGAAGGAAACAAGAATAAACTTTTTTACTCAAAATAAATGTGAACAGGAAAAACCATGGAGAACCTGTTCCGGTTCTGATGGTTTCTACACTGGTTTCCAGCTTCATAAATAGACAACTCCAATGGAAACCACCCAAGGTCCTCATCAACCATCACAACTGGGACCTTTCTCCTCTTCAAAAAATTCTGACTTTGATGAAAAAAAATGTATTTGAATTTCCTCCTAATTCTATATATACTTTCAGTAATTATTTGCATGTAAATGTTGACCTTGTTTCCCACTGCCCCATTCTTGGCCAAGTCAAAAATGTTCTACCTGAGGCTGAAGAGCCTCTCATTGGAATAATGAATTTAATTTCCCCTGTTCATAAAATTCTCATTTTGATTTTTAAATGTTTATTCTCATCTCCTCCAATTTATAAAGTCCTTCCAGTGATAGTTTTAGCTGCAACAGCTTGAGCCATCCTACACTTGGCCAAAGATCCATCAACATTTTCATTCAGATTTTCAATAAAATACTTCATAAGTAGAAGAGAAGGAAACAAGAATAAACTTTTTTACTCAAAATAAATGTGAACAGGAAAAACAATGGAGAACCTGTTCCGGTTCTGATGGTTTCTATGGGCACCTTTAACAGAGGAACTAATGGAACAATCGTTGTTCTTTCAATAACCTCTTGTGGTTTCTATTGGACGTGACTATTCATTAAGCTTTAAAAATGTCCATGGAATCAGGCATTCATGCAACCAAGGAAAGGTATCAAGGTAGTCAGAAGTCGGAATTGTCCATTCAGCAGTTGACCAGTAGACCTAAGTCAACGTGATGTTTCTCCTGGCAGATGTTCCTGGTGGCCCTGTGCTTCAGCTACTTTGCCAAAGCTTTCTCAGGGAGTTATATGAAAAGCTCCATCACGCAGATTGAGAGGAGGTTTGACATCTCATCATCCACTGTGGGGATGATCGATGGAAGTTTTGAGATTGGTAACTACTGACTCTTGACTCTTTTCGCTGCTTTGCTGTAACTGCCATGCACTCATGTGAATTTTTGGTTGTAGGCAATTTATTGGTGATCTCCTTCGTTAGTTACTTTGGAGCACAGTTTCACAGGCCAAGAATTATCGCAGCCGGCTGTATCTTGATGTCCATTGGGAGTTTCCTCACTGCAATGCCGCACTTCTTCATGGGACCGTATGTAATATCCTAAATCTTCCGTAATAACCACATCACTTCCCATTCCTAGAGAGGCTGGCATTCCCATCAACCCTACCCAGCCTAGTACCATGACTAGGCCCTCACAATTCCCTAATAGCTACATGAAACCCTTAGCATTCTAATGTTTATATAGGTAACCCTCACAACTCTACTACATTTACAAGTAACTCTCACAACTCTACTACATGTACACGTAACCCTAACAACTCTACTACATGTACAGGTAACCATCACAACTCTGCTACATGTACAGGTAACCCTAACAACTCTACTACATGTACACGTAACCCTAACAACTTTACCACATGTACAGGTAACCCTCACAACTCTACTACATGAACACGTAACCCTAACAACTCTACTACATGTACAGGAAACCCTCACAACTCTACTACATCTACAGGTAACTCTCACAACTCTACTACATGTACAGGTAACCCTCACAACTCTACTACATGTACAGGAAACCCTCACAACTCTACTACATCTACAGGTAACTCTCACAACTCTACTACATGTACAGGTAACCCACACAACTCTACTACATGTACAGGTAACCCTCACAACTCTACTACATGTACAGGTAACCCTCACAACTCTGCTACATGTACAGGTAAATCTCACAACTCTGCTACATGTACAGGTACCTCTCACAACTCTACTACATGTACAGGTAACCCTCACAACTCTACTACATGAACAGGTAACCCTCACAACTCTACTACATGTACAGGTAACCCTCACAACTCTGCTACATGTACAGGTAACCCTCACAACTCTACTACATGTACAGGTAACACTCACAACTCTACTACATGTACAGGTAACTCTCACAACTCTGCTACATGTACAGGTACCTCTCACAACTCTACTACATGTACAGGTACCCCTCACAACTCTACTACATGTACAGGTAACCCTCACAACTCTACTACATGTACAGGTAACCCTCACAACTCTGCTACATGTACCATAATTCTCACAACTCTACTACATGTACAGGTAACTCTCACAACTCTGCTACATGTACAGTTAACTCTACTACATGTACAGGTAACCCTCACAATGCTACTACATGTACAGGTACCTCTCACAACTCTGCTACATGTACAGGTAACTCTACTACATGTACAGGTAACCCTCATAACTCTACTACATGTACAGGTAACCCTCACAACTCTGCTACATGTACGGTAACTCTCACAACTCTGCTACATGTACAGGTAACCCTCCCAACTCTACTACATGTAAGGTAACTCTCACAACTCTACAGCATGAACAGGTAACCCTCACAACTCTGCTACATGTACAGGTAACTCTCACAACTCTACTACATGTACAGGTACCCCTCACAACTCTGCTACATGTACAGGTAACTCTCACAACTCTACTACATGTACAGGTACCCCTCACAACTCTACTACATGTACAGGTAACCCTCACAACTCTACTAAATGTACAGGTACCTCTCACAACTCTGCTACGTGTACAGGTAACTCTACTACATGTACAGGTAACCCTTACAACTCTGCTACATGTACCATAACTCTCACAACTCTGCTACATGTACAGGTAACTCTACTACATGTACAGGTAACCCTCACAATGCTACTACATGTACAGGTAACTCTCACAACTCTGCTACATGTACAGGTAACTCTACTACATGCACAGGTAACCCTCATAACTCTACTACATGTACAGGTAACCCTCACAACTCTGCTACATGTACGGTAACTCTCACAACTCTGCTACATGTACAGGTAACCCTCCCAACTCTACTAAATGTAAGGTAACTCTCACAACTCTACAGCATGAACAGGTAACCCTCACAACTCTGCTACATGTACAGGTAACTCTCACAACTCTACTACATGTACAGGTACCCCTCACAACTCTGCTACGTGTACAGGTACCCCTCACAACTCTACTACGTGTACAGGTAACCCTCACAACTCTACTACATGTACAGGTAACCCTCACAACTCTACTAAATGTACAGGTACCTCTCACAACTCTGCTACGTGTACAGGTAACCCTCACAACTCTACTACATGTACAGGTAACCCACACAACTCTGCTACATGTACCGTAACTCTCACAACTCTACTACATGTACAGGTAACTCTCACAACTCTGCTACATGTACAGGTACCTCTCACAACTCTACTACATGTACGATAACTCTCACAACTCTGCTACATGTACAGGTAACTCTACTACATGTACAGGCAACCCTCACAATGCTACTACATGTACAGGTACCTCTCACAACTCTGCTACATGTACAGGTAACTCTACTACAGGCACAGGTAACCCTCATAACTCTACTACATGTACAGGTAACCCTCACAACTCTGCTACATGTACGGTAACTCACACAACTCTACAGCATGAACAGGTAACCCTCACAACTCTGCTACATGTACAGGTAACTCTCACAACTCTACTACATGTACAGGTACCCCTCACAACTCTGCTACGTGTACAGGTACCCCTCACAACTCTACTACATGTACAGGTAACCCTCACAACTCTACTACATGTACAGGTAACCCTCACAACTCTGCTACATGTACGGTAACTCTCACAACTCTGCTACATGTACAGGTAACCCTCACAACTCTACTACATGTACAGGTAACCCTCACAACTCTACTACATGTACAGGTAACCCTCACAACTCTACTAAATGTACAGGTACCTCTCACAACTCTGCTACGTGTACAGGTAACCCACTCAACTCTGCTACATGTACCGTAACTCTCACAACTCTACTACATGTACGGGTAACTCTCACAACTCTGCTACATGTACAGGTACCTCTCACAACTCTACTACATGTACGGTAACTCTCACAACTCTGCTACATGTACAGGTAACTCTACTACATGTACAGGTAACCCTCACAATGCTACTACATGTACAGGTACCTCTCACAACTCGGCTACATGTACAGGTAACTCTACTACATGCACAGGTAACCCTCATAACTCTACTACATGTACAGGTAACCCTCACAACTCTGCTAAATGTACGGTAACTCTCACAACTCTACTACATGTACTGGTAACCCTCCCAACTCTATTACATGTAAGGTAACTCTCACAACTCTACAGCATGAACAGGTAACCCTCACAACTCTGCTACATGTACAGGTAACTCTCACAACTCTACTACATGTACAGGTACCCCTCACAACTCTGCTACGTGTACAGGTACCCCTCACAACTCTACTACGTGTACAGGTAACCCTCACAACTCTACTACATGTACAGGTAACCCTCATAACTCTACTAAATCTACAGGTACCTCTCACAACTCTGCTACGTGTACAGGTAACCCTCACAACTCTACTACATGTACAGGTAACCCACACAACTCTGCTACATGTACCGTAACTCTCACAACTCTACTACATGTACGGGTAACTCTCACAACTCTGCTACATGTACAGGTACCTCTCACAACTCTACTACATGTACGGTAACTCTCACAACTCTGCTACATGTACAGGTAACCCTCACAACTCTACTACATGTACAGGTTACCCTCACAATTCTGCTACATGTACAAGTAACCCTAACAACTCTACTACATATACAGGTAACCATAACAACTCTACTACATGTACAGGTAACCCACACAACTCTGCTACATGTACAGGTAACCCTCACAACTCTACTACACATACAGGTACCTCTCACAACTCTACTACATGTACAGATACCCATCACATCTCTACTATATGAACCATTTTTGCCCTAGAGGAGGGTTTAATAATGTAATCACATACTAATTATTAATAAAAGTAATTATATTGATCTTATTTTTTAGGTACAAGTACGAGACAGTGAGAGGCCCTACCTCTTTACAGGGCAACGCTTCTTTCAGCATGTCTCCCTGTTTGGCTAATCAATCACTGGACAACACCCCAAAACCAGGTAAACCCTCCATGTTTCTGGGTGGAGTCTTGTGTTATAATAACACTTTGCCTGTTTTCATGGCATACATGTATATGTGCCATTCTACCTTTCTTGGTTTGGAATTACCAAATTTATACCTGTGTGACTCAATCTCACCCAAAATCCCACTCTCAGCAACTCAGGCTCCGACTGATGCTGAAGTGGCCTCATTATATATGTTACTTGCCCTTGATATGTAGATTTTTCCACCAAAGTGATATTTAATCACGGAATTTCCTTTTCAGATTGTGTAACAGAAAATGGTTCCTACATGTGGGTTTTCCTACTAGTGGGAAATGTTTTACGGGGAATCGGGGAAACTCCGGTGTCTCCTCTCGGAATTTCCTACCTGGATGATTTTTCAAGGCCGGAAAACACTCCCCTACATATTGGTAAGTTTTTATATCCAACTCTCACTCACTAAAATTCATTTGAAAGGATCCTTTTCCCAATTAAGCAGATATCGCCTTGGATGAATCCGGACTTATGCCTTGTCTTGGTTCCATTTTCAGTGGAACGACGTTTGTCCTGTCCCTATAAAAAAAACATATTGTTCCCCAATATAGAGGATGAGAAGTAACTAGCCTTTTTTTCGGCAGCTTGTTTGCACACCGTAGCCATGTTTGGCCCTATGACTGGCTTCATGTTGGGCTCCTATCTCGCAAGACTATATGTCGACATTGGCTTTGTGGATACAGGTAACTGGGAATCCCACAATCCTTTCTGTGGATCATTAATTGGAACTTGTTCACGTCATCTTTCTTCTTCTTTTTTAGTTTTTTCTTCTTCATCTTTATGACACAAATAGCTAATTAATTATGAATGAACAAATACAATTTGCATACAGTTTGGCATTTGGCCATAACCTAAACATTTTGCAGTAAATATTTTACTAATGTTACAATAGGATTCTGTTTATCATTCATTGAAACTTGTTTAATTCTTCTTTCTTTTTTGCTCCTCTTCTCTTTTTAGTTCTTTCTTCTTCCTCCCTCTTTCTCTTCTTGTTTAATCACATTTCTTATTATTGTTCATCTTTCTTCATTTTTCCTCATACTTCCTTTGTTTTTCCTTCTTTCTTCTCTTTTTCTTTCTTATTTCTTTTGTCTTCTTCCTTCATTCTTCTTTCAACAATGTTCTCCCTTCTTCTTACTTCTTTCCTCTTCTTTCTCCTTCTTATTTTCTTCTTTTTCTTCTTTTTTTAGCATTCTTTGTTTTTCTTCTCTTGTTCTATATTTTTCTTTCATCTTTCCTTATTCCTCTTTCTCTTATTTAATCTTCTCATTTCTTGTTTTTCTTCCTTCTCTTCTTTCCGTTCTTCTTTTTTTCTCATTCTCATTCTTCCTTCCTCTCTCTCTTCTTTCTTCTTATTTAATCTTACAATTTAGTTTTCTCCTTTTTATTCCTTCTTTTTTCTTTCTTATTTCCCTTGTATCATTTTCCCTCTTTATCTTCATATTTAATCGTATTCTTTCTCTTTTACTCCCTTTTCATCTTCCTTCTTTTGCTCTCTTACTTTTCCTGTTTTTTTTCTCCATCTTCTTTTTTCTTCTTCCTTCGCTAGTTCTTTAATATTTATCTATCCTTCTTTCCTCTTTCTCTTCATTCTTCTTTTGATATTCCAATGTCTTGTTTTTGTTCTTTTTAATTCTTTTTTTCTTTCTTTTTCTAATTTCCCTTTTATTGTCTTCCCTCTTTATCTTCTTTTGATCTTCCTTTTCTTTCTTCTTATTGTTTAATCACCCTGTTTCTTCTTCTTTTTTCTTTTCCTTTGTGGAACATGCAGCTAGTTAATTATGGATGCACAAATACTGAACCCAGTCCAAACCCTGATTTGCATATGATTTAGTTTGAGCCCTTTTTGGAGGACATAATCTGCTGTACCAAATCCAACCCCTATTAGTCTAGTGATTTAAAAGCTCAGATTTTCTCAGATTTAAATATGCAAATTGTGGTTTGGACTTGGCTCAGTATTTGGCGTTGTCCAAAAATGGTGATGGGTTTTATTTATAAAACAGGTGCTCTGCCATGGGATTTTAACAACTAACCATGACAATGAATTAATTTCTTCTTTCCAATACAAAGCTCCTTGTACAAATAAAGATGGCAAAAATATTTCACAAATCCTTTTGGAATGCGCTGAATGGGAAGGGGGGGTATATAAGAGCAAATGATGGTTTGTGGAGTTTTGGGAGGTTGGTTCTTTTCCAAGTATTACCTCAAATTAGAAGACGGCAGGTCAGGACTGACACAAGTTTCTGTTCCAGATACAATAACCATTACACCACAGGATACACGTTGGGTTGGCGCCTGGTGGATCGGTTTTCTTCTTGCCGGAACCATAACACTCATGTCTGCCATCCCCTTCTTTTTCCTACCCAAGAGCTTGAAAGAAGAGAAGTCAGAGGAGCTGAAACTCCAAGCTAAGGAAGGGGAAGGAAAGGAAGACAAACGGAAGGAAAAGCCCACAGTGCAAGGTGAGTGTCTCGTTCTTTGGTTTGACATTGAAGAATAGTTGGACGTCCTGCGAATGAATTAAGATTTTTCCATTTCATTTTCATTGTAGGTTTCTTTGCTGCCCTGAAGAAATTGTGTTTCAACCGGTTATTCGTCATGTTGATTTGTATCACCCTCATGCAGACCAACAGCTTCATTGGCTTTATTACATACAAACCCAAATACATGGAGCAGCAATACGGCCAGTCCATCTCCAAGGCCAACTTTGTTACTGGTGAGTGAATGGCTTAAGCCAAGTGCCATGACATATTGTTTCTACTGACACGACCCACCGTGGAGACCCTCGCGCTTAATTCTTCATTTCTCAATAATTAGGAAAGAATCGCTAGTACAACACTCACTTTTGATGTCATTCTCTTGCAGGGGTAGCTACATTACCAGCAGCAGCACTGGGGATGTTCTTCGGGGGTCTGATTATGAAGAGGTACAAGTTTGGACTACTGGGGGCATCTAAGATGGCATTTTGCACCTCCCTCCTGGCGTTTCTCCTGTCCCTTTCAGCTTTTTTCATTGGTTGCAAAAACAACAATGTTGCAGGAATAACAGTGACATATGATGGGTAAGTTCATACACCCTAACCCTACAATTCCGTTCCCCCAAAACCATGGGGTTATGATGCATTACAAAGGGGAAGCCATTTTGGTTTGTGTAGCGATTTATGAACTGGCACAAAACTGCTTTCATTTGGGTTAAACCAAGAGATCAGGACTTCTATGTTGTTCATTCCCTCCACTGAGTAACCCCTCCTAGAGAAGTAGATAATAAGGATTTTATAGTATTAATAAGTATTAGAGTGGACATTTATATTGTTTAAAATATGGAAGAAGATGATGTGAATGATGGGCAATCTTTAGCGGTTTTGGGGTCCTTTACACAACCTGCACCTTTCCAGATATTGTTGATCAAAGTTCTCAGAATCGCCTCAAAGCCTTCTTTGTGGGGCCCATGAATACTGGGGTTTTACATAGTCAGTTCTGCTTGCACCCCACTAAAAGGCAACTGTGATGCTTCTTACTTTCATACAAAGCTCATACTTGTCCTTTATTTCATACTGTGTTTGTTTGTCACAAAGAGACTGAACCTTCTGTCCTCATCATCCAAACTCTCATATCCTTCATTTCTTTCCATTTAGGGTAAAAGTGGATCATATTCAAGACAGAATTATATATTCACCCTGTAACTCTGACTGTCACTGTTCATCAAAGCAATGGGACCCCGTGTGTGGAGACAATGGCGTCACCTACATGTCCGCTTGTTTAGCCGGGTGCAAGGCTTCAGCTGGAACTGGGAGGGGCACAGTGAGTATAATACAGTCTCACATTCTCCCCTCAGTGACTTCTAATATCCTTATCAGTTACAGTAGGGGGTACATTATCCCTTATAATACATGAGTGATACTCAGAGTTCCCTGTATAACTCAGCCTGTAGCCTTGTGTCTTTATATGGTCACAGAACAACCCCTCAGTGACTTCTAATATCCTTATCATTTACAGTAGGGGGTACATTATCCCTTATAATACATGAGTGATACTCAGAGTTCCCTGTATAACTCAGCCTGCAGCCTTGTGCCTTTATATGGTCACAGAACAACCTCTCAGTGACTTCTAATATCCTTATCATTTACAGTAGGGGGTACATTATCCCTTATAATACATGAGTGATACTCAGAGTTCCCTGTATAACTCAGCCTGCAGCCTTGTGCCTTTATATGGTCACAGAACAACCCCTCAGTGACTTCTAATATCCTTATCATTTACAGTAGGGGGTACATTATCCCGTATAATACATGAGTGATACTCAGAGTTCCCTGTATAACTCAGCCTGCAGCCTTGTGCCTTTATATGGTCACAGAACAACCCCTCAGTGACTTCTAATATCCTTATCAGTTACAGTAGGGGGTACATTATCCCTTATAATACATGAGTGATACTCAGAGTTCCCTGTATAACTCAGCCTGCAGCCTTGTGCCTTTATATGGTCACAGAACAACCCCTCAGTGACTTCTAATATCCTTATCAGTTACAGTAGGGGGTACATTATCCCTTATAATACATGAGTGATACTCAGAGTTCCCTGTATAACTCAGCCTGCAGCCTTGTGCCTTTATATGGTCACAGAACAACCCCTCAGTGACTTCTAATATCCTTATCATTTACAGTAGGGGGTACATTATCCCTTATAATACATGAGTGATACTCAGAGTTCCCTGTATAACTCAGCCTGCAGCCTTGTGCCTTTATATGGTCACAGAACAACCCCTCAGTGACTTCTAATATCCTTATCATTTACAGTAGGGGGTACATTATCCCTTATAATACATGAGTGATACTCAGAGTTCCCTGTATAACTCAGCCTGCAGCCTTGTACCTTTATATGGTCACAGAACAACCCCTCAGTGACTTCTAATATCCTTATCATTTACAGTAGGGGGTACATTATCCCTTATAATACATGAGGGAACTTGCCTCCCCCACACCAGACCTATCCTTTGTATATATGATACAGGTGATTATTTTGGGGTTCATTTCAGGTCTATCACAACTGTTCGTGCATTGACTCCGCACTCTCCCCAGCAGTCAATTCCTCAGCCCATTTGGGGGTCTGTCCGCGAGGGTCCGATTGCAGCACAATGTTTCTGATTTACGTAGTCACACAAGCCCTCCTCACATTTATATATGCCTTGGGGGCCTCCTCGGCTTACGTCCTGCTGCTCTGGTAAGTACGGGCCTGGGGCAGTTAAAGGGGCAGATAAACCTGTAGAAGCCACTGGGTCGGCCGATGTCCTGAATGCGATTGTGTTTGTGTCTCAGGTGTGTGAGTCCAGAGCTGAAGTCACTGGCCGTGGGGGTCTTTATGCTGCTCATACGCACACTGGGTAAGTGGGGACCCCTGCACTGGCCCCATGGGGGGTTAGAAGGGGTCATTACTGCTCATTAATCAGCGTTTTTGCTTCTCAGCGGGGATTCCGGCCCCAATATACTTTGGCACAATAATTGACAAGTCCTGTCTGAAATGGGGGACCAGGCAGTGCGGCGGGAGAGGGGCCTGTCGCTTGTACGATGCCGACTCCTTCAGGTAAAACCCCCCTATTCTTCACTAAAGATCTCAGGGACCCCCCACATTCATATGGTTGCATCCAGGGTTGCCATCAAGGGGGTACAGTAAGATTCTCTATGGCTGCCTTGTAACCCCATTCAAATTTGGGGTGTCTGTGTCTTTGCAGGACGAGGTTCCTGGGTCTGACCACTGGGATCCGCGCCCCCTCCTATATCCTCTTCTTCATTTTCATTGTGATGGCGACGAGACAATTCCCCACGGGCACCGGCGCAGCCCCCAAACCTGCGGAGAAGAGCGACAAGAAGGAGCTTTATAGCAACGGAGCCAGTGCCGAGGAATGTGCCGCGTTCCAGGCGGAGAAAGAAACTCATATTTAATGGGAAATGGTCCCCACCAGAACTGGACTCAGTAGATAATGCACCCCCTGTTCTCTCTCTTAGCTGGGGGCCCCCCAGTAGATCTTGAGCCAGTGACTAGTAGATCCCAGCACTGGCCACAGCCATTCTCCAAGAGCCTTCTGGGTAATTCCGGACGTAACTGGCTTGGGAAATGGGCGCTGTCACTTTAAATATATTTGGCACCCAGTAGGTGGCGCCTAACGTTTCCCAGCACCCACAGACCACAACTCATTCCCTTTGCTGCAGTTGAATAAATGTGGGGTACAGTGGGGTTACTCATAACACATCTATGCCAGTGATACCAGCGGTGCAGCCCATTGGGTCACTCACTGGCTCACACCCATGGAAATCAGAAATCCAGACGTCTATAATAAGCAAATAATTGTAATTTTTTTAGAAATGATTTTCCTTAGAAATTAAACAGAACCGTGTACTTTGGTGACACCTAGAGGCCATTATGCTAACTGCAGCCCTGGGCACAGGAATGTCCTAATTTCCAGTATCTTTTCACTAGTGGTTGTTAAATTGCCATCTTTGTTTCTAGTTGTAAAAATGGAGGGGGTCGCTGACCCCGGCAGCCAAGAGACTATTACTCTGCTTGGCTGCAGCTTTATGGATACTGTGACTTTTTATTTCTTCTATTCCAGCCTGTCTCCTGTCTCTCATGCAAACCGCGGCCTGGTTGCTGGGCTAAATTGCACCATAGCAACCAAAATAAAAAAAATACCAATAAAAAAAAAAATTGCCTGTGAATATCATTGTTGACATAAAAAAAAATTGAATTTGAAGGTGACGCACCCCTTTAATGCTGGGGTACACTATAGATTTGACTGGCAATGGATTTCTTATCTGTTTTATGTGCCATTTACTATGGACCCCGTCTGGGGTTTACGGATTTGGTTATAAAGAGGGGGTGCTATGACTTTTGGGGAGGCATCCCTTCGCACTTTTGTGATTTTAACATGAATTCAATAAAGTTGGTTTTATTTGATGAAATGATTGGCCGATCCGTCGTTCACAAAAGGTCAGATCTGCCCAAACAGCAGCCCCCCTTTCAGTCAGTCTAGGGAAACCCCTCATTGGTTGCTATGGTAACCGCAGCAGTTCAGTTTTGCACCCTCCAGTACAAAGAGATTGCATCACTGGGTTGGGAGGGGGAAGATTCTCTCTCAGGGGTCAAAGTCCCATTTAAGTTAATCTGCTGCCGGAAATTTGTGCCTCTCACTGGCGGTTCTGAAAAGTCGGATCGGCGGCGACCCAGTGGGACTCTGGAAGATCTGACCAATATCGGCCTCACTGAATTTCCATGGTAACAAAACTGGGCCAATATATGAGTTAGTGCGGGTCGGCACATACATTGGCACTGCACGGGCTGTTTATTGCTGGTTATTAATTAGCCGCTGATTCCTTTCCTGCCATATAACGTGGGTCTGAACCCCCCTTTACTGGGCCGTTCCCAGGCCCTGCACCCATAGGTGCTCCACCCAGTGTCCCATGAATAGGCATTACTATGGGATATACAGGTGCAGAGCAGTGGGCACCGTTATTATGGGGTATGCTGGGAAAAAAATGGTAATTCTATCAAAAACACCCACTGCAATTATAGGGGTTTCATTGCACTAATATCCTCCTTTTTTATAGAATAATCCCATTTACTAAATGCTGCCACCTTTGAACCTGTTAGTAAGATGTGAGTGTAGTTTTGTTTCCCCTGCCTTTACTCAGCATTCTTACCCTGACTCCCCCATAGCAACCTGGGAATGATACCCTGGTTACTGCTCAGCCTCTAGCAATAAATATATATACTGTATATATCTCCCATGTACTGACTGAGAAGTGACCCCCGGAGACACAAATGCCCCTGGAGGTATTGAGATTGAGTTTTCCTGGGATGTGGGGCCCTTTAAATAACCCCCGTCCCACTGGACATTCTGGTAGAAACGAGAAGGAATTGGTAACGTATTGTCCCATGTCCTCACCTGACCTCACTGCTGTTTTTTAAGGAAAAACAGGGAACTAGGGGGGGTACACACTGCTTTGCTTTTTAGTCCTGCCCCGTCTAACCCCACCCTAGGAGTACCCACCTTATACAAACATTAGCAGATGGGAAGGGGGGTGCTATGACTTTGTTAGCCCGGCCTTTGGACTCTTGCTTAGAAATTAACCCAAAAGTGTGAAATGGTTTGGTCGGGATCCAGGGATTGGTCACGTTCTTTGCTGGAGTCCTCAGGGGTGGTCAGTGAGGGAAGGGCTCCTACTTCTTGTATCTCTCCAACAGGAATCTGAGAATCCATCTCTCGCCCTGACCGTGATGTCCCAGACTGAGAGGAAGACTTGCTAGATAGGCTTTATTGCACTGACTCGTTTGCTGTTATTCTGTGTGTTTCTTGATCGTTCACTACGGGGGGCTGTATGAGGAACCCACCTGATACACAGACCGACACTTTTCTGTTTGGTAGGTCATCGTCTGTGCCAATACCCCGGGCTGGAAATACCTCAAGACACTAGGGTAAGGCAACTCAAGAGGAACAATGGGCCAAGTGGCTCGGAATGGGTCAGCCAAGAAGCCACGTGGCATCTCCAAACTGAAGGTAAGTGACTTTCCCCTCTGCCCAACAAGTCTGCCGAGAGGGACTTACTGTGTATATATATATATATATCTGGTATACAATCTGTCCCTAGACACGGGCTTCCCTTCCATTGCTGCTTGGGGTGGGGACCAAGTTAGCAGCGCACAGGCTCCCTATATCATATGAGGTGCCCCATGCATTGGCCGATATGGACCTTCAACAGATGGACTTTTGCCACCTGCCCCATTCCCAAACCGATCCAATATCCAAAGTACATGGATCAGGTGGGCCACCATACACGTCTGACCCCCTTTAGTCTTGGCTAAACAGATTTCTGGTCCAAACAGAACCTTCATAACAGAACTGGATCCATGAGTGTGGCGGGTTCAGGAAGTGGGACAAGTTGAATATGAAATATTTGAAGGAATTGACAAAAATACCAGATTTGGTTTCTACTGAAACTTTTTGATCCAATTTCAGATATTTATCTTCGCTCTATCGTACGCCTACGTTGCCAAGACCCTGGCCTATGCCTACTCGGAAAGCATCATCACCCAGATAGAGAGAAGGTTCAACATCCCGTCCTCCACCATCGGCATCATCAATGGCAGCTTCACCATCGGTACTTTTACTTCTCCCATTCCCAAAATGATTTAGTTCTAGAAATCTGAAAAGCAGGTAGGTACAGGTCAGTAGTACAGTAGGACCAAGATCCTTGATTGAAAGGGAAAGATCAAACCATTGGCTGATGGATGATCCAACTATGATTGGTCACCTGGTTTCTCGTGGGTAGTGGGCCCTGCTACAAGGGTGTGTGGCACAGGAATGGTCACTGCCTTCTGAAATATATCAGGATTTCATGTATTTTATTGTAGGCGGGCTCTTTTGAGACAATTTGTACCATTCTTCTGGCTGATGAACTATTTGCGGTTGGTCATTTCTATTCTAACAAAATAATCCCATTTCCCATAGGGAACGTGCTGGTAATTGCCTTTGTGAGCTACTTCGGTGCCAAACTACATCGACCCAAAGTAATTGGGCTGGGGTGCTTGATCATGTCCCTTGGGAGTGGTCTGGCGGCGTTACCCCACTTGCTGATGCCGAGGTGAGTGGTGAGTTCCCCCCCCCCACAGATCGTGGATAGGGCAGATTTTGCCAATGATTTGCCCAAGTGGTAAGGAAATCTATCATGATTTTAAACACGGATTTAGCAGCAGATGAAGATTTGATCGAGTCTGGCAGAGTTTATTCTATGTTGAAGGACAAGTTCACCTTTCGTGAGAGACACCATTAGTCAACCTGTATTTTGGGCATCTCTTTGCTCATTCACTGGCAACTTCTCTGAGCTCAGAGATATAATGGGAACAGTCTGCATCTCTTCCTCCCAATAGGCCATTTCCCAGCCCATCATGATGTTGAAGAACATCTTTGTCCTGTTCTTCTTGTGAAAGAACTGGACTGGTGTCCATGAAACTCAACCCATAGTAATGGAATCTCTAACCAAGTGCCTTTTCCTGAGATCTGCCCCTGGCCCCTTAGTTGCCCTTATGGACGCCAGTACAGTACAACTTTGTATTTCGATTTGAACATGCCTCAGATGGTCAGACCCTATGTTTCCACACACTGAGCACCCTATCAGGAAGCAATTGAATAAAGTGAGCACTTGAAGAACCAGTTGGTGGAAGGGTTTACACATCAGAATTTCCAGCAAGTTAAATGTCATGGAGAAGTCTACTGCCCATCAACCAGAACCAAACTTGTCCAAGTCTTCTTCTCAGCAAACTACTAACTGACAAATTTAGCTCTGCCCAGTACCATGAGCTAGCCTCTTCCAATCCTCACATGTCCTTATGTCCTCAGCAGGGTCTAGAGATGCTCTTTCTGGACAGCACCCAAGCCTCATGGATAGTAACTGTTCCACTGAGGGTCAATGGGGTCTGAGAAGAGGTGCTGAATAGTCAGAGAGTTCATTGAGTTCATTGGAAGCCATACTTTTATCATTGGCCACGCTCTGTTTGAGCTCCACATTTCATGTTGTCCTTGTATCTCTCTGCTTCTCCAGATATGAATATGAGAGCACAGTCTCGACAACAAGCAACTCCACAAGTCGGGTCCCTCTCTGTCTGGCCAACCAGAGTCTCTCACACAACGTGGAGCTCCCAGGAGGTGGGACATGAAAGCTCAGCAGGGGACGGCCATGGGTACCACTGGCATTAAGGTCTGGGCTCTGTGTGGCTCAGAATTAAGTGGCTGGTGTTTGTGTCCCACATCCTTGATTTCTATCATGCCCACCCTTGTTCTCTAACCTGGGCCATGGGAGCGTGTGGGGGCTGGAGTGACTGGAGATATGCACATTATGGTTCTGCCCCAGTCAGATAGAAATAAATTCCTACGGGAAGTGAAAGGCCAAATAATGACGTTGTCTCTGTCCCACAGAGTGTCTGGGCGGCTCCATGTCCCTGATGTGGATCTTTGTGCTGGTGGGAAATCTCCTGAAGGGAATCGGGGAGACCCCAGTAGAACCATTGGGCCTCTCATATGTGGACGAGTTCTCAAAAAAAGAAAATTCTCCCTTCTATATTGGTAATTATTATCATCATCATTTAATTATTTATATAGCGCCAAGTTACTCAGTGCTTTATTTTCCTATAATACACAAAAGCCATGAATATCCTGTAAATGATATCCTTATAAACGGTGAGTTCTGATGTCATCAGTTATAAACGGAGAGTTCTGATGTCATTTCTGTCACATGACTCACTGAAACGTGTGTATTATAATAAATAAAGTACCCCCAGTTGTAAAATATGAGGATATTAGAAGTTACCTCGGAGTTCCATGACCTGTATAAAAACACTCGGCCTTCGGCCTCGTACTTTTATATGGTCATGAAACTCCTCGGTAACTTATAATATCCTTATATTTTACAAAAGGGGGTACTTTATTCACTATATTATTTCCCTATTGTTATCCTGATTACATCCTCTATTTATTCTAATTGGTTAATAATGATTCTTTTAAAGGGGAACTTAAACTAAAAAAACTTTGACTCATTCCCAGTAACTAACTTTTCAATGGTTTAATTTATTTTCTTCAAAATAGAAAAGTTAATTTGGGGTGGACAATTATTTCGTGCAAGTACCTTCTTTGTGTCTGCATGGTGTGTGTGGGGGAGTGTATTTCCCGGTACTCGTGTGACTGTCTCTACTTCCTTTGCACGGGGGAGTGTATTTCCTGGTACTCGTGTGACTGTCTCTACTTCCTTTGCACGGGGGAGTGTATTTCCTGGTACTCGTGTGACTGTCTCTACTTCCTTTGCACGGGGGAGTGTATTTCCTGCTACTCGTGTGACTGTCTCTACTTCCTTTGCACCGGGGGGAGTGTATTTCCTGCTACTTGTGACTCTTCTTCCTATTTCCAGGGATAATACAGACCATATCGATTGTGGGGCCACTCCTGGGGTACCTACTGGCGGCTCTCTGTGCCCAGCTCTATGTGGATATTGGATCAATAAACTTGGGTAAAGTTCTCACTCTCTGAAGCCAGAACCTTCGGTGCAGGAACATTAACGTTTTCCGTGTCTCTTGTATCACAGATGACGTCACAATCGCACAAACAGATATCCGGTGGGTTGGCGCATGGTGGATTGGGTTTTTTGCCAGCTCAGGGGCATGTTTCTTGGCCACTCTACTCTTTTGGTTCCTGCCAAAATCTCTGCCCAGGGAGGGAGGGGAAAGGGATACAGAACCCAGTGAGACCCTCACCCTGGCAACGGAGGAACAGAAGGGGCAAAACACCAGCAATGAACAAGCCCCCGGGCTGAGTGGTAAGTCTACAATTTGCCCTATTTGCTTCATGCCTCCATAGCAGCTACCCAAAGCCACTGGATACAGGTATTGCCAAAGTAGAAATATAGGGGTGGGGTATGAGAACCTGAATGGGAGGAGCTAGCTTTTCCATTGGTTGCTCCTATCCGGAGTAGGTGCCCCACCTTATTGGATCGATATTTATAAGGAGATTGGTTGCCGGTGGCCCAGTTTAGGAAACCCCTGCCATTTTCTCTTGCAGAATTCCTGCGAATGATTAAAAGTCTGTTCCGAAATAAAATCTACATGCTGTTCATGATCGTCACGGTTCTGCAGTTTAACGCATTCTCCGGCTACTTCTCCTTCCTGCCCAAGTTTGTGGAGCAGCAGTACGGCAAATCCCCGTCGGAGGCCATCTTTCTGATTGGTAGGTAAGGGGGGGGACGGCCCAGGGGTCCCAAAGAGAAGAGTGGAAAGAATGAGAAGGCAATGAATTTATTGCAAACAAGAAAAATATACAAAAATAATGTGCAAAAAATTAAATAAAGTGAGCCCAACGCGTTTCGATCTTAAAGGGATACTGTCATGGGGAAAAAATTTTTTTCAAAATGAATCAGTTACTAGTGCTGCACCAGCAGAATTCTGCACTGAAATCCATTTCTCAAAAGAGCAAACAGGTTTTTTTATATTCAATTTTGAAATCTGACATGGGGCTAGACATATTGTCAATTTCCCAGCTGCCCCCAGTCATGTGACTTGTGCTCTGATAAACTTCAGTCTCTCTTTACTGCTGTACTGCAAGTTGGACTGATATCACCCCCTCCCTTTCCCCCCCAGCAGCCAAACAACAGAACAATGGGAAGGTAACCAGATAACAGCTCCCTAACACAAGATAACAGCTGCCTGGTAGATCTAAGAACAGCACTCAATAGTAAAATCCAGGTCCCACTGAGACACATTCAGTTACATTGAGAAGGAAAAACAGCAGCCTGCCAGAAAGCATTTCTCTCCTAAAGTGCAGGCACAAGTCACATGACCAGGGGCAGCTGGGAAATTGACAATATGTCTAGCCCCATGTCAGATTTCAAAATTGAATATAAAAAAATCAGTTTGCTCTTTTGAGAAATTAATTTCTGTGCAGAATTCTGCTGGAGCAGCACTATTAACTGATGCGTTTAAGAAAAAACATGTTTTTCCATGACAGGATCCCTTTAAGGGTCTTCCTCAGGGGCACAAAATAAACAAAAAATCAAACAGGCAGCTTTGAAACGCGTTGGGCTCACTTTATTATTAAATTTCTTGTATATTTTTCTTTTTTGTAATAAATTCATTGCTTTTCAAATCGGGTGTGCTATCCATTATTTTTATATTTGTAATTCATATGGAGACCCTTATGGGGAGTCACCTATGGATTTAGCACCCTGTAGTTTAACTTTAGGGTGTGCGCCTTCTATCTTTATTTTGTGAAAGAATGAGAAGGGGCTGAGGCTCCTCCCTATTGATACATGACAGCCGGAATGTCGTCTCTTAAGGGGACAGTTTCACAAGCATGGTCTGTATTTCAAGCCCCGCCCCCGAGGAGCCTCTCATGCTACAAAATGCTGCCCCCTGTATCAGTTGCTGATAGGCTGGATTTATTGCCGTGACGCTTAAATTAAATCTCTTTCCTGTAGGCGTGTACAACCTGCCCATAATAAGCCTGGGGTACTTCCTGGGCGGATACTACATGAAGAGGTTTAACGTTTCCACCTATCGGGCGGCTCAGATCGGATTCATCTCTGAAATCATGACGTTTTCCATTAATTTCTCGGTGTTTGTAATGGGCTGCAAGAATTCACCAGTGATGGATCTCACCGTGTTGTATGATGGGTACGGTCTGGCTCGGAGCACCCCCCCCCCCCCCCACGATTCCTGCTTTGAGAATCTGTGGCCCCAGGGTATACAGACCTAGAATAGAGGTGTAACTGGGAGGTCCAGGCATTGGTTGGGGTGATGTCAGAATAGTTCTGGGCTTCTAATTGACAGCTTTGGGCCGAGAGCTGCAGGCCGGAGGAATATATCCAATTATTACTTATTATATTGCAGCACTGATCACATTTCCTACCTGAACAACTTTACGTCCAGCTGCAACAGCCCCTGCGACTGCCCGTGGGACGTGTGGGACCCGGTGTGCGGGGATAACGGCCTGGTCTATATTTCGGCTTGTCACGCCGGCTGTACGGCATCTGTAGGGGAGGGGCAAAACACAGTAAGTCAGCGGGGCGGCAAGAGGGATATCACAATGATCTCAAAACTTGGGGTACCATATCTGCTTTGAATATTTAACCCCCTAGATCTTCCAGAACTGCAGCTGTGTGTTGGCCTCACCCTTCCCATCCAATGGCAGCGCCACGCTGGGCCAGTGCCCCCGGGAGGAGACATGTGACTCCATGCTCATATACTTCATGGTCATGTCTTTCATCTGCTGTCTGATCTTCTCCTTCGGAGCCATGCCGGCGTATATGGTGCTGATCCGGTAACCGGGGCAAGATTTGGGCTTACACTTTGTTAGCGCATGTGAAGTTCATTGCACAGTTGCAGTTAGTCCTTAAAGGGGAAGGAAACCTAGTCGGCGCAAACCCCCCCTCCCGTGTGTTGCCCACCCTCCCTCCTCCCCCCTGGCCTACCCGTCCCGCTGGGCAAATGCCCCTAACTTGTTACTTACCCTTCTGCGCAGGTCCAGTCCAGGGAGTTCACCGACGACATCTTCTTCCACGCGGAGATCGTCTGTGAACTCCCTGGACTGGACCTGCGCAGAAGGGTAAGTAACAAGTTAGGGGCATTTGCCCAGCGGGAAGGGTAGGCCAGGGGGGAGGAGGGAGGGTGGGCAACAAACGGGTGGGGGGGTTTGCGCCGACTAGGTTTCCTTCCCCTTTAAAGGGATACTCTCATCAGTTAATAGTGCTGCTCCAGCAGAATTCTGCGCTGAAATCCATTTCTCAAAAGAGCAAACAGATTTTTTTATATTCAATTTTGAAATCTGACATGGGGCTAGACATATTGTCAGTTTCCCAGCTGCCCCCAGTCATGTGACTTGTGCTCTGATAAACTTCAATCACTCTTTACTGCTGTACTGCAAGTTGGAGTGATATCACCCCCTCCCTTTCCCCCCCCCCCAGCAGCCAAACAACAGAACAATGGGAAGGTAACCAGATAGCAGCTCCCTAACACAAGATAACAGCTGCCTGGTAGATCTAAGAACAACACTCAATAGTACACATTCAGTTACATTGAGAAGGAAAAACAGCAGCCTGCCAGAAAGCATTTCTCTCCTAAAGTGCAGGCACAAGTCACATGACCAAGGGCAGCTGGGAAATTGACAAAATGTCTAGCCCCATGTCAGATTTTAAAATTAAATATAAAAAAATCTGTGTGCTCTTTTGAGAAATGGATTTCAGTGCAGAATTCTGCTGGAGCAGCACTATTAACTGATGCGTTTTGAAAAAAAAACATGTTTTCCGATGACAGGATCCCTTTAATAAAGTCACTGCCACCACATTAGCGCTGAGATATCACTGGAACCAGCAGAGCGGCGCCACTTAGTCACACAAGTATATATAGAATAGTATATATAGAATATCTCATATACAGGATTTCCCTCATTCTCTCTCACCTACACTGATGTTCTGCAGCCTCTCATCTCACTGCCTCCTCCTCTTCTAAACTGCACCTTAATAATAAGAATAATAATGAGAATAATAATAATAATAAGAATCATGATTCAGGGTCATAGAGCCTTTAGTGTGATTATTTCCCCGAGTGAATTACTGTCTCTGTCGGATCTTAGGAGCCTGAAACCTGAAGAAAAGTCATTGGGACTCGGCCTCCATCTACTGGCAGCACGGACTGTTGGTAAGTTTGTGTATGTACTGGGGGGCTATATGTGCCTATAGATCATACGCTAAGGGATTCGTTAGCTGGAAACCCATTATCCAGAAATTTACCCATTTTTTCTCTGTAATAATAAAATAGTAACTTGTACTTGACCCAAAGTAAGATACAATAAAGTCTTTACTGTAAGCAGAACCACCTTATTGGGTTTATTCAATGTTCAGTGCTTTTCTAGTAGACTTAAAGGAACAGTAACGTCAAAAAAAATAAAAGTGTTTTAATGTAATGAAAATATAATGCAGCGTTGCCCTGCACTGGTAAAACTGCTGTGTTTGCTTCAGAAACACTACTATAGTTTCTATAAACAAGCTGCTGTGTAGCCATGGGGGCAGCCATTCAAGCACAGGATACACAGTAGATAACAGATAAGTACTACTATAGTTTATATAAACAAGCTGCTGTGTAGCCATGGGGGCAGCCATTCAAGCACAGGATACACAGTAGATAACAGATAAGTACTACTATAGTTTATATAAACAAGCTGCTGTGTAGCCATGGGGGCAGCCATTCAAGCACAGAATACACAGTAGATAACAGATAAGTACTACTATAGTTTATATAAACAAGCTGCTGTGTAGCCATGGGGGCAGCTATTCAAGCACAGGATACACAGTAGATAACAGATAAGTACTACTATAGTTTATATAAACAAGCTGCTGTGTAGCCATGGGGGCAGCCATTCAAGCACAGGATACACAGTAGATAACAGATAAGTACTACTATAGTTTATATAAACAAGCTGCTGTGTAGCCATGGGGGCAGCCATTCAAGCACAGGATACACAGTAGATAACAGATAAGTACTACTATAGTTTATATAAACAAGCTGCTGTGTAGCCATGGGGGCAGCCATTCAAGCACAGAATACACAGTAGATAACAGATAAGTACTACTATAGTTTATATAAACAAGCTGCTGTGTAGCCATGGGGGCAGCTATTCAAGCACAGGATACACAGTAGATAACAGATAAGTACTACTATAGTTTATATAAACAAGCTGCTGTGTAGCCATGGGGGGCAGCCATTCAAGCACAGGATACACAGTAGATAACAGATAAGTACTACTATAGTTTATATAAACAAGCTGCTGTGTAGCAATGGGGGCAGCCATTCAAGCACAGGATACACAGTAGATAAGAGATAAGTACTACTATAGTTTATATAAACAAGCTGCTGTGTAGCCATGGGGGCAGCCATTCAAGCACAGGATACACAGTAGATAACAGATAAGTACTACTATAGTTTATATAAACAAGCTGCTGTGTAGCAATGGGGGCAGCCATTCAAAGGAGAAAAGGCTCAGGTTACACAGCAGATAGCAGATAAGCTCTGTCTGTCTAATGGTGTTATCTGTTATCCATTCGTTATCCTGTGCCATATAGCCGTTTTTCAATTTCCGCCATTGCTCCACAGCAGCTTGTTTATATGAACTATAGTAGTGTTTCTGAAGCAAACAGATCAGTTTTAGCAGTGCAGGGAAACACTGCATTATATTTTCATTACTATAAAACACTTAAATATTTTGGTGTCACTGTTTCTTTAAGGTTTGAAGAACCAAGACCCATTACCCAGAAAGCCCCTAGCATTCTGGATAACAGGTCCCATGCCTGTATATGACACTATAAGACTGACTTCTATCTCTCTGATCAGGTGGGATCCCTTCCTTAGTTTCCTTTGGAGTATTAGTGGATTCCACGTGTCTGAAATGGGGGGTTCTGGAATGCGGGGAGCCCGGGGCTTGCCGTATTTACGACACTGATCTATTCAGGTAATAAAAACCCCAGGTTTCCTGATTGGAAGACAATTTAGAGGGATATTCATAGCATTTCTCGGGTTTATTTTCCCAGGTACCTGTTCAACGGGATCCAGTGCGTCATACGGATGTCTTCCTACGTCCCCTGCATTTTCATCCTCCTCAGCCTGAAACGAGAGCAAGCTCAGCGGGACAGCGCCCCTCCCCCCGCTGGAAGGGCAGAAACACAAGAGAAGTGACTGAGAGCAGCGAATATACCAAAGAATGACTCAAACACACACACAACGGACATTTTCTCAAATTGAAATAAAACTATTTTATTAAAAGAACAGAAACCCGGCAGTTACTGCAAGAAGAAAAAACAACACAAATCCAATCATTTTCCCAAATCAAACGATCAGCCCGGTTTTAAATACAAATAAAATAAATAAAAACACTTTGGTTTCCTCAATTAAGATCATTGTGCAACAAAAGAAAGTTCCTATGCCCAGAGTTGTATCTAACACAGAGGGCGAGGGGTACATTGTATCTGATGGAGAAGGGAATATTTCCTATATCCATAGAAACGATACAGAACCAGTAATGTAAACAAGGCGCCGCCTCCATCTATAGGTGTAAACGGTCTCTTAAAGCAACAGACTCATGTAAACAGCTCTTCAGCCAATCACAGGCTCGGGGATACAAGACGTCAATGGTGTCTAAGACCAGCACTATGGCAGCTCCCACATGGAAACACAAGATTCTCTTTAGTACAATCCATTAGGGATGCACCGAATCCAGGATTCGGTTCGGGATTTGGCCAGGATTCTGCCTTTTTCAGCAGGATTCAGATTCGGCCGAATCCTTCTGCCCAGCCGAACCGAATCCTAATTTGCATATGCAAATTAGGGGCGGGAGGGAAATTGCATGACTTTTTGTCAGAAAACAAGGAAGTAAAAAATGTTTTCCCCTTACCACCCCTAATTTGCATATGCAAATTAGGGTTCGGATTCGGCCGAATCTTTCACGAAGGATTCGGGGGTTCGGCCGAATCCAAAAAAGTGGATTCGGTGCATCCCTACAATCCATAGTTGTCTCCTGGAGAGGGTAAGCGCGTCTTTGACAAACAGGAACACCCCTAAATAATAATAAAGACCAATCACGTCACCCCTCCACTGATTTCTCATTGACACCCGTAAAATTAAAATAACATTTTTTTTTTGATGGTTTTAAAACTGTGATTATATAGAGGGACTCTCTGACCCCCAACAATGGGGAGGACTGGGATCTGCTGATGGTAACGAGGCTCATGATTCCTGGTTGTTATAAAACTTCCGCTTCCTCGACTCCTTGGAATGTTCAATGTATTCAGCAAATTCCTGGATTGCGCCGCCTCCCCCGGAATATTTACACACCAAACAGTCGGTCATTTTGGCTTCCACACAGGCGTCATATGGGACCCCACTGGTACCCGCCAACTTCAGGCACTGCACATCCGAATAGCTGCACCCTGAGTAGAGACACAATCAATAGCATCTAAATCATCCTCCTCCAACTTTCTAATACCCCCATATCCCCCTTAACTGTCTCTTCTCCAGTGTAACAATCCCAACTTGCCTTTCCCCATAACTGATCCCTTCCATTCCCTTTATCAGCTTAGTCGCTCTTCTCTGTACTTTCTCTATTTCATTACTGCCCCCCCTTATATATTTATATATAGTGATCATATCCCCTTATATATTTATATATAGTGATCACATCCCCTTATATATTTATATATAGTGATCATATCCCCTTATATATTTATATATAGTGATCATATCCCCTTATATATTTATATATAGTGATCATATCCCCCTTATATATTTATATATAGTGATCATATTCCTTATATATTTATATATAGTGATCACATTCCCTTATATATTTATATATAGTGATCACATCCCCTTATATATAGTGATCATATCCCCTTATATATTTATATATAGTGATCATATCCCCCTTATATATTTATATATAGTGATCATATCCCCTTATATATTTATATATAGTGATCATATCCCCCTTATATATTTATATATAGTGATCATATCCCCTTATATATTTATATATAGTGATCATATCCCCCTTATATATTTATATATAGTGATCCTATCCCCCCTTATATATTTATATATAGTGATCATATCCCCTTATATATTTATATATAGTGATCATATCCCCCTTAACTGTCTCTTCTCCAGTGTAACAATCCCAACTTGCCTTTCCCCATAACTGATCCCTTCCATTCCCTTTATCAGCTTAGTCGCTCTTCTCTGTACTTTCTCTATTTCATTACTGCCCCCCCCTTATATATTTATATATAGTGATCATATCCCCTTATATATTTATATATAGTGATCACATCCCCTTATATATTTATATATAGTGATCATATCCCTTATATATTTATATATAGTGATCATATCCCCTTATATATTTATATATAGTGATCATATCCCCCTTATATATTTATATATAGTGATCATATTCCTTATATATTTATATATAGTGATCACATTCCCTTATATATTTATATATAGTGATCACATCCCTTATATATAGTGATCATATCCCCTTATATATTTATATATAGTGATCATATCCCCCTTATATATTTATATATAGTGATCATATCCCCTTATATATTTATATATAGTGATCATATCCCCCTTATATATTTATATATAGTGATCATATCCCCTTATATATTTATATATAGTGATCATATCCCCCTTATATATTTATATATAGTGATCCTATCCCCCTTATATATTTATATATAGTGATCATATCCCCTTATATATTTATATATAGTGATCATATCCCTTATATATTTATATATAGTGATCATATCCCCCTTATATATTTATATATAGTGATCATATCCCCTTATATATTTATATATAGTGATCATATCCCCCTTATATATTTATATATAGTGATCCTATCCCCCTTATATATTTATATATAGTGATCATATCCCCTTATATATTTATATATAGTGATCATATCCCCCTTAACTGTCTCTTCTCCAGTGTAACAATCCCAACTTGTCTTTCTCCATAACTGATCCCTTCCATTCCCTTTATCAGCTTAGTCGCTCTTCTCTGTACTTTCTCTATTTCATTACTGTCCCTTATATTTTTATATATAGTGATCATATCCCTTATATATTTATATATAGTGATCATATCCCCTTATATATTTATATATAGTGATCATATCCCCTTATATATTTATATATAGTGATCATATCCCCTTATATATTTATATATAGTGATCCTATCCCCCTTATATATTTATATATAGTGATCATATCCCCTTAACTGTCTCTTCTCCAGTGTAACAATCCCAACTTGTCTTTCCCCATAACTGATCCCTTCCATTCCCTTTATCAGCTTAGTCGCTCTTCTCTGTACTTTCTCTATTTCATTACTGCCCCCCTTATATATTTATATATAGTGATCATATCCCTTATATATTTATATATAGTGATCATATCCCCTTATATATTTATATATAGTGATCATATCCCCTTATATATTTATATATAGTGATCATATCCCCCTTATATATTTATATATAGTGATCATATCCCCCTTATATATTTATATATAGTGATCATATCCCCTTATACATTTATATATAGTGATCATATCCCCTTATATATTTATATATAGTGATCATATCCCCTTATATATTTATATATAGTGATCATATCCCCTTATATATTTATATATAGTGATCATATCCCCATTATATATTTATATATAGTGATCATATCCCCTTATACATTTATATATAGTGATCATATCCCCTTATATATTTATATATAGTGATCATATCCCCCTTATAGATGTATATATAGTGATCAAAGGGAAATCAGAGGGAATTGGGTAATTCTAGGTCGGAATGTGGAATATTTTCTCACATAATAAAAGACAACGATGGTGGATACACTGATCACATACCCATATAAGCGACCTGTTCCCAGCAGGATAATCCCAGCTCCTCCATCCATTGCTCCACCACTTGCTTCTTGTCACTCACATTGGTCTCCACCTTACAGGGAAGCTTGAGGGTGTCCAGCAGTGCTGAGCCCAGGTCCCTCTCTGAGACAAAACGTACCTGTCAGCACAGAGACCCTATGAGACATGTGACTAGTAGGAGGTAGTGCTCTGCCAGTTACAAGTGGCATTTGGAAGCTGCACTGAACACAGAGGTGTATAGGATACCTGACTATGGACCGATCACTCACCTCCACCTCTTTTCTCTGCAACATTTGGATTCCATCCAAGTCCTTGAGACTGTAGGAGAGTAAGTCGTGATTTCGGCTGACGTAGACCCGCCCATCCGTGAGGCAGCCATCGAGGTTACACACCAGGAGCTTCACCACCTTTGGATTCCCCTTCCCATAATAGCCATACCTACAGGCAAATACATGGCAGTCACCTGAAGCCGCAAGCTCTTGTGCCAAACACACAACCAGGAAGCAGAGACACGAGGACTCGCCCGATTCGCAGAACCTTCTGCTGAGCAAAGAATCTGATTGGGCCTTTATTGCCCCCTATTAAACAAGTGCTGGGCACGTATCATATAGATGCCAGTAGTGATGTTAATGGGAAGATAATATAGCGGCGCCACCTAGAGGAAGTATGTGGTCACTGCAGGCCGAGACACTGACTAGTTAAAGGGGGTGATTCACCTTACAGGTAACTTTTAGTATGTTATATAATGGCCAATTCCAAGCAACAATTGGTTTTCATTATTTTATTGAGTTTTATGGTTATTCTGCCTTTTTCTTCTGACTCTTTGTAGCTTTCAAACGGGGGTCACTGACCCCATCTAAAAACAAATGCTCTGTAAGGCTACAAATATATGTTTATTGCTACTTTTTATTCTATTTATATTCCTGTATCTTATACACATCAATGCATGGTTGCTAGGCGAATTTGGACCCTAGCAACCAGATGGCTGACATGACAAACTGGAGGGCTGCTGAATAAAAAGCTAAATAATTTAAAAACCTTAAATAATAATAAATTATTATTATTAGAATATCCCTCTCTACATCAACAGTTATGTCAAAGATGAACAACCCCTTTAATTGGCATCTTTTCCTATAAATAAGAACCACAAAGCCCCCGACCAATGGGATTGCAGCTACAGCGGTACCTTTTCACTCTCTGCTCAGCGATTGGCCAGTCGAGGTCAATATCGATATCAACGCTGTGTTCCGGTTTCATTTCGTAATAAGCAATTTTTCCTCCCTGGAAAAAAACCCAGAAGAAATGGGGAAGATCAAAGGGAAGAAAAGGGGAGGAGACAGAAAGAGAGGGAGGAGCCCGACTGATACATTTCCACCGTCCCAGGAAGACTCAGTACAAACCTGCAGTTTCCCCTGTGCAATTAGTTCCTTTGTCGCAAAATAAAAGGAGCCGTTTTCATAGAGTTCCCCATTCCAGTCCTGACGCCGGGGCCTACGGTTGGGGTTAAAGTTCTCAGCTTTGGTCTCTCCTCCTAAATGTGAAACACTTGAGTCACTGTCATGTGATACATCATCATCATCCTCCTCATTATACAAAATCAGGGGGTCCCAGGCAAGCCATAAGGCAGCTCCCACCCACACCTCTAATAACCACTTATTAACCCTCTGACTGCTGAGGGGGCCTCGTGGGGCCCTAGGTTTGGTATAACTCCCGGGAGTGACAGGTACCTGATTTACTGACGTCGGACCAGCGGAAGAGATGGTGTCGGACTACAGAGAAGACTGAATCGTAGCCGTCCCTGCGGATCATCTCAATCACCTTTCTGAGAGTTTCGGGGTGCAGACAGGGGGAGGTGGCCTGGATATTCCCCACAATATCCACCTCTGCACAAGAGATAGAGTCTCAGCACAGGCTGGAGCAATATTAGTAAATAGAGGGGTACAGGACCCCCAGCACAGGCAATATTAGTACATAGAGGGGTACAGGACCCCCAGCACAGGCAATATTAGTAAATAGAGGGGTACAGGACCCCTGGCACAGATAATATTAGTAAATAGAGGGGTACAGGACCCCCAGCACAGGCAATATTAGTAAATAGAGGGGGTACAGGACCGCCGGCACAGATAATATTAGTAAATAGAGGGGTACAGGACCCCCAGCACAGGCAATATTAGTAAATAGAGGGGTACAGGACCCCTGGCACAGATAATATTAGTAAATAGAGGGGTACAGACCTGGGTGGTGCTTGAGGAACTCCTGGATGGTCTCTAGGGAGGAGCTGGTGTCTTTGGAGACGTCGGGGCTCCTGCGATGAACCTTGGCTCCGTACTCCAGGGCCACTTCCTCAATGTCGTCATTATCAGTGGAGACCCACACACTGTAAAGGAAATAAAGGGGAAATAAAGGAAATACAGGGGAAATACAGGGAACATAAAGGGGAAATAAAGGAAATACAGGGAACATAAAGAGGAAATACAGGGGAAATAAAGGGGAAATAAAGGAAATACAGGGGAAATACAGGGAACATAAAGGGGAAATAAAGGAAATACAGGGAACATAAAGAGGAAATGCAGGGGAAATAAAGAGGAAATACAGGGGAAATAAAGGAAATACAGGGAACATAAAGGGGAAATACATAGCCATAATGGAGCCCTTCCTCAGCTACTAGGGACCCTCAGGACCAAACCCACTAGGGGCAAATATCTGGGGCTCCTCCCACTGCTGCACAGAGTGGGCGGGGTTTAGCTGGGCGGGGCTTAGCTGGGGTCCCTGAGAGGATCATGAAGAGAACAAATGGGCCCGGGCTCCTGCAGTACCAGCGAGGGCTAAATAAAGCGCTCATTAGACAACACACACACACACACACAGAGGAAGAGACTGAGGGAAAGGAAGTGACGGGCCGTTGCTATGGGAACAGTTACCTATCGAATCCCCCACAATCCCGCGCGGCGCGCAGCACCCAAGCAATGAGCGGCCTCCCCGCCAGGTCCTTGATGTTCTTCAGTGGAATCCCCTTACTCCCCCCGCGGGCCAGAACCAGCGCACACAGGTGTCTCCTCCGCTCCCCGTCAGCCATCTTGTCTCCGCCCCCTCCAGCTCAGCGCGCGCACTGCATGCCGGGACTAGGCACCGCCCCCTCTAGTCAGCTGACTCCTCCGCTCATCTCTTCCACGTGTTCTCTGACTGGCTGGTCTTCCTGCAGAGACTCACTCTGACGTTATTCTACTTTATATATATCATACAGCATTGCTACCAGTCCTGCCCCAGTGATCTTACAATCTAATCTCCCTATCACATTCCTACCAGTCCTGTCCCAGTGAGCTTACAATCTAAGGTCCCTATCACATTCCCATCAGTCCCTGTCCCATTGAGCTTACAATCTAATGTCCTTATCACATTCCCATCAGTCCCTGCCCCAGTGAGCTTACAATCTAATGTCCTTATCACATTCCCATCAGTCCCTGTCCCAGTGAGCTTACAATCTAATGTCCTTATCACATTCCCATCAGTCCCTGCCCCAGTGAGCTTACAATCTAAGGTCCCTATCACATTCCCATCAGTCCCTGTCCCAGTGAGCTTACAATCTAATGTCCTTATCACATTCCCATCAGTCCCTGCCCCAGTGAGCTTACAATCTAAGGTCCCTATCACATTCTCATCAGTCCCTGTCCCAGTGTGCTTACAATCTAAGGTCCCTATCACATTCCCACCAGTCCCTGCCCCAGTGAGCTTACAATCTAAGGTCCCTATCACATTCCCATCAGTCCCTGTCCCAGTGAGCTTACAATCTAATGTCCTTATCACATTCCCATCAGTCCCTGCCCCAGTGAGCTTACAATCTAAGGTCCCTATCACATTCTCATCAGTCCCTGTCCCAGTGAGCTTACAATCTAAGGTCCCTATCACATTCCCATCAGTCCCTGTCCCAGTGAGCTTACAATCTAAGGTCCCTATCACATTCCCATCAGTCCCTGTCCCAGTGAGTTTACAATCTAATGTCCCTATGACATTCCCATCAGTCCCTGTTCCAGTGAGTTTACAATCTAAGGTCCCTATCACATTCCCATCAGTCCCTGTCCCAGTGAGTTTACAATCTAAGGTCCCTATCACATTCCCATCAGTCCCTGTCCCAGTGAGCTTACATTCAAAGGTCTCTATCACATTCACATTAGTCCCTGCCCCAGTGAGTTTACAATCTAAGGTCCCTATCACATTCCCATCAGTCCCTGTCCCAGTGAGCTTACATTCAAAGGTACCCTAAACATCTTAAGTTTGTTAGTTGACAACAACTCCCAGCATATAACTCCCAGCATTAATTAACAAATAATCACTGGTGAAAACATTGTGGGAGTTGTAGTCCAGCAACATCAGGGGAGTCAAAGAAGAGACCCCCCATGACTCAGACAGAGTTTGTATGAGGAGAAATAGTGAGCTGTGTCCATCAGGGGGCGCTGTGGATCTATTAGATCTCTGACCCTGTCCCATTCTGCAGGGATTGTGCTGTAGTTGAGAGTCCCAAGACGGTGCAGAGAGGATCATGGGAAATATGAAGATACAAGAAATTGGTCCGGTCCAGCTGCACCATTTGTAGGAAACCCCCCCCTATCAGTGTCAGTGAGAAATTCACAGGAATGAACTAAATGGTGTTTTTTCACTTTCAACTGTTTCTTGTTACTTTATAAATGTGGATGTTCCAGTTGTAGCAACAAACACAGGGTCCCAAAGCTTTACTATGTCTCACTGAAGCTTCACCCCAAACCCTTCTCTTGGCAAAGGGGACCCCAATTAATCCTAAAACCCCTACCCCGTGGGCAGCCATTGACTACTGACTCAGCAACGGCAAGTTGCCTTCCTATTGGACCATGTACAGTGATACAAACCATCTCTGCTGGGAGGCCGCTGCACTGGGAGGTTGTATAAGGGAAGAGAAGCAGCTGGAGCGACACTGAGGAAGTCGTTTGGGACAATCCTGAATCACATGACTCCTTGGGAACAGCTGCACCTCGGGGTTATTTGGCACCCGTCCTGCTGCTCATGTTCTTGGGACCCAACTTCCAACAGGGGGAAAATCATTTGGAAACACAGAGTCTGACAGCAGAGAAGAACCAACTGGTCCATAGGGTCCTCCCACTCTTCCCTATCCCTAAATATTCCTCCCTCACTGTTTGAGAAAGTATCTTCTGGCCCAAACTCCTCTTCATCTCTATGGACTCAACATCTGCCCCCTGAGTTCCACAGCAAATGTCTATTAAAGGGGAACTTATACTTGCTATAAAACTGGGAGCCTGGTCCAATACCAGCTTCACATTTCAAAAATACACTCCCCAGTGCAAAGGAAGTAGAGACAGTCACATGAGTAACAGAAACAGATGTGAATGTGATAGGGACCTTCGATTGTAAGCTCACTGGGGCAGGGACTGATCGGAATGCAATAGGGACCTTAGATTGTAAACTCACTGGGACTAGGACTGATGGAAATGTGATAGGGACCTTAGATTGTAAGCTCACTGGGGCAGGGACTGATGGAAATGTGATAGGGTCCTTAGATTGTAAGCTCACTGGGGCAGGGACTGATGGAAATGTGATAGGGTCCTTAGATTGTAAGCTCACTGGGGCAGGGACTGATGGAAATGTGATAGGGTCCTTAGATTGTAAGCTCTCTGGTAGAGGAACTGATGGGAATGTGACAGGGGTCTTAGATTGTAAACTCACTGGGGCAGGGACTGATGTGAATGTGATAGGGACCTTAGATTGTAAGCTCACTGGGACAGGGACTGATGGGAATGTGACAGGGACCTTAGATTGTAAGCTCACTGGGGCAGGGACTGATGGGAATGTGATAGGGACCTTAGATTGTAAGCTCACTGGGACAGGGACTGATGGGAATGTGACAGGGACCTTAGATTGTAAGCTCACTGGGGCAGGGACTGATGGGAATGTGATAGGGACCTTAGATTGTAAACTCACTGGGGCAGGGACTGGTGGGAATGTGATAGGGACCTTAGATTGTAAGCTCACTGGGAGAAGGACTGATGGGAATGAGATATGAAAAGTCGACCCACACCCAACCCTAACCAAGTACTCCTGATCTGTACCTGGCTCTAACTGCTAACCTGTGGTATTTAAAGACCTGGGTCTGGCCTGCCTACCTCTGATGTCACTGAAGGGGCGGGGCAAGCAGGCGCTAGTCTATAAAAGCCTGGAGTGTGGAGGTGGATCAGGAGTTAATAAAGTCACAGGCGGGGGGCGGGGCAGATGGAAGTTCAGTCTTAACCCATGTGTGACTCCTGAAATATGTGCCCCCCCCCAAACCCACAATTTCCACATATATTGCCCCCCAAAGCAGAACTGTATAATGTAACATTGTCTCCCACACCAGCACTTTCCTCTATAGTGTGTCCCAGATGACTTACCCTTTATTTATTTATTAACATGTTAGTATAATAATACATAGTATTTATATAGCGCCAACATATTGCGTAGCGCTGTATATTATATATATATATATATATACCCTTTAATTATATTATATATACCCTTTATTTATATTATATATACCCTTTATGTTATATATATATTCTTTATTAATATTATATATATATATATACCATTTATTTATGTTATATACACCCTTTATATACTGTATATTATATATATATGCCCTTTATTTATATTAAATACACCCTTTATATACTTTATATATATATATATATATATATTTATATATATATATATATATATTTATATATATATATATATATATATATAAATTTATTTATATACCCTTTATTTATATTATATATACCCTTTATTTATGTTATATATATTCCCTTTATTTATATTATATATACCCTTGATTTACTGTATATTATATATATATATATACCCTATCCATCAGTTTGGTGAGACGTGTGGGTTTACCCGTGGGTCAGGCTGTGGGGGTGCTATCACATAGTTTGGGGTGCAGTTGGGTGGCAGACTTTGGGTGTCTGTACAGGAGATGTCCTTCCCCTCTATTCTCCGGCTGTGTATGTGCAGTGTCATCCCAACCCCCAACACTGTATTTGCTGCAGATCAGTCTCACGGCTGAATTCCCTGGCTGAACTGGAGGATTCCGTCACTGCATCTGCAGCAGCTCCTCGGGCTCATTGAAGCCACAACCAAATGGATTGATCCCCACTTTCCTACTGGTAAGTCTCCCCAGTGACTGGGTGATTTCTCTCTTATACACTGGCCTCACAACCAACGTTCTCTCATCTATTTACTCTGATCCCCAGCTCTGTATCCACTTTACTATCACTGGAAAGAATTCCTGTGTTTCCTGAATTATATAACCTCTCACTGCCTTTGCTCTGTACTGCTGTGTGTCCCATAGGCTCTGTGTGTCCCATAGGCTCTGTGTGTCCCATAGGCTCTGTGTGTCCCATAGGCTCTGAGTGTCCCATATGCTCTGAGTGTCCCATAGGCTCTGAGTGTCCTATAGGCTCTGTGTGTCCCATAGGCTCTGTGTGTCCCATAGGCTCTGTGTGTCCCATAGGCTCTGTGTGTCCCATAGGCTCTGTGTGTCCCATAGGCTCTGTGTGTCCCATAGGCTCTGAGTGTCCCATAGGCTCTGTGTGTCCCATAGGCTCTGAGTGTCCCATAGGCTCTGTGTGTCCCATAGGCTCTGTGTGTCCCATAGGCTCTGTGTGTCCCATAGACTCTGTGTGTCCCATAGGCTCTGTGTGTCCCATAGGCTCTGTGTGTCCCATAGGCTCTGAGTGTCCCATGGGCTCTGTGTGTCTCATTCATTCTGTGTGTCCCATACTGTCTGTGTGACCTATAGGCTCTGTGTGACTGGACTGCTCTGTTGGCTCAGTATATTTGTGCGTAGTTGTATAGGAGCATATCTATATGTGTGTGACCTGTAGTATGTTGTGTTGCCCTGTGTGTGCTGCACTTGTGTTCCCTCATTCCTGCACTGCAACATTTTACAGCAAAACTGGGTCACAGAACAGATGCACAAGCTTTAATTGTGTGTTTCATTCTCTATTATGTGTAGAATACAGTAAAAAGCTCACGGTGTAGTAGGGTGTAGTAGGGTGTAGTAGGGTTGCTTATGATGTGTATACATAGGATTGACACTTGCTGATTAAGAGCACCCCTGTACCCCAATGTGACCACCCACAGCTGGAGAGCCCAAGCACTTTGCTAGAAAGATACTATTGCTCCCCCTGCCATGTTTACTGGATACACCTATTTATTGTACAACACTGCGGCATCTCTCAGCGCTATATAAACACATGATTTGTGCACTTGAACTAATACACACTTGCACAGTGTACAACTCACTATTACACTTCTCCCTCACCATCAACTCACAAACTGTGATGTCACACTTTCTGATACACTGGGCTACTCCAGCACTGTCACACTGATACACACACACACACACACACCTACACACACTGTCACACTGATACACACACTCACACACACACACACCTACACACACTGTCACACTGATACACACACACTGTCACACTGATACACACACACAAACAGCAATTCACTGACACACATTCACCTACACACACTGTCAAACTGTAAATTCACACTCTTTATTCCTACACAGACTCACAGCCACACCCCCTGTTGCACACTCACACACTCACACACTCACACACACACAGTTACACACTCACATGCTCCATGTTGGTTATTTAATTGGGACAGGGGGTTAGAAGGCTGCCCCCCAGCTTGTTGTACCCCTGGGACAGGTGTCAGTCACGTGACCTCAGACAAGGAGGTCGGAACCCCCGTTCTCCCCCCAGGGAATGTCCCGAGTCCGGAGCAGTCAGTGCGAAACCCGATAGGAGAAACAACTGATCTCACAGCCTAAAAATATCCCCAAGCTGAGCCTGTCCTGGAGCCCCACACCCAGCAGCACCGCTACATGTAGAGCAGGTAATGGGGCTCCCCTCTTACTAACCTCTCACTTTATTAGGGGCAGGAGGACCCCCAGATTATTGGGCATGGGCTGGTGACCTGTGGCCCATTGGGACCAGGGGAATATTCCTGGCTGACAATATGGGGGGGATTTATACAGAAATATTCCACTAACCACATGGGACATTGACCTGCTTTACTTTCCTTTTAATCGCCCCACTGAGTTAGGTTTGGGGGGTGTTACTAATATAATAAAACATATTGGGTGATGCCACTTAGTATAGAATAATTAGTGTCTTGTGTGTTTACATGTGGGTGTGTTAATGGTTGTGTCCCCCCTATGTGTAATATTGTATATGCCTATAGTAATTATTATTATTAGTAGTAGTAATTGTGAGCCAAGATATATGAGGTCAGTAAGTGTCAAATAATCAGTAGAAGGGCCCATTTTAAAGGGCTGAGAGTTCATGGGACTGAGGGATCTGTTTCATAGAATGGATGGGAAATAATTCTCTGTAGAAACCATTTACTCACAATATATGCTGGGGGTACAGTAGATATATGATGGGTGTATAGTAGATATATGCTGGGGTATAGTAGATATATGCTGGGGTATAGTAGATTTATGCTGGGGTATAGTAGATATATGCTGGGGTATAGTAGATATATGCTGGGTGTATAGTAGATATATGCTGGGGTATAGTAGATATATGCTGGGGTATAGTAGATTTATGCTGGGGTATAGTAGATATATGCTGGGGTATAGTAGATATATGCTGGGTGTATAGTAGATATATGCTGGGTATAGTAGATATATGCTGGGGGTATAGCAGATATATGCTGGGGTATAGTAGATATATGCTGGGGTATAGTAGATATATGCTGGGGTATAGTAGATATATGCTGGGGGTATAGCAGATATATGCTGGGGGTATAGTAGATATATGCTGGGGTATAGTAGATATATGCTGGGGGTATAGTAGATATATGCTGGGGGTATAGCAGATATATGCTGGGGGTATAGTAGATATATGCTGGGGTATAGTGGATATATGCTGGGGGTATAGTAGATATATGCTGGGGTATAGTAGATATATACTGGGGGTATAGTAGATATATACTGGGGGTATAGTAGATATATGCTGGGGGTATAGCAGATATATGCTGGGGGTATAGTAGATATATGCTGGGGTATAGTAGATATATGCTGGGGGTATAGTAGATATATACTGGGGGTATAGTAGATATATGCTGGGGGTATACTAGATGTATGCTGGGGTATAGTAGATATATGCTGGGGGTATAGTAGATATATGCTGGGGGTACAGTAGATATATGCTGGGTGTATAGTAGATATATGCTGGGGTATAGTAGATTTATGCTGGGGTATAGTAGATATATGCTGGGGTATAGTAGATATATGCTGGGGGTATAGTAGATATATGCTGGGGGTATAGCAGATATATGCTGGGGGTATAGTAGATATATGCTGGGGTATAGTAGATATATGCTGGGGGTATAGTAGATATATGCTGGGGGTATAGCAGATATATGCTGGGGGTATAGTAGATATATGCTGGGGTATAGTAGATATATGCTGGGGTATAGTAGATATATACTGGGGGTATAGTAGATATATACTGGGGGTATAGTAGATATATGCTGGGGGTATAGCAGATATATGCTGGGGGTATAGTAGATATATGCTGGGGTATAGTAGATATATGCTGGGGTATAGTAGATATATACTGGGGGTATAGTAGATATATGCTGGGGTATACTAGATGTATGCTGGGGTATAGTAGATATATGCTGGGGGTATAGTAGATATATGCTGGGGGTACAGTAGATATATGCTAGGTGTATAGTAGATATATGCTGGGGTATAGTAGATTTATGCTGGGGTATAGTAGATATATGCTGGGGTATAGTAGATATATGCTGGGGGTACAGTAGATATATGCTGGGTGTATAGTAGATATATGCTGGGGTATAGTAGATTTATGCTGGGGTATAGTAGATATATGCTGGGGTATAGTAGATATATACTGGGGGTATAGTAGATATATGCTGGGGGTATATTAGATATATGCTGGGGGTATAGTAGATATATGCTGGGGGTATAGTAGATATATGCTGGGGGTATAGTAGATATATGCTGGGGGTATAGTAAATATATGCTGGGGTATAGTAGTCAGGCCCGGACTGGCAATCTGTGGGTTCTGGCAAATGCCAGAGGGGCTGCTATAATGTGCAATAGAAAGTCAGTATTTAGTGGGCTGGTGGGGGCTGTTTGGGCCTCTATGTACCTGAAATGCCAGGGCCTACTTTAATTCTCAGTCCGGTCCTGATAGTAGTGATATACTGGGGGTATAGTAGATATATGCTGGGGGTATAGTAGATATATGCTGGGGGTATACTAGATGTATGCTGGGGGGTATAGTAAGATATATGCTGGGGGTATAGTAAATATATGCTGGGGTATAGTAGTGATATACTGGGGGTATAGTAGATATATGCTGGGGGTATAGTAGATATATGCTGGGGGTATACTAGATGTATGCTGGGGGTATAGTAGATATATGCTGGGGGCATAGTAAATATATGCTGGGGGTATAGTAGATATATGCTGGGGGTATAGTAAATATATGCTGGGGTATAGTAGTGATATACTGGGGGTATAGTGGATATATACTGGGGGTATAGTAGATACTGTATATACTGGGGGTATAGTAGATATATGCTGGGGGTATAGCAGATATATGCTGGGGGTATAGTAGATATATGCTGGGGTATAGTAGATATATGCTGGGGGTATAGTAGATATATGCTGGGGGTATAGTAGATATATGCTGGGGTATACTAGATGTATGCTGGGGTATAGTAGATATATGCTGGGGGTATAGTAGATATATGCTGGGAGTATAGTAGATATATGCTGGGGGTATAGTAGATATATGCTGGGGGTATAGTAGATAAATGCTGGGGTATAGTAGATATATGCTGGGGGTATAGTAGATAAATGCTGGGGTATAGTAAATATATGCTGGGGGTATAGTAGATAAATGCTGGGGTATAGTAAATATATGCTGGGGGTATAGTAGATATATGCTGGAGGGTATAGTAGATATATGCTGGGGGTATAGTAGATATATGCTGGGGGTATAGTAGTGATATACTGGGGTATAGTGGATATATCTTGGGGGTATAGTAGATGTATGCTGGGGGTATAGTAGATATATGCTGGGGGTATAGTAGATGTATGCTGGGGTATAGTAGATATATGCTGGGGGTATAGTAGATATATGCTGGGGGTATAGTAGATATATACTGGGGGTATAGTGGATATATACTGGGGGTATAGTAGATGTATGCTGGGGGTATAGTAGATATATGCTGTGGGTATAGTAGTGATATACTGGGGGTATAGTGGATATATACTGGGGGTATAGTAGATGTATGCTGGGGGTATAGTAGATATATGCTGGGGGTATAGTAAGATATATGCTGGGGGTATAGTAGATATATGCTGGGGGTATAGTAAATATATGCTGGGGTATAGTAATGATATACTGGGGGTATAGTGGGATATATACTGGGGGTATAGTAGATATATACTGGAGTATAGTAGATATATGCTGGGGGTATAGTAAATATATGCTGGGGGTATAGTAGATATATGCTGGGGGTATAGTAAATATATGCTGGGGGTATAGTAGATATATGCTGGGGGTATAGTAAATATATGCTGGGGTATAGTAGTGATATACTGGGGGTATAGTGGATATATACTGGGGGTATAGTAGATACTGTATATACTGGGGGTATAGTAGATATATGCTGGGGGTATAGCAGATATATGCTGGGGGTATAGTAGATATATGCTGAGGTATAGTAGATATATGCTGGGGTATAGTAGATATATGCTGGGGTATACTAGATGTATGCTGGGTATAGTAGATATATGCTGGGGGTATAGTAGATATATGCTGGGAGTATAGTAGATATATGCTGGGGGTATAGTAGATATATGCTGGGGGTATAGTAGATAAATGCTGGGGTATAGTAGATATATGCTGGGGGTATAGTAGATAAATGCTGGGGTATAGTAAATATATGCTGGGGGTATAGTAGATAAATGCTGGGGTATAGTAAATATATGCTGGGGGTATAGTAGATATATGCTGGGGGTATAGTAGATATATGCTGGGGGTATAGTAGATATATGCTGGGGGTATAGTAGTGATATACTGGGGGTATAGTGGATATATCTTGGGGGTATAGTAGATGTATTCTGGGGGTATAGTAGATATATGCTGGGGGTATAGTAGATGTATGCTGGGGGTATAGTAGATATATGCTGGGGGTATAGTAGATATATGCTGGGGGTATAGTAGATATATACTGGGGGTATAATGGATATATACTGGGGGTATAGTAGATGTATGCTGGGGTATAGTAGATATATGCTGTGGGTATAGTAGTGATATACTGGGGGTATAGTGAATATATACTGGGGGTATAGTAGATGTATGCTGGGGTATAGTAGATATATGCTGGGGGTATAGTAGATATATGCTGGGGTATAGTAGATATATGCTGGGGGTATAGTAAATATATGCTGGGGTATAGTAATGATATACTGGGGGTATAGTGGATATATACTGGGGGTATAGTAGATATATACTGGGAGTATAGTAGATATATGCTGGGGGTATAGTAAATATATGTATAGTAGATATATGCTGGGGGTATAGTAGATATATGCTGGGGGTATAGTAAATATATGTATTTTAGATATATGCTGGAGGTATAGTAGATATATGCTGGGGGTATAGTAGACATATGCTGGGGGTATAGTAAATATATGTATAGTAGATATATGCTGGGGGTATAGTAGACATATGCTGGGGGTATAGTAAATGTGCTGCCCCGTTGGGTTTTCTGTACACAAATGAATGTACAACGTGTTCTGATCGCCAGTGATTGTGACAACATTGTGAGCACAAGGGCTGCAGCTTGACTATATTTAAAGGGGAACTAAACCACAGCACCATGGGGCTACCTGCCTTCAGAACTCATTGAGTGGAATGATAATATTAACCCTTTCCTTACACCTCTTTTTTGCCCTCACATCAGATTTTCCCCAGAGAAATGACACTTTCCTTCTGCGGCAGCAACACAAACTTCTCGTACAACGTTAACAATGGGGTGTTGAACAACATCTGCTTCCTGGATGCCCTCAATCTGGTGCCCCACGTCTTCCTGCTCTTCATCACCTTCCCCATATTATTTATAGGTGAGTCCCTGATCTCTGATTGGCTGCAGGTTCTTCTCACCCTCGGAATGTTGTAATGCTCTGATTGGCTACATATTGATCTGGGAATGGGAGTTCTACAGTCCAGCAGCTCCACCTATTGGTCAGTAGAGTGTGATGCTGCAACAAGTAACAACCACTATGGCAGCTTCCTTTCCTACAAAGTTTTTTTATAATGGGGTAACACATGGCTGGGATCATATTGGTGAATTCTGTGATGAGTGTCACAATATAACTAACGACATTGATATTTCCTTTGTTTCTATGGGAATTTTCAGGCTGGGGAAGCCAAAGTTCTAAGGTTCAGATCCATCACAACACTTGGCTGCATTTCCCGGGGCACAACTTACGATGGATCTTGACGTTCGCCCTTTTGTTTGTTCACGTCTGCGAAATTGCCGAAGGCATCGTGTCCGATACGTAAGTGGCCCCTTAGTTCCCCCTCAATAATAATCCGACCTTTCTCATGGTGGGTGTTGTGTTAAGGCTACAGAGATGTTCCTTTGTGCTGAGGATCATAGACTTTCCATTGATTGTGTTGCTTTATATAACTAATTAAAATACAATTTTTTTACATTATAATATAACAATTATTATTTTTCCCCTAGAAAAATGTTATCATGCCACCTGCACCTCTTCATGCCGGCCATCATCGGTTTTATAGCGGCCACCACATCCATCATCTATTACCACAACATCGAAACATCCAATTTTCCCAAACTGCTGCTAGGTAGGAGCCATGAGCCACTCCCAGCCTGATGAGGGGAGGTGGGATTTTGGGGTTCAGTAGGAAGTGATGGGGGAGCCAGGGAATGTATGGGGATCCAGTTCTGGTCTCTGAACAGGGGAAGGTAGGATTTTGGGGTTCAGTAGGAAGTGATGGGGGAGTAGGGGAATTTATGTGGATCCAGTTCTAGTCACTGAACAAGGGAAGGTGGGACTTTGGGGTTTGGTAGGAAGTGATGGAGGAGCCAGGGAATGTATGTGGATCCAATGTTGGTCTCTGAACAGGGGAAGGTAGGATTTTGGGGTTCAGTAGGAAGTGATGGGGGAGCCAGGGAATGTATGTGGATCCAGTTCTGGTCTCTGAACAGGGGAAGGTGACATTTTGGGGTTCAGTAGGGAGTGATGGAGGAGCCAGGGAATTTATGTGGATCCAATGTTGGTCTCTGAAGAGGGAAGGTGGGATTTGGGGGTTTGCTAGGAAGCAAAGGAGCAGCCAGGGAATTTATGTGGATCCAATGTTGGTCTCTGAACAGGGGAAGGTAGGATTTTGGGGTTCAGTAGTAAGTGATGGGGGAGTAGGGGAATGTATGTGGATCCAGTTCTGCTCTCTGAACAGGGGAAGGTGGGACTTTGGGGTTTGGTAGGAAGTGATGGAGGCGCCAGGGAATGTATGTGGATCCAATGTTGGTCTCTGAACAGGGGAAGGTAGGATTTTGGGGTTCAGTAGTAAGTGATGGGGGAGTAGGGGAATGTATGTGGATCCAGTTCTGCTCTCTGAACAGGGGAAGGTGGGACTTTGGGGTTTGGTAGGGAGTGATGGAGGAGCCAGGGAATGTATGTGGATGCAATGTTGGTCTCTGAACAGGGGAAGGTAGGATTTTGGGGTTCAGTAGTAAGTGATGGGGGAGTAGGGGAATGTATGTGGATCCAGTTCTGCTCTCTGAACAGGGGAAGGTGGGACTTTGGGGTTTGGTAAGAAGTGATGGAGGCGCCAGGGAATGTATGTTGATGCAATGTTGGTCTCTGAACAGGGGAAGGTAGGATTTTGGGGTTCAGTAGGAAATGATGGGGGAGTAGGGGAATGTATGTGAATCCAGTTCTGCTCTCTGAACAGGGGAAGGTGGGACTTTGGGGTTTGGTAGGAAGTGATGGAGGAGCCAGGGAATGTATGTGGATCCAATGTTGGTCTCTGAACAGGGGAAGGTGGAATTTTGGGGTTTGGTAGGAAGTGATGGAGAAGTTGGGGAATGTTTGTGGATCCAATGTTGACCACTGTATTTGCTACTGGCAGCCCTTTTTCTCTATTGGGTGCTGGCATTTATCTCAAAGACCATCAAGCTGGTGAAATACTTTGAGAATGGGATCGGGCTGCACCAGCTGCGTTTCTGCATCACGGGCATCATGGTCATTCTCTATGGTCTCCTCATGGCTGTGGAGATAAACGTCATTCGCGTGCGGGTAGGTTTGCCTTATTCTCCTCACTCAACTGTTATTGGGCTTTACCCCCAGGAAAGTTTCCTCCAAAATCCTACCCTTAATAATCATCTTTTCTATTTTTATTTATTTGTAGAAATATGTGTTTTTCTCAAGCCAACAGAAAGTGAAGCCCCCCGAGGACCTGCAGGATTTAGGGGTGAGGTTCTTGCAGCCCTTCGTCAACTTGCTGTCCAAGGCCACTTATTGGTGGATGAACCCGCTGATCATTTCAGCCCATAAGCGCCCTATTGACCTGAGAACCATCGGCAAGTTGCCCATAGCCATGAGAGCGCTCACCAACTATCTCAGCCTGAAGACGGCCTACGAGGAACAGAAGGTGAGAAATAGAAAGCAGGTATAGACTATAAATAGGGTATTAGGTCTTTGTCTATCCAACGACATTGGCCCTCCTTCCATGGGTCTGTTAGCAACAATTATATTTGGTAAAAATGGGAATTTTCATAAAAAATCAACGGACTAGGCCATGTGCATCCATTTCTGGAGACATCAAGGAGCTTCTCTTATTCTTGTGTTTTTTATTCCATAATTCTTTCCTTGCCCCGTAGAAGAAACTGGCTGATCGACCTCATAAAAATCCCTCTATCTGGAAGGCCATCTACAGTGCCTTTGGTCGGCCCATTCTCCTGAGCAGCACCTTCCGATACTTGGCCGACCTGTTGGGTTTCGCAGGTCCACTGTGCATTTCTGGAATTGTTCAGCTGCTGGAGAATAAGAATAAAGACTCGTCAGATCAGGTCATTGTCTGCCAACCTTCTCCCATTCACCAGTTTTCTAGTTTCTTGGGTTCTATCATTTTAATGATTTTTTATTTTCAATAAAACAAAAAGTTTCAGCTAAAAAAACGAATTCTCTTTCATTTTATTATCGCTCAGGCTTTTCTTATTTGTTTTTTCCCACAAGCCTCTTGTTTAATTATTTCCTTCGTTTAAGGTGTCAATTTATTGTATATTATTATATATCAGATTTGATACATTTTTTCTCCCAAAAACATTATTTTATAATAAACATGTTGTTTCTATCATAGATATGTAAATATTTGTGTTAAAGTTGATGTGTTTCCTCTTCCTTTAGGATTTCCCAAAGACTAATTTTAGCAGCGTGTACTTCCTCTCATCAAAAGGGTTAATAGAGAATTATTATGTTCTCGCCGTTCTACTCTTTATGGCCCTCATTTTACAAAGAACCTTCTTACAAGCCTCCTATTATGTTACCATAGAGACTGGAGTTAACCTGCGGGGTGCCTTACTGGTAATGTATTCCCTATGACATAATTTCAGTATTTCTGCGTGGAAATTTGGCAATAATATGGAATAATTCAATAATTTAATATATGCAGAGATTATTCACTTCAGAAAATGAATCAGTACCATTCTATATAAGTATATTTTCCAGTATAGTATGAATTCATAAGGTTATAATGAGGATTTTGCAAGTAAGAATTCTGCCATTAATTTAATTGTGTATATAACCATATCATGTGACCGTCTCTACTTCCTTTGCATGGGGGAGTTTATTTCCTGGTACTCGTGTGACTGTCTCTACTTCCTTTGCATGGTTGAGTGTATTTCCTGGTACTCATGTGTCTGTCTCTACTACCTCTGCATGGCGGAGTGTATTTCCTGGAACTGATGTGACTGTCTCTACTTCCTTTGCACGGGGGAGTGTATTTCCTGGTACTCGTGTGTCTGTCTCTACTTCCTTTGCATGGGGGAGTGTATTTCCTGGTACTCATGTGTCTGTCTCTACTACCTCTGCATGGCAGAGTGTATTTCCTGGAACTGATGTGACTGTCTCTACTTCCTTTACCTGGAGGAGTGTATTTCCTGGTACTCGTGTGTCTGTCTCTACTTCCTTTGCACGGGGGAGTGTATTTCCTGGTACTCATGTGTCTGTCTCTACTACCTCTGCATGGCAGAGTGTATTTCCTGGAACTGATGTGACTGTCTCTACTTCCTTTACCTGGAGGAGTGTATTTTCTGGTACTCATGTGACTGTCTCTACTTCCTTTACCTGGAGGAGTGTATTTTCTGGTACTCATGTGACTGTCCATACTTCTATTGCATGGAGGAGTGTTTTTCCTAGTACTCGTGTGACTGTCTCTACTTCTTTTGCACGGGGGAGTGTATTTCCTGGTACTCGTGTGACTGTCTCTACTTCCTTTGCACAGAGGAGTGTTTTTCCTAGTACTCGTGTGACTGTCTCTACTTCCTTTGCACGGGGGAGTGTATTTCCTGGTACTCGTGTGACTGTCTCTACTTCCTTTGCACGGGGGAGTGTATTTCCTGGTACTCGTGTGACTGTCTCTACTTCCTTTGCACGGGGGAGTGTATTTCCTGGTACTCGTGTGACTGTCTCTACTTCCTTTGCACGGGGGAGTGTATTTCCTGGTACTCGTGTGACTGTCTCTACTTCCTTTGCATGGGGGAGTGTATAAACTGGTACTCATATGACTGTCTTTACTTCCTTTGCATTGGGGAATACATTTCCTGGTGCTCATGTGACTGTCTCTACTTCCTTTGCAAGGGATATTGTATTTTGTAGTACTCTCTTTGATTTGACATCTAATATTGGCCATTATTTTTGCAGTCCATGATCTATAACAAGATACTGAAACTTTCAACATCCAACATGTCTATGGGAGAGATGACCCTGGGGCAGATAAATAATTTGGTTGCCATAGAAACTAACCAGTTGATGTGGTTCTTGTTCCTTTGCCCTAATCTATGGGCAATGCCTATTCAGGTAGGGCAGGAGTTTGTACATGTACAGTATAATGCCAGATAAAAGAGTAACTCATGCTTCTGTTTTATATTGAATTGATACATTGCTAATTGGAGTAAAGATGATTATTGTCCATGTATAAAAGTCTGAAATAGAAAAACTGGAGAACTTGGTCATTTTGTTATATTTTATTTTAACCCATAAAGATCCTAAAAATCATCCCTTTGCTCTACATTTCTCTCACGATGATTTAGATGACAGATTTTTTCTGTACCAAAAACTTTTTGTCTAACAAGTCAGTATAATCTGCTCAACTCCAAATCCAATAAGAGTGGGGGGTTTTTTTTTTTTGGTCAGATAGTTGATATCCGTTTCTACATATGTTATAAATATACTATGGTGACATTAAACAGTCAATAATTTGATTTGGCTTTTATTGAGCAATATACACTTAAAGTGATACTGACACCAGAAACTCTTTTTCACATGTATCATAATAATATCATTTGAAAGCTACTTATAACTTTGCCATAAAGTATTTGCACATTACCTGTCTGATGCCCCATGTTTCTGTATGAGGGGGCTGCCATATTTGTGCAACAGGAGTCCATTAGAAACTTTAACTGACAGGCTGAGATGGGACAGTCAGGTTGGCAAAACAGTCAGGTTTAGAAACTTCCACTAACAATTACTTACAAAAACAAAACTCCCAGCAACAAAAACGATAAACATGACCTATAGTCAACTTTTGATGTACATTTATATAATAAAAAAGTAGCTTTTTAGTGTCGGTATCACTTTAAACCTGATGTTTATTTTTTTTAATACCTTTAAAGGGATACTGTCATGGGAAAAAAATGTTTTTTCAAAATGAATCAGTTAATAGTGCTGCTCCAGCAGAATTCTGCACTGAAATCCATTTCTCAAAAGAGCAAACAGATTTTTTTATATTCAGTTTTGAAATCTGACATGGGGCTTGACATATTGTCAATTTCCCAGCTGCCCCAAGTCATGTGACTTGTGCTCTGATAAACTTCGATCACTCTTTACTGCTGTACTGCAAGTTGGAGTGATATCACCCCCCCCAGCAGTCTAACAACAGAACAATGGGAAGGTAACCAGATAGCAGCTCCCTAACACAAGATAACAACTGCCTGGTAGATCTAAGATCAACACTCAATAGTAAAATCCAGGTCCCACTGAGACACATTCAGTTACATTGAGAAGGAGAAACAGCAGCCTGCCAGAAAGCATTTCTCTACTAAAGTGCAGGGACAAGTCACATGACCAGGGGCAGCTGGGAAATTGACAAAATGTCTAGCCCGATGTCAGATTTCAAAATTGAATATAAAAAAATCTGTTTGCTCTTTTGAGAAATGGATTTCAGTGTAGAATTCTGCTGGAGCAGCACTATTAACTGATTCATTTTGAAAAACAAAATTTTTCCCATGACAGTATCCCTTTAAGTTCACCTTCAAGCAGAGGTCTGTCTTTTTTCTTTGGCTCTACATTTGCTCTCAGCTCTGCTGAGTTCAGACTTTTTTTATTTCTTATCCAGACAAAGTCATGCCCATTGTATTATATGTATACTCAGTGCCTCCTCCTCCATTTGGGAGATTTCTGAGAGTTTTTGTAATTATCTCTTTCTCAGATTATAATGGGTGTGATCCTCCTGTACAAACTGGTTGGCATCAGTGCCCTGGTAGGTGCGGCAGTGATAGTTCTGCTGGCCCCCATTCAGTACTTCATTGCCACAAAACTTGCAGAGGTTCAGAAGAACACGCTGGTGAGTCCAATCTGCTGGCCAATTGCCAGGACTTATTTGCTCAATAACTGAAGGAATTCTCTTCATATGTATATAGTTTTGTGTGTCCTGTAAAATATCCAATCTTCACCAAGAAAATTAGACGTTACTGTAGATCTAACTAACCCTACTGTATATACATGATGGTGGGTAGATGTGATGGCCTCAATGGAGGCTCACACTATTGGCCCCTGGAGATCTGAATGTGCTGCTTCTTCTTCCTCTAAGGACTATTCCACTGAGCGGTTGAAGAAAACCAACGAGATCCTGAAGGGGATCAAGCTCCTAAAGCTCTACGCCTGGGAGAACATCTTCTGCAGCAGCGTCGAGGAGACCCGCATAAAGGAACTGAAGAGCCTGAAAACCTTTGCGCTTCACACGTCTCTCTCTAGTACAGAATATCATGGATTTATAATACATATGTAGTTCTGCAACTACCGCTCAGGACAGGATAGATTGCAGGGTGCATGTCCCCCTGTTAGAACTTCATAAGCCAGTTTTGCATTTTATTAAAAAATGCTCGAAAGGAATTGTATATTCTTGTTACATTTCCACCGTTATTGACCATTATTTTCAGAATGAGCATTAACATGTGGGGCGATTGCATGTGATTGACCATTATAAATCTTCATCTAGTCTACTCCACCCAATCTAAGCCCCTTGCCTTGTAGTTAACCCTTACATCCATGTGTTTTCTTTCAGTCTTCATGAACGCGGCCATTCCCATTGCGGCTGTGCTTGCAGTAAGAGCTATTTTTTTTTTTATTTCCCAATCCTTCTTACATTATTGTTCTCAAATATGAATCTAGAAACATTTTTGTTGTAGATTTTGAGAAATTTAATGCATTTTAAATTTTCCAAAATTTTTGATTCTATTCTTATTGTTCCTGATGCACTTTAGTTCTGTAGTATTGGGAGTGTGCTGTGCATGCTGGGAATTGCAGTTGAGAAGGTGGATGAATAGAATTTTACTGTAGAATTGTGTTTCATAGACCTTTGTTACTCATGCATACGTGAGCTCCTCCCATCTGACGCCAGCCAATGCCTTTGCGTCCCTCGCTTTGTTTCACATCCTGGTGACGCCCCTCTTTCTGCTCTCCACGGTGGTCAGATTCGCAGTAAAGGCTCTTGTGAGGTACATACAGGAACCATATTCACTTATATTTCATTATTTATTGTCTTCATGAGTCTTTTTTTCCACCACCAGAAAATGCCCATTGGGGCCATGGGTGGATAAGGGGGGTGGCAATAATTGATGATTTCCCTGGCATTTAGGGATTTGGTTCGGGATTCAGCCAGGATTCGGCCTTTATCAGCAGGATTCAGATTCGGCCGAACCAAAATCCTAATTTGCATGTGCAAATTATGGGTGGCGATGGAAATCACGTGACTTTTTGTCAAAAAACCAGGAAGTTAAAAAAATTCTCCCACCCCTGCATATGCAAATTAGGATTCGGATTCGGTATTCAGCCGGATCTTTTGCCAAGGATTCGGGGGTTCTGCCGAATCCAAAATAGTGGATTTGGTGCATCCCTACTGGTTGATACACAATCATTTGATCATGTGGGTTTGCCTACACAAAGGGTTGGCCTAGGTGCAGCCAATCATAGTGCTCCCCAAGCCTTATTGGGGAAGCTGCATTTCGTTCTGAGTGATATTTCTCCAAGTTAAATCCAGCTGCAATTTGCCTTTATTGGCCAACTTATCTCTCAGAGCCAAGTCGAGGCCCTTGGTACCAGAAATCTCCAGCCGGATTTTAAATTTTGAAATCTTCATGGATAATTTATATCAGAATTTGTGTTTTCCCTCCCAGCGTCCAGAAGTTGAATGAATTTTTCACCAGCGATGAGATCAGAGAAGACGGACACAGGAATGGAGACACCACCCTGCCCTTTGAATCTTGCAGGAAACACCCCGGAATTGTGAGTTTCTGACTGTAAACTGTCCAGAGATGTCAAACTGGAAGCAAATCTTGGTTATTTTTAGGCACATTCTCAGGTCCCCTGACCTGGGTACACCCTATTATGCCCTAGTCACACTCTTGTGAAAATAAATACAGGTGGCTGTTTGACTTACTGGCCTGCAAGTCTTCTGCTAGAGCCTGTTCCATGTATCTGTTTCCATGATTAACAACGCAATTAAATAATCCCTTTTCTGCTATCACTTTCTAAGCCACTGGACCCAACTCTTCTACACTTGGAGTCTAAGGGCAGCTCTGATCTTCTTGTTGACCCCATAGATATGATTTGACTAGGGATTGAGGGTCACATTTATGGTTTCAGGGAAGGGGCTAGAAATTTCTTTCTCTAGGAGCGCTCTTAGTGGTTAACAGATATAAGAGACCTGAGGGCCCACTCACGATCAGTGCACTACCAGGACCCACAATGACCAGAGCCTTTTGCTCCAAGCATGACATGGTTGCACCTACTTGTGCTGATCTTTACTAGTGGCAACCAAGTGATGGGCAAATAAGTGAACCTCCTTTCCCACGAATTTTAGAAGTTAAGGCAAACTTGTATGTGATCTTAACAGATAAGCATCTTAGTTTCTGTATTTTACAGCATTCAAGAGCCTTTAATAGGAAACAGCCCCTGAGGTACCAGCTGGACAAATATGATCAGTCTCCCAAAAAACAAGTCCGTACAATGGAGTTGGAAGAGGCGGCATTAAAGGTTTCTGTTATTACCTTTTAATTCATTGACTTGGGGAGATGAGCTGTAATGAACGGTTTAAGAAATACATTATTCTAGTCATTTGTACAATTGACAGAGATTGAAAGTACCCCTTATTAGGGATGCACTGAATCCACTATTTTGGATTCCGCCGAACCCCTTAATCCTTCGCGAAAGCGGAATTCTAATTTGCATATGCATTTGAAAAATTATGGGTGGGAAGGGGAAAGCATTTTTTACTTCCTTGTTGACAAAAAGTTTTGTGATTTCCCTCCTCGCACCTAATTTGCATATGCAAATTCGGTTTTGGGTTTGGTTCACCCAGGCAGAAGGAATCAGATCAATCCGAATCCTGCTGAAAAAGGCCGAATCCCAGACCGAATCCTGGATTGGTGCATCCCTACCCCTTATACTGGTTTATCACCCACTACCCAACTCTCTTTACTCCTGTAGATTGGGCATCTTCCCATTGGGGTAGAATAACACCTGGTCCTACACTCGGCTCAGGGTTTTACATCGGGTCTCAGTTGCTATGCACACTAATAGTATCTGTTTGTGTCTGTCTGTGGGTAGGTGTGTGGTGGCTTCTTCTCCTGGGGCACTGGATTGGCCACATTATCCAACATAGACATCCAGATACCTACAGGTAAGTCTTTCCCTTTGTTAGTCCCTGATATCTAGTGATTTGCCCCGTCACCTGCCCTCCCACCATGACTTTGGTTTATAAGGTAGAAATTCAGCAGATTCAAGTTAATTACCTTGTTTCCTCTTTAATAAAGGGGAACTGACAATGATTGTGGGGCAAGTTGGCTGTGGCAAGTCTTCCCTGCTGCTGGCGATACTGGGGGAGATGCAGACGCTGGAAGGACGAGTGGTTTGGAACAAGTGAGTTGCACACCGGGGATATTCTGAGGGGAAGGGGGCAGTTGGATCATGTGATGATTTTTATTTAAGAACACTGCATTGTTTCACCTCCTACAGTATATATAAAGACTCTCTGCACTCAATCAGGGGGGCTGGGGCATAAGTGCTCCCCATGGACATGGAGACAGAACTTGATGACAGTGTCTTGTTTGGTTTCTCTTCATTTCCAGCTTTCAGATCCACTTACCTGCCAGGATGGCATCTCTAGGACCTTTATACGGTTAGATTGGCTTTATAAGACAGGGCAGCTGCTGTTCCCCACCCTTGGGCCATGCTCAGTCTGTTACCCTCTAAATTTCTCTCTAGGTACCAACCAGCTCAGCTAAACCATTCCCAGAATCTCAATCAACTCTCTTTTATTACTTCATTTCATTATTTTTCTTGTATCAAATTCATTTCATATTGGTTTTTCATTGGTTTCTTTTCTAAACATTCTCCTTATTCTCAATTCTCCTCTTATTCACCAACAGTCACCCATATGTTCAATGGGCTGCGTATTGCTCTGTGCTATCATGTGCCTATGTATGGAACCCTCTGAGGAACAAAATCCTTGATGTTTTTAGGGTTATTGTCATATAGGGGACATTAGCATTGTCTGGTTCTACTCTTTGGACCTCACTCTAACCCTAACCCTAACCCATTTTATTTTTGAGCCCTACTTGCTGTTTAAGTTGGCCATTTTTGCATGTATATATCCCAAATCTTCACTTGATAAGGAAGTGGCAACAAAACATAGAAACTGACTCAGATTCCTTCCCTGTTTGGATAATAAGAAATATCTTTCAGCTCAGTTACAGTTACAGTTAGGGTTATGGTTAGGGTAAGGTTAGGGTTAGGGTAAGGTTAGGGTTAGGGTTATGGTTAGGGTTAGGGTTAAAATCTCAATACAAATTCTCTAATGGAAACCTAGTGTGATGATGTTCCTTATTATGTACAATGGGAATGGAACCCATTGACTGGAAGGAAGATGAAAGAAACCATTGATTTTTTCCTCAGCTCCTGGTACCTCTGACCTGTGCTGGGGGTTGGACCTATTCTGTTGCATTTAGTCACTTGTGTTGGTTCTGTTCTTGTGAAACATCAGTTGTTTCAGGTTAATGAAACGTAATTACTGTATATCTTGCTGATCCTTACAGACTGCCTGATGGGGATGTCAGTACAGATGGACATTTAAGGTACCAATGCTTGGAATAAATCATTTTAGTTGCATTGAAATGATGAGGATATACAGCCATACATTCCGTTGTGTGACCATGTGATGGCCGATTGCTGACCAACTGATACTAAGCCCTTCAGGAATCATTATGTACCTAGTACTGTGTAATATTGTTTTTCATGAAGTGATTCTGTGGTATCAGTTTATTCTGCATTCGTTGGGCACGTTCCTAGGCAGAAGTATCAGAGACAATGTTCTCCATTGTTTATCCAACAGCCAATGACAGAACATTTAACAAGCAACTCAAATATTTATATTTTATTTCTATTGTGTTCTTTCTCCAGTCTTTTCTGACCTTCATTTCACTATGTCCTGTGATGCACCCAACCATCTCACCAACTCCACACACCTCAAGCTCTTGGGTCATTTCATGTTTCTCATGCAAATCATGTGTCTCTGTAGTCATGTCCTCTAAGAACTCACCTGTCTCACTCCGTGTACCTTCTTCACGCCTGCCCCATCTGCCTGTCAACTGGACTTATCTGTTCTCACTCAAACATAGCTACCTCTAAATGTCTCTTCCTAAACCAACTGCTATTGACTACCTCTCTTGACTGTCATCTCTCCCACTGATCTGGTCAGTTCCTCAGTCAACTACTCTGTGTCACCCTCTTCTCTTGGTGTGTCCTACTCATCTGGTCCGGTTCTCTGTTTCTTCCTACATCCTCTTCTTTGGACCATCTGTAACATATCATTGGACTCTACCTTTGTCAATCTTTCAATTTAATCTGGGGGCAGTTTAGAATTAACAGCAGTTGATGTATTCAGAAACTTTATTTTTTCTCCTAAGATACTTCCATAACACCTTTAGATTTCCTCCTTCAACCTACACATTCTTTTAGCCTTTTCTTTTATCCCATACTCTACTTCTGTAGCCAAACTCTCAATGGTTTCTGCTTTATCTATGTCCTTCTGTAGATTTGGTTTCCAGAGACGGACACAATACAGTAGGTGAGGTCACTCCAATGTTTGATAAAGTGGCATTAATAGTCTCCTCGTTAGCTGCTAATAGCATCTCCTGCTGCCTTTCCTAGTAGTGGATTTCCTTCATTAGCAACCATTGAGCGTCTCACTTGCCCTAACCCTAATGCTTAGTACTTATGCCCATAATCTTCCCAAATGCTCCATTTGCAAATTACAGCATGGGATTATAGGTTTTTATCTAATGGCTCTAAATCACTGACCACTTGACTAATTTTGGAATAGCAACTTAATACGTTTGAACTGTGTTTTTTGTAATTGTACATTATAGTGACCAACAGGAAACAAATCCATTGACTCCAATAATGAGTGAGAAGAGCAGTGAGGCCTAGTTGATTAACCTGTATGAATGCAACAAATTTAAATATATTTCTGGGTGTGATGACTCATCATATCACAATAAGGCATATATAATATATGGGGGCCAAAGGGTCATTTATGAATGCAGCTGCAAATGAGATAGATACAAATATTGGGTTACTGACACTATTCATTAAAGGAAGTTCTGCCCAAAAATGTTCCTTGATCTTCTGTATAGTTGCACCAAGGGCTATTGGGTCCATCTTGGCTCTTCTGATGAATTGAGGGTCTATTGATGCTTGGGACCCCTGGAGCTGCCACCACCCTGAATTTGGCAGTAATTCCAGGGTTTCCAGGGTAGGTTGCATCTATAGGTGGAGCAGACTTATGTTAGTTGTTAGTGATCCAATTCCTAGTCAGAAAATATTGGCCGCAATTTGCATCCGGGGGAGTCACGACGTCCAGTGGGGCCATAATGACCATGAACCATATAGAAACCAATGAGAAGACTGTTACTTAGTTAATTGGCAACTGCTGTTACTACATTACTCCAGCCTAGTGACTATGGCAAGAGTGTCATGGGGCCCCCCTTTACCCCAATAATGTTTTTTTTCCATTATAATTTCTGTCTTTTAAACACTGAACCTTGTTTGCCAACTTGCAGTGGAAATGGAGGTGATTCTGCCTGCGGAACAGAGAGAAGGTACCACTTGTTCTGTGTGACTTGGATTAAAAACCCAATTGCTTTCTGTGACGCTAACGCTTCTCACTGTCTGTTGTGCTGTGATTTTACCCCTAACCGTGGCTCATGCCCGTGGCTCTTCCAGTTGCAATCGGAGGATAAAGGTCCATGATCTGTACAGCGATCCCTCTTATGGTGCCTCCATCTGTTTCTACAGTAACCCTGTACTTTATAGTGATACATTTGTAACATCAGTTTCTTTCCCCTCCCCAAGATACAAATTTAACATCAGAACATGAAAGTGTCAACACACGTTTCTCTTCATCCTGAAACTCATTTGTCTTCATCAATATTTAGAAAATTACATCATTATTTTGTGCTGGACCCGCTTTTTTAGGACTTTGACATGAAACAAATTATTTCATTCTCCTTCATTCTTCACTTTTTCTTATATTTCCTGATTCTGACGATTCTCTTCTTCCCTTTTATTCTCATTGTTTGAATGTTCTTTAAAGTTGACTGTAATTTTATAAAATTATCCGAAAATCATATTTGCAACAGAGCAATAGTGACACTTTTCAATGGACTTTTTTGTGCATGTCCCTTAGTTGGGTCATTTTTAAGCCCATAGCCATAAATTGGTATGGGGTGGGATGTTCCTCACATCTAGATCTAGAAGGTTTTGTCTTCACTGATTCCATTATACCATGTGACACATACATTCAGAATTATAGGTAAGTGGGTGGGACTTATGACAAGATGTCTAACCGTGTTTTGCCTTTAGTGACAAAATGATGGTGCCAGTGTTTTTGAATACATATGAGCAGACAGAGTCAATATGTTCTTATAGTAGGACTGGATTTCACCCATTTGGTTTAGGAAACTTAAAAGCATTGGCACCCCCAGCCTGGGCTGATTTAGATGGACTAGAACCCCAAAACATCACCATTTATTTCCTGAGAAGGGTCAAATCTCAGCCTATGTCTCCACCACTGGTTTTACCATTATAGTAACCCAATGATTGGGGAGGATTTTTTTTCCACTCCCATTGCTTTTGTCTTCTATTTCCATTCATTGTGTGTAAATCAGTGGGATTTGGGGGGTACAGAGCTGATGTCAAATCATTTATCCTTCATGTGTTCCTTCACAGCAAGAACAGGCATTCAGTGGCCTACGCGGGACAAAAGCCGTGGCTCCTAAATGCCACCTTAGAAGAGAACATCACTTTTGGGAGTCCTTTCAACAAGCTGAGGTGACTCATGTACTAACGATTGTATGCCTAGAGACTGATGCTCCTTGGGGGTGGGGCAGGTCTTAAGGTGGGGGTGGGACTGAAATAAAAATGGGTGGGATTAATGTGGTTTCTTGGAGCAATGTTAAGTGTTCAATCCCAGACCTCCAGATAAAATCAGATTTTCAAGTATAATTAGAAGTTCCCAACTACTACTGAGTCGACGAGGAACATATGGGCAACCTCATTCTAACTGATCTTCTCCCCTGTATGTCTTCCTGAAGGTACAAAGCTGTAACAGACGCCTGCTCCCTCCAGCCTGATATTGACCTGTTGCCGTTTGGAGACCAAACTGAGATTGGAGAGAGGGTAATTAACAGTAATCAATTTATTGCTGAAGATTTATGTTTTGGTGGAGTTATTTTATTATATTAATTAATTTATTTTACTGAATTTTACATTGGAGGGGTAAGCAGAGAAGAACACAGGCTAGGCTTGGGCGAATTTGACCCGTTTCGTTTAGGCAAAAATTCGCCGGAGGCGAAATGTAGCTGATGCCCATTAAAGTCTATGGACGTCAACATTATTTTTGAGGCACAATGAGAAAAAAATTTGCCCATCCCTAAGGCAATACCAATTAAAATTGGTAGGTGTCTTTACTAGGATTTAATTGTAATTACTTTTTCATCTATGTGAGCTCAAGGATAGACTTACTCGCCTAGACCAGACTAAAGGAAATCAAAGCATTAGGACTTTCCCAGGGCAGGACCCACCAGTAGCCAATTAGAGAATCAGAGTATTTCCAGGACCTAGACTGGCCCATAGCCAACATGGAGCCAATCAGAATATTAGAACTTTCCCAGTGGCAGACTAGCCTGTAGCCAATCAGAGCATTAGCGCATTCCCAGGACCAGACCAACCTGGCTCAAATCAGAGTATTAGAACATTCCCAGGGGCAGACCAACCTGTAGCCAATCAGAGCATTAGAATATTCCGGGGACCAGGCCAACCTGGAGCCAATCAGAGCATTAGAACATTCCTAGGGGCAGACCAAACTGGAGCCAATGAGAGTATTAGAACATTCCTGGGACCAGACCAGCCTGGAGCCAATGAGAGCATTGGAACATTCCCAGTGGCAGACCAACCTGTAGCCAATGAGAGCATTAGATCATTCCCGGGACCAGACCATCATGGAGCCAATCAGAGTATTAGAACATTCCCAGGGGCAGACCAACCTGTAGCCAATCAGAGCATTAGAATATTCCGGGGACCAGGCCAACCTGGAGCCAATCAGAATTTTAGAACATTCCCAGGGGCAGACCAAACTGGAGCCAATGAGAGTATTAGAACATTCCTGGGACCAAACCAACCTGGAGCCAATGAGAGCATTGGAACATTCCCAGTGGCAGACCAACCTGTAGCCAATGAGAGCATTGTAACATTCCCAGGGGCAGACCAACCTAGAGCCAATCAGAGTATTAGAACATTCCCAGGACCAGACCAACCTGGAGCAAAATGAGAGCATTAGAACATTCCCAGTGGCAGACCAACCTGTAGCCAATGAGAGCATTAGATCATTCCCAGGACCAGACCAACCTGGAGCCAATCAGAGCATTAGAACATTCCCAGTGGCAGACCAACCTGTAGCCAGTGAGAGCATTGGAACATTCCCAGGGGCAGACCAACCTGGAGCAAATCAGAGCATTAGAACATTCCCAGGTGTAGACCAACCTGAAGCCAATGAGAGCATTAGAACATTCCCAGGACAAGACCAACCTGGAGCCAATGGGAGAATTAGAATATCCCCAGGGGCAGACCAACCAGTAGCCAATGAGAGCATTAGAACATTCATAGGGGCAGACCAACCTGTAGCCAATCAGAGTATTAGAACATTCCCAGGGCCAGACCAACCTGGATCCAATCAGAGCATTAGAACATTCCCAGGGGCAGACCAACCTGGATCCAATCAGAGCATTAGAACATTCACAGGGGCAGACCAACCTGGATCCAATCAGAGCATTAGAACATTCCCAGGGGCAGACCAACCTGTAGTCAATCTGAGCATTAGAACATTCCCAGGGGCAGACCAACCTGGATCCAATCAGAGCATTAGAACATTCACAGGGGCAGACCAACCTGTAGCCAATGGGAACATTGGAACATTCCCAGGGGTAGACCAACCTGTTGCCAATCAGCGTATTAGAACATTCCCAGGGGCAGGCCAACCTGGAGCAAATCAGAGCATTAGAACATTCCCAGTTGTAGACCAACCTGAAGCCAATGAGAGCATTAGAACATTCCCAGGACAAGACCAACCTGGAGCTAATCAGAGCATTAGAACATTCCCAGTTGTACACCAACCTGAAACCAATCAGAGCATTAGAACATTCCCAGTTGTACATCAACCTGAAGCCAATCAGAGCATTAGAACATTCCCAGTTGTACACCAACCTGAAGCCAATCAGAGCATTAGAACATTCCCAGGACAAGACCAACCTGGAGCTAATCAGAGCATTAGAACATTCCCAGTGGCAGACCAACCTGTAGCCAATCAGAGCATTAGAACATTCCCAGTGGCAGACCAATCTGTAGCCAATAAGAGCATTAGAACATTCCCAGGACCAGGCCAACCTGTAGCCAATAAGAGCATTAGAACATTCCCAGGGGCAGACCAACCTGTAGCCAATGAGAGCATTAGAACATTCCTAAGACATAGACCAGGAAAGTGTATTTCCTTACATGTAATTTCCCCCTAAAGAGCCAGTGAATCCCCCACATCTCTTGTCCTTATCCCCCCCCCCATAATTATGGGAGATGGTATCTGCCAGCTGCACTGTATGAAGATTAGTTAGAAGGGGGTAGTTTTGACACAAACTGGAAAAAGAAAAGGGGGGGGTGATTATGACCTCAAGAAAATTCCAGGAAATTTGCCGGATCCGTTTAACCCGAAATACAGTAACTCGTAAGAGAAAATAAGAGATGGAACATGTGTCCCTTTCTGAGAACCCGGGGCAGTTGTTTGGGTTCAGTTATCAGATGTTTGTGTGAGCGGCGGCACCTGCCAAGGCTCATGTTGTTTTGTCTGAGACTCTGATTGTTTCTTCGTTAGGGAATTAATCTAAGTGGGGGTCAGCGGCAGAGGATCTGTGTGGCTCGCGCTCTATATCAGAATACCAACATTGTCTTCCTGGTAAGAACCCCCTCATTTCCTTATGTCTTTCATTTCTCTTAAAGGGGAAGTACCTGCGTGATTGAGTCTTCTCCCGCATATAATTCCAATCTTCTTCCTTCTCACACAGAGGCCAAGGAAATGGCCAATTATCCCCCAGCAGGGAGGGGGCTGCGTGGGAACATTCTTTTTGCTTTTCTGCTCATTTGTGAAATTGTTAACCATCTTCTTTCCCTTCATCACAAGAGGCAGGAGGGACCCATTGGAGACCATGTGATGGGCAGAATGAAGAAATTGGGTCAATAGATGTTCTCCACTTCGTTAATATCTCCTAATATTCTGGTGATTTGGGGAAATTGGAGTCAGTCAGTAACAGGCAGAGGAGATGTTATAGGATAAGGATTATTGTATTTTCAGGCAAATATTGGGGTGACTATTGGGGTGACAAAGCTTCCTCGTTTGTGTTGTACCAGGATGACCCATTTTCGGCTCTGGATATTCACCTGAGTGACCACCTGATGCAGGAGGGGATTCTGAAGTTCCTCAGCGATGATAAGCGGACGGTTGTTCTGGTCACTCATAAACTACAATATCTTCCTCATGCCGACTGGGTAAGGTGGCGCCATCTTCCTCCTCAAGTTTGGGCTCACCATTCTGGGCTGGATCCATGCCATCCTATTGGCAGTGGTCTCAGTTCTCCTGCTACTTCCCCAGGCTCATTAGTTCCACCAATAGATATTATTAAGACAAAATATATTCCACTAGACCAATCCCATGGGCCCCTGCCCAGTGAGCTCACAATCTATTGTCCATATCACATTCCTATCAGTCCCTGCCCCAGTGAGCTTACAATCTAAGGTTCCTATAGCATTCCCATCAGTTCCTTTCCCAGTAATCTTTCAATCTAAGGTCCCTATCACATTCCCATCAGTCCCTGCCCCAGTGACCTTTCAATCTAAGGTCCCTATCACATTCCCATCAGTCCCTGCCCCAGTGAGCTTACAATCTAAGGTCCCTATCACATTCCCATCAGTCCCTGCCCCAGTGAGCTTACAATCAAAGGTCCCTATCACATTTCCATCTGTCCCTGCCCCAGTGAGCTTACAATCTAAGGTCCCTATCACATTCCCATCAGTCCCTGCCCCAGTGAGTTTACAATCTAAGGTCCCTATCATATTCCCATCAGTCCCTGCCCCAGTGACCTTTCAATATAAGGTCCCTATCACATTCCCATCAGTCCCTGCCCCAGTGAGCTTACAATCAAAGGTCCCGATCACATTTCCATCTGTCCCTGCCCCAGTGAGCTTACAATCTAAGGTCCCTATCACATTCCCATCAGTCCCTGCCCCAGTGAGTTTACAATCTAAGGTCCCTATCATATTCCCATCAGTCCCTGCCCCAGTGACCTTTCAATCTAAGGTCCCTATCACATTCCCATCAGTCCCTGCCCCAGTGAGTTTACAATCTAAGGTCCCTATCACATTCCCATCAGTCCCTGCCCCAGTGAGTTTACAATCTAAGGTCCCTATCACATTCCCATCAGCCCCTGCCCAGTGAGCTTACAATCTAATGTCCCTATCACATTCCCATCTGTCCCTGTCCCAGTGAGTTTACAATCTAAGGTCCCTATCTCATTCCCATCAGTCCCTGCCCCAGTGAGCTTACAATCTAAGGTCCCTATCTCATTCCCATCAGTCCCTGCCCCAGTGAGCTTCCAATCAAATGTCCCTATCACATTCCCATCCTATCCCAATGAGCTTTCAAAGGACCCTATCACATTCCCATCAGTCCCTGTCCCAGTGAGCTTACAATCTAAGGTTCCTATAACATTCCCTTCAGTTCCTTTCCCAGTAATATTTCAATCTAAGGTCCCTATCACATTCCCATCAGTCCCTGCCCCAGTGAGCTTACAATCTAAGGTCCCTATCACATTCCCATCAGTCCCTGCCCCAGTGAGCTTACAATCTAAGGTCCCTATCACATTGCCATCAGTCCCTGCCCCAGAGAGCTTACAATCTAAGGTCCCTATCACATTGCCATCAGTCCCTGCCCCAGAGAGCTTACAATCTAAGGCCCTATCCCATTCACACACATTAAGACTAGTTTGATCAGGAGCCAGTTATTCTGTCTGTATGTTTTTACCCTATGGAAGGAAATCCCAGGCAGACACAGAGAGAACATCCAGATTGAATATGGAGGAAAGAATAAAGAAACCCCAATATAATAAAATACAAGTTCAATTAAAGTAAATTGAATATCTTTGCCCCGATGTCTTTGCTGAGAACTTTACATGAGGCGTCGCTCTGTTTATCCTCTTGTGTTGCTGGACTTTATCTAGATCATTGCCATGAAGGATGGCTTTGTGCTCAGAGAGGGAACTTTAAAAGATATTCAGAATAACGACAATGAGCTTTATGAGCACTGGAAAACTCTAATGAACCGCCAGGACCAGGAACTGGAGAAGGTAATTATTCCGTGTTTATAATGATATATAACGAATGTTTATCTGGGAGTGGCCTCAGGGGTTTATGGATCCAAGCTTTTTATTTATCTCACTTCAACTTTATGACTTTCTATAAATCCTGTAATCTAGTTCTAATCGGATCCTCTCATCTGCTCCAGAGCTATTTTTATCATGGAAATTGAAATAAAGAAGATTTGGGCAGTGCTGTAAATTCCAGTGAGTGCTGAACAAGCCTGGGACTTTATAAAGCTTTGGGCAAATGTACTGGTGGACAGTTACCCATGGCAACCAATCAAATTGTTGCATTCATTGTTCTACCTGCAGCTGCCTGAAAAAAAGCCAAACACTTATTGGTTGCTATGGGTTACTGCCCCAAGCAAATTTGTCCAGTGTTGATAAATAAGTCCCACTGGGTGCTGAAGTGCTAGGTAACATATATAGCCTGTAGAGTCAATAATGTCCTACTGTCTCCATCTTGCTCTATTGTCTCCATCTTGCCCTACTGTCTCCATTTTGCCCTACTGTCTCCATCTTGTTTTATTGCCTCCATCTTGCCGTACTCTCTCCATCTTGTCCCATCTTGTACTACAGTCTCCACTTTGTCCTACTGTCTCCATCTTGCCCTACTATCTCCATCTTGCCCTACTCTCTCCATCTTGCCCTTCAGTCTCCATATTTTCTTACTGTCTCCATCTTGCCCTACTATCTCCATCTTGCCCTATTGTCTCCATCTTGCCCTACTGTCTCCATTTCGCCCTACTGTCTCCATCTAATCCTACTGTCTCCATATTTCCCTACTCTCTCCATCTTGCCCTACAGTCTCCATCTTGTCCTACTGTCTCCATCTTGCCCTACTATCTCCATCTTGCCCTACCCTCTCCATCTTGCCCTACAGTCTCCATATTGTCCTACTGTCTCCATCTTGCCCTACTATCTCCATCTTCCCCTATTGTCTCCATCTTGCCCTACACTCTCCATCTTGCCCTACAGTCTCCATCTTGTCCTACTCTCTCCATCTTGTCCTACTGTCTCCATCTTGTCCTACTGTCTCCATTTGCTCTACTGTCTCCATCTTGTCCTACTGCCTCCATCTTGCCCTACTCTCTCCATCTTGCCCTACAGTCTCCATCTTGTACTACTGTTTCCATCTTGTCCTACTGTCTCCATCATATCATACTGTCTCCATCTTGCCATACTGTCTCAATTTTGCCCTACACTCTCCATCTTGCTCTACAGTCTCCATCTTGTCCTACTGTTTCCATCTTGCCCTACTATCTCCATCTTGTCCTACTATCTCCATCTTGCCCTACTCTTCCATCTTGCCCTACAGTCTCCATATTGTCCTACTGTCTCCATCTTCCCTACAATCTCCATCTTGCCCTACTCTTTCCATCATGTCCTACTGTCTCCATTGTGTCCTACTCTCTCCATCTTGTCCTACTGTCTCCATCTTGTCCTACTGTCTCCATCTTGTCCTACTGTCTCCATCTTGTTCTACCCTCTCCATCTTGCCCTACTCTCTCCATCTTGTCATACTGTCTCCATCTTGTCCTACTGTCTACATCTTGCCCTGCTGTCTCAATCTAGTCCTATTGTCTACATCTCGTCTTACTGTCTCCATCTTGCCCTGCTCTCTCAATCTTGTTTTACTTCCACCATCTTTTTCTACTGCCTGCCACCAAACATATTGTTTTAAGTCTCCAAATGTCTCCTTGTAACTTCTTCTATAACCCACGTACATACAACTGTTTTGGGGCCCTAGATGAGATGGTAGTGGAGTGTTTTATGGTTACCACAATTTGTACCTTCTGCATGGCACTAACACATGTCACTGCAGGACACAGATGCAGATCAGGCGACAATGGAAAGAAAAACTCTCCGGAGAGCAATGTACTCACGGGAAGCCAAAGTACAAGCTGAGGATGAAGGAGAAGGTAGTGAATCTCTTATTAATATAACATTCACTAACCCCTTTCCAGAGCTAGACAACATTGGTGGCCAAGGAATACTTCATGACCCATCTCCCTGTCAATTCCCTTGGCACATACATTCCCACTCATCACTTGGTCAACAAGGTTCTTGTTCTCCATAGTTTATTTTCATAAAGAACATCTTTTGGGCCTCATTGACCATATTCTTCTCACAAGACCATAGTCTAGATGTCCCACTAAAGTGACATTGCTAATAAATGCAATACATTTGGCTACACTACAATGTGTTAAATTAAGTGCAATTGTTGCATATGTTGCATTTTCAAAATCTAGAAGAGTCCCTGACTTCTTAATGTGATCTGCTCCAAAGCTACTTGAACAAAGTAAAGTTCAAAACCCATGGGTATATCCATTAGCTCCTTCTCATAAAGGCATCATGACCATCTGGTGGTTGGTATTCAAACTCTTAACATACACTCTCTCTGCTTGTTATATCCAGAGGAGGAAGAAGAGGAAGATGAAGATGAAACCATGTCCACGGCCATGCGGTTGAGGACCAAGATGCCTTGGAGAACATGCTGGAGATATCTCACCTCTGGGGGATATCTCTTACTCTTCCTCATGATATTCTCCAAGCTTCTGAAACACTCAGTGATTGTGGCCATTGACTACTGGCTGGCTAGTTGGACATCAAAAATCAGCAACATCAGTAACATCCAGAGTGATAACGGAACGTCAGACAGTGAGGTAATTATGGAGTCAGTTGTATGGCTCAACCCATGTGCATCTACTGAATGTATCAAGTGATGTTACTCTATATAGTGATGGAGCAGGATGATGAGTTAATTAGCTGAGAGTACATAGAGGGTGCTCATTAATTCCTCACCAGTACAACCTAGTGAGATGCTGGTACCAAAGGGGAGGCTGAACCTTCAAAGGGCCATAAGAAGTGAGCTGTACTATGTATCTGTTAAAGAAACACAAAGGGAAATGAACCGTATGAATACTATGTTATTCTATCCCTTGTGGGAATGTTCTGGCCCATTCTGCAGCTCAGCAACATCCAGAGCTACTATGTGACCTGGTTCAGCATTCTCAGCGCCATGGGAATAGTCCTCTGTCTCATCGCATCACTGACTGTGGAGTGGATGGGCCTCAACGCAGCCAAGAACCTTCACCATAACCTACTGAAGAAAATCATTCTGGCACCAATTAGGTAAATACTAACTGTATCTCCCTAATAAATCCATTGGCTTTATGCAAAATGCCCAGTTACATCTGGTTACACCTTAGGAAATTTCTCCATGTTCAACCAAAGAAAGAGAAATGAAAAATACCCTTCCACTATACTGATGGTGAGATCTCCTTTCCTCCCCACCAATGAATCACTCATTCCCCCTCTCTTGGTAGGGAATCCCATAACCTGACTGTCCTTACATTAAAGAACCCCTTCCTATGCTGATGGTGAGATCTCCTTTCCTCCCCACCAATGAATCACTCATTCCCCTCTCTTGGTAGGGAATCCCATAACCTGACTGTCCTTACAGTAAAGAACCCCTTCCTATGCTGATGGTGAGATCTCCTTTCCTCCCCACCAATGAATCACTCATTCCCCTCTCTTGGTAGGGAATCCCATAACCTGACTGCCCTTACAGTAAAGAACCCCTTCCTATTCTGATGGTGAGATCTCCTTTCCTCCCCACCAATGAATCACTCATTCCCCCTCTCTTGGTAGGGAATCCCATAACCTGACTGCCCTTACAGTAAAGAACCCCTTCCTATGCTGATGGTGAAATCTCCTTTCCTCCCCACCAATGAATCACTCATTCCCCCTCTCTTGGTAGGGAATCCCATAACCTGACTGCCCTTACAGTAAAGAACCCCTTCCTATGCTGATGGTGAGATCTCCCTTTCTCCCCACCAATGAATCACTCATTCCCCTCTCTTGGTAGGGAATCCCATAACCTGACTGCCCTTACAGTAAAGAACCCCTTCCTATGCTGATGGTGAGATCTCCTTTCCTCCCCACCAATGAATCACTCATTCCCCCTCTCTTGGTAGGGAATCCCATAACCTGACTGTCCTTACAGTAAAGAACCCCTTCCTATACTGATGCTGAAATCTCCTTTCCTCCCCACCAATGAATCACTCATTCCACTCTCTTGGTAGGGAATCCCATAACCTGACTGTCCTTACAGTAAAGAACCCCTTCCTATGCTGATGGTGAGATCTCCTTTCCTCCCCACCAATGAATCACTCATTCCCCCTCTCTTGGTAGGGAATCCCATAACCTGACTGTCCTTACAGTAAAGAACCCCTTCCTATGCTGATGGTGAGATCTCCTTTCCTCCCCACCAATGAATCACTCATTCCCCCTCTCTTGGTAGGGAATCCCATAACCTGACTGTCCTTACAGTAAAGAACCCCTTCCTATGCTGATGGTGAGATCTCCTTTCCTCCCCACCAATGAATCACTCATTCCCCCTCTCTTGGTAGGGAATCCCATAACCTGACTGTCCTTACAGTAAAGAACCCCTTCCTATGCTGATGGTGAGATCTCCTTTCCTCCCCACCAATGAATAATTCATTACCCTCTCTTGGTAGGGAATCCCATAACCTCATTAAGCCATAAAACATCCTTTAAAAATAATAACCGAGACTTTGGCCACTATTTGTACAGTATTTACAGACTCTTTATGTTTCACTCAGGTTCTTTGACACGACCCCTCTTGGTTTGATCTTGAATCGTTTTTCGGCCGACACAAACATCATAGATCAGGTAAGAATTCCAGGGAATGGCTCACATCACTTCCTACTGACAATAGGGTAAGACAAGAGTAAATGAGGGGCACCTCTTACCTCCAGGTGTCACATTAATTACTGACCTGTCAAAAGTGATATTCCTGTTTCATGATATGAGAAATACAGGGAGATTTGGGGTTCTAATGATGATTATTTTCCTTAGCACATCCCCCCAACACTGGAATCGCTCACCAGATCAACCTTGCTGTGTCTCTCGGCCATTGGAGTCATTTCCTATGCCACCCCAATTTCCATGGTCGCTCTTCTCCCACTTGGCGTGGCCTTCTACTTCATCCAGAAATACTTTAGAGTTGCCTCCAAGTAAGTGCAACCTCCCATGCTTCAACTCCCAAGAGATGTTAAACCTTCAGCCATTGCTAGCTCCATCCAATTGCGAGAGCTCTCTGATGATCTTCTTGTTTGTGCCCAATAAGAGGTCTCCTTAGCTTTCCACCCTTTTGTCTCATCAATACAGGGACCTTCAAGAACTTGATGACAGTACCCAGCTGCCCTTGCTGTGCCACTTCTCAGAGACAGCAGAAGGACTCACCACCATTCGGGCCTTCAGGTAATGTGAGTGTGGAGCTCTGGGATCAGGAACTTTGCATTCAGTCCTGTTCCAACATCACCAGAGGTCATTTTGGGAAGTTCTGTGTCACTGTTCTTATGACGGTGTCAAGTATTTGCTCTATAATCCCTTTAGCTGGGGTTCTACACTAAATGCAATCATTTGCTGGTCCATGTTCCACTCAGTGGTCTTTACATAAATAAGGATTTCTACAGGGAACAGCCTCCCAGCAGGGGTGGTGGAATTAATACAGTAAAGGAATAGGAGGGAGAGTGAAAGGGAACATAAGGAAGTGTTACTTAACAGAAAGGGGGATAGATACAGGGAACAGACTCCCAGCAGGGGTGGTAGGACTAATACAGTAAAGGAATAGGAGGGAGAGTGAAAGGGAACATAAGGAAGTGATACTTTACAGAAAGGGGGATAGATACAGGGAACAGACTCCCAGCAGGGGTGGTAGGACTAATACAGTAAAGGAATAGGAGGGAGAGTGAAAGGGAACATAAGGAAGTGATACTTTACAGAAAGGGGGATAGATACAGGGAACAGACTCCCAGCAGGGGTGGTGGGACTAATACAGTAAAGGAATAGGAGGGAGAGTGAAAGGGGGATAGAGACAGGGAACAGACTCCCAGCAGGGGTGGTAGGACTAATACAGTAAAGGAATAGGAGGGAGAGTGAAAGGGAACATAAGGAAGTGATACTTTACAGAAAGGGGGATAGATACAGGGAACAGACTCCCAGCAGGGTTGGTAGGACTAATACAGTAAAGGAATAGGAGGGAGAGTGAAATGGAACATAAGGAAGTGATACTTTACAGAAAGGGGGATAGATACAGGGAACAGACTCCCAGCAGGGGTGGTAGGACTAATACAGTAAAGGAATAGGAGGGAGAGTGAAAGGGAACATAAGGAAGTGATACTTTACAGAAAGGGGGATAGATACAGGGATCAGACTCCCAGCAGGGGTGGTAGGACTAATACAGTAAAGGAATAGGAGGGAGAGTGAAAGGGAACATAAGGAAGTGATACTTTACAGAAAGGGGGATAGATACAGGGAACAGACTCCCAGCAGGGGTGGTAGGACTAATACAGTAAAGGAATAGGAGGGAGAGAAAAAGGGAACATAAGGAAGTGATACTTTACAGAAAGGGGGATAGATACAGGGAACAGACTCCCAGCAGGGGTGGTGGGACTAATACAGTAAAGGAAGAGGAGGGAGAGTGAAAGGGGGATAGAGACAGGGAACAGACTCCCAGCAGGGGTGGTAGGACTAATACAGTAAAGGAATAGGAGGGAGAGTGAAAGGGAACATAAGGAAGTGATACTTTACAGAAAGGGGGATAGATACAGGGAATAGACTCCCAGCAGGGGTGGTAGGACTAATACAGTAAAGGAATAGGAGGGAGAGTGAAAGGGAACATTAGGAAGTGATACTTTACAGGGAACAGACTCCCAGCAGGGGTGGTGGGACTAATATAATAAAGGAATGGAGGAGGGTGCTGAAAGTGCACGGGGTGACAGTAAGGTACCTGTAGGTGGTAAAAATAAAGGGACACAGAGATAAGTTTGCGATGAGCTGAGATTCTATGTACACTCTGGTATATACCGGCTGCTGGATGGAATATAAAGGTGGAACATGTGATGTTAGTCGCAGACAGTTGCAATTTAGTGCAGACAATTCCAGCCTGTACTCTGTGTTTATATAAAGGTGGGATATTTCAGCACATCTTCCCCTCCCTGTGACTCCCACTGGCTGGAATTGTCTCTTTCTGGGAAGAAGTTGAGTCGATTTCAGTAATAATGACGAGTCTGTGAGTGTTGCCAGTGCAGTTGATTAGAAGAGGGAAGACTTGGGATCTATCAGAGAAGGTTTCTCAGGCAGCAGCCAAGTCTTATCATTAGGGAAGAATGTTCAGCCTCAATCCCCCCCTCTCTGTAGTCTAAGAATAGATCCTGGTGATAAATGTGCGGCTCAGATACATTGCAGGGGGGCCCCTCAGGTGCTGCTCTGTGTTCTGCACAAGGTCCACTATTTGGATCCAGCGCCTGTTCTGTTTCACCTCAAAGCCACAGGAATCAGCAGAATAGGGAAACTGAGTGTCTGAATGTAAATGAAATGTAAATCAGTCATTGGAATGAGGGGTTGGGGGTCAGTAGGCTGTTAGAGAGTTGGACTGACGTCAGTTCTGCAACACTAACAGCCAAGTATTTGCTCCATTAAACCTTCCCTTATCCACAGGCATGAGACCCGATTCAGGCAGCGGATGCTGGAGCTGACCGACACCAATAACCTGGCCTACCTGTTCCTTTCTGCCGCCAATAGATGGTTAGAGGTCAGAACGGTGCGTAAATTTGTGTCTTCATCCGGGAGTCTGTGGTTACACATTGGTGAATTCACTTCTTATCCAGTTACAGTGTATCCCGGTACATTATATCCAGTTACATTGTATCCCGTTACTTTATATCCAGTTACATTGTATCCCGTTACTTTATATCCAGTTACATTGTATCCCGTTACTTTATATCCAGTTACATTCCATCCAGTTACACTGTATTCAGTTACATTGTATCCAGTCACATTCCATCCAGTTACACTGTATCCAGTTACATGGTATCTAGTCACATTGTATCCAGTTACATTGAATCCAATTACACTGTATTCAGTTACATACCATCCAGTTACATTGTATCCAGTTACACTGTATTCAATTACATTGTATACAGTTGCACTCTATCCAGTTACATGGTATCTAGTCACATTGTATCCAGTTACATTGAATCCACTTACACTGTATTCAGTTACACTATATCCAGTTACATTGTATCCAGTTACATTGTATCCCGTTACATTCCACCCAGTTACAGTGTATCCAGTTACATTGTATCCAGTTCTGTGCCATCCGTTACATTCCATTTAGTTAAATTCCACCCAGTTACATTGTATCCAGTCACATTCCATCCAGTTACATTGTATCCTGTTACTTTATATCCAGTTACATTGTATCCCGTTACATTATATCCCGTTACTTTATATCCAGTCACATTCCATCCAGTTACATGGGATCTAGTCACATTGTATCCAGTTACATTGAATCCAATTACACTGTATTCAGTTACATTTCATCAGTTACATTGTATCCAGTTACATTGTATCCAGTTACACTGTATTCAATTACATTGTATACAGTTGCACTCTATCCAGTTACATGGTATCTAGTCACATTATATCCAGTTACATTGAATCCACTTACACTGTATTCAGTTACACTATATCCAGTTACATTGTATCCAGTTACATTGTATCCAGTTCTGTGCCATCCGTTACATTCCATTTAGTTAAATTCCACCCAGTTACATTGTATCCAGTCACATTCCATCCAGTTACATTGTATCCTGTTACTTTATATCCAGTTACATTGTATCCAGTTACACTGTATTCAGTTACTTTGTATCCAGTTACATGGTATCTAGTCACATTGTATCCAGTTACATTGAATCCAATTACACTGTATTCAGTTACATTCCATCCAGTTACATTGTATCCAGTTACACTGTATTCAATTATATTGTATCCCGTTACATTCCACCCAGTTACAGTGTATCCAGTTACATTATAACCTGTTACTTTGTATCCAGTTACATTGTATCCAGTTACATTCCATCCAGTTCTGTGCCATCCGTTACATTCCATTTAGTTAAATTCCACCCAGTTACAGTATATGCCATCTGTTGTATCCAGTGCTGTTTGTTCCTACACCAGTCCCTCTGTACAGGCAATATATATATAGATAGATCTATTCTTGGCTGGTTGGTGAAATGTCCCTTTAAATCCCACAAGTGATGAAACTAAACATGAAGGTGTTACATTTGGGCTGATTCCAGACTGTGTTTAGGGGTTTGTTTATGGACAAAGTGCCCCGGGGTTTGAAACCAATTGCACAAACACAGTTCCATCATTTGGTGTTTTTCCATTGGAAGTACAGCCGGAGGGGTGACACCTGGGGGTGAGGATCTAAATATTTATACAAAGACAAGATGAGAACTTGGATGGGACACGGGGCAGAGAGCGGCTCACATCCCTGAACACCTCAGAACGAGTCCAAAGCAAATACTGGCAGTTTCCCAGGTGTCACTGCGCCTATAACTCCCCGGGGGGAGGGGAAAGAGGTCAGATTCAGTTTCACCTTGTTACTATTTGCTTTATTTAATGGCCATTAAGAGGGTTTTAAACTTCTTTATGGCTGTGGTGCTTGGTCTATCAAGGGTTAAATCGAAGAAGCGAATCCTCCTATATATATATTAGACCCCTGCCTGCTCTATGTTCATGGGCTCAGAGCTGGGGGAGGGGCATATAAATCATTGTATTTGCTATTACACACATAAACAATACCATGCACCCGCCCCTTCTGATGGTGAGAAAGGGGGGGATTCTTATTGGTCAGTCTGCACCATATTGCCCTATTGCCCTCTGGCTTTGAGGAGCACAAGGGGAGAGACTTATCAAAGGTTTATAGGCCCTTTAAAACCATGAAAAAAATCTGAGAACTTACTTTATTTTCTTTTGTTTTACAATTTGAGCTTTGTTGTACATTTTATGGGCCCTTTTAACTGCTATAATGACAGCACATAGCCTTTTCTTCTTTCTCCACAAGCCGAATAAACACAAGGGAAATGTTTAGGCTGTTGGTATTGCTCTGGTCTGGTAAATGTTCTCGGCCCTTTACAACCCCATAAAGACGTTTATATGTTTGTAGATTTAGGAAGGACTTGGTTTGCTTCTATGAGTAGAACAGATGCAGTTTTATTCCTTCCGCAGCACAACTTGCTGCCCCAGGAAAGGCACAAACACAGAAATTGCTCATTATGTCTGAAGGACCTGTCTTAAGATAGAGATAATAGGGCAAAATGGAAAACAAGATGGAGACAGTAGGGCAAGACAGAGATAGTGGAGTGAGGTGGAGACAGTAGGCCAAGATGGAGACAGTAGGCCAAGATGGAGACAGTAAGGCAAGATGGAGACAGTAGGGCAAGATGGAGACAGTAGGGCAAGATGGAGACAGTAGGACAAGATGGAGACAGTAGGACAAGATGGAGACAGTAGGACGAAGTGGAGACAGTAGGGCAAGATGGAGACAGTAGGGCAAGATGGAGACAGTAGGACAAGATGGAGACAGTAGGACAAGATGGAGACAGTAGGACAAGATTGGGACAGGAGGGCAAGATGGAGACTGTAGGACAAGATGGAGACAGTAGGACAAGATGGAGACAGTAGGGCAAGATGGAGACAGTAGGCCAAGATGGAGACAGTTTGGCAAGATGGAGACAGTAGGACAAGATGGAGACAGTAGGACAAGATGGAGACAGTAGGACGAAGTGGAGACAGTAGGGCAAGATGGAGACAGTAGGGCAAGATGGAGACAGTAGGACAAGATGGAGACAGTAGGACAAGATGGAGACAGTAGGACAAGATTGGGACAGGAGGGCAAGATGGAGACTGTAGGACAAGATGGAGACAGTAGGACAAGATGGAGACAGTAGGGCAAGATGGAGACAGTAGGCCAAGATGGAGACAGTTTGGCAAGATGGAGACAGTAGGACAAAGTTGAGACAGTAGAACAAGATGGAGACAGTAGGACAAGATGGAGACAGTAGGACAAGTTGGAGACAGTAGGACAAGATTGGGACAGGAGGGCAAGATGGAGACAGTAGGACAAGATAGAGGCAGTAGGACAAGATGGAAACAGTAGAACAAGAAGGAGACAGTAGGGCAAGATGGAGACAGTAGGACAAGATGGAGACAGTAGGACAAGATGGAGACAGTAGGGCAAGATGGAGACAGTAGGCCAAGATGGAGACAGTTTGGCAAGATGGAGACAGTAGGACGAAGTGGAGACAGTAGAACAAGATGGAGACAGTAGGACAAGATGGAGACAGTAGGACAAGTTGGAGACAGTAGGACAAGATTGGGACAGGAGGGCAAGATGGAGACAGTAGGACAAGATAGAGGCAGTAGGACAAGATGGAAACAGTAGGACAAGTTGGAGACAGTAGGGCAAGCTGGAGACAGTAGGACAAGATGGAGACAGTAGGGCAAGATGGAGACAGTAGGGCAAGATGGCGACAGTAGGCCAATATGGAGAAAGTAGGACAAGAGGGAGGCAGTAGGACAAGATAGAGACAGTAGGGCAAGATGGAGACAGTAGGACAAGGTGGAGACAGTAAAGCAAGATGGAGACAGTAGGGTAAGATGGAGAAAGTAGGGCAAGATGGAGACAGTAGGGCAAGATGGAATCATTAGGACAAGGTGGAGACAGTAGAGCAAGATGGAGACAGAAAGACAAGATCGAGACAGTAAGGAAAGATGGAGACAGAAGGACAAGATAGAGAAAGTAGGTCTAGATGGAGACAATTCAAACGAGAACGATCCAAACTTGGAGAGGTGAGCATGCACAGACAGCCTGGTGGATGTAACCGCTGGGTCCGCTCTGGCCGCGGCAAACAACAATCCAAGGATATGGGGGTTGCGGACACCGCCAGCTGGTATCAGTAAATGTGAACCGGAACGTATTAAAACAAATCCATCTTTATTAGACAATTTAAAAATAGCGGGCAGGGGAAAGGAGAACAGGCTTGACGCGTTTCGTGACGTCTAGGTCACTTCATCAGAAGCTTGTGATGAAGTGACCTAGACGTCACGAAACGCGTCAAGCCTGTTCTCCTTTCCCCTGCCCGCTATTTTTTAAATTGTCTAATAAAGATGGATTTGTTTTAATACGTTCCGGTTCACATTTACTGATACCAGCTGGCGGTGTCCGCAACCCCCATATCCTTGGCTAGATGGAGACAGTAGGACATTAAGGAAACAGTAGGACAAGATGGAGACAATAGGACAAGATGGAGACAGTAGGGTAATATGGAGAAAGTGGAGCAATATGGAGGCAGTAGGACAAGATGGAGACAGTAGGACAAGATGGAGACAGTAGGACAAGATGGAGACAATAGGACAAGATGGAGACAGTAGGGTAATATGGAGAAAGTGGAGCAATATGGAGGCAGTAGGACAAGATGAAGACAATATGGCAAGATGGAGATAGTAGGTCAAGATGGAGAAAGTAGGGCAAGCTGAAGACAGCTGGGTATGGAGATAGAAACATAATCATTTGGTTAATCGGCAGGGCGTTTAATTGTGTATCTGTTCTTTTAACACATGGTTTTTCCTTTAGGATTATCTTGGAGCTTGTATTGTCCTGACCGCAGCCGTGTTCTCAATCACATATGGACTTGACTCTGGGATTGTTGGACTGGGCCTCACGTATGCTCTAACGGTAGGTTTGGTCATCAGATGAGAAATCTAGGTGTACTTAATTTATGACTAAAATAGAAAAAAAGGAATCTGACATGGAGGCCACTGAACATCAGTAAGAACACGTGAGTTCCCCCCTAAATTATTTTTGTATTCAAACTGCACTTGCATGTGAGTATTCCTGGGAAAGAGTGGAATTACCAGCATTATATTTCAAGTTATCTTTTTGGTTTGGTATTTTCCCTCTTAGTAATAAATGAGATTACATACAATTCTAGAAATGTCCATGGGCAGGTTGTCCAGGAGAAAGTCTTCTACTGAAAATCCCATCTTTAAACAAGTAAAGGGCAGGGCAGTATTTGTTGAAATGTAACAGAGGAACAATCCCATTGTAAGTGACCCAAGACTCTGAGACTATAGAGTAGATGATCCATTGATCTGAGCGCGTCTACAGTTCTCCCTAAGACATAAATGTCTGTTGTTCTTGTAGGTTACAAATTACTTGAACTGGGTCGTCCGGAACCTTGCAGACTTGGAAGTGCAAATAGGAGCCGTGAAAAAAGTCAACAGTTTCTTGAACATTGAATCGGAGTGTTACGAGGGATCCATGGGTAAGGCCTTGGTTTTGTCTCACGGCGAGGGGTGAAGCTTTGCAAGGCCAGTCCTGTTCAAAGATGGAAACAGTAGGGCAAGATGAAGACAGTGGACAAGATAGAGACAGTAGGGTAAGATGGAGACAGTAGGGTAAGATGGAGACAGTAAGACAAGATAGATACAGTAGGGCGAGATGGAGACAGTAGGACAATATGGAGACAGTAGGACAAGATGTAGGTAGTAGGATAAGATGGAGACAGTAAGACAAGATGGAGACAGTAGGACAAGATGGAGACAGTAGGGCAAGATGGAGACAGTAGGACAAGATGGAGACAGTAGGGCAAGATGGAGACAGTAGGACAAGATGGAGACAGCAGGACAAGATGGAGACAGTAGGACAATATGGAGACATTTGGACAAGATGGAGACAGTAGGGTAAGACGAAGACAGTAGGACAAGATGGAGACAGTAGTGCAAGATGGAGACAGTAGGGCAAGATGGAGACAGTAGGGCAAGATGGAGACAGTAGGGCAAGATGGAGACAGTAGGACAAGATGGAGACAGTAGGACAAGATGAAGACAGTAGTGCAAGATGGAGACAATAGGACAAGATGGAGACAGTAGGGTAAGATGGAGACAGTAGGGCAAGATGGAGAAAGTAGGACAAGATGGAGACAGTAGGGCAACATGGAGACAGTAGGACAAGATGGAGACAGCAGGACAAGATGGAGACAGTAGGGCAAGATGGAGACAGTAGGACAAGATGGAGACAGCAGGACAAGATGGAGACAGTAGGACAAGATGGAGACATTAGGACAAGATGGAGACAGTAGGGTAAGATAAAGACAGAAGGACAAGATGGAGACAGTAGTGCAAGATGGAGACAGTAGGACAAGATGGAGACAGTAGGGCAAGATGGAGACAGTAGGACAAGATGGAGACAGCAGGACAAGATGGAGACAGTAGGACAAGATGGAGACATTAGGACAAGATGGAGACAGTAGGGTAAGATAAAGACAGAAGGACAAGATGGAGACAGTAGTGCAAGATGGAGACAGTAGGACAAGATGGAGACAGTAGGACAAGATAGAGACAGTAGGGTAAGACGAAGACAGTAGGAGAAGATGGAGACAGTAGGACAAGATGGAGAAAGTAGGACAAGATGGAGACAGTAGGATAAGATGGAGACAGTAGGACAAAATGGAGACAGTAGGACAAGATGGAGACAGTAGGGCAAGATGGAGACAGTAGGGCAAGATGGAGAAAGTAGGACAAGATGGAGACAGTAGGATAAGAACAATGGGTTAGGACTTTGTTTTGTCTCACTGTGTGAGCTGAAGCTTTGCAATGCTGTTCCTGTTGTGGGTCCAACAAATATATACATGTCTGTATGTCCAAAGCAAACGCTGGCTCCCAGCCATGTGCAAATATTCCGGTTCCGTGTGGTACCATCTAAGACATCTCTCTGCTATTCCAGATCAGCAGCAAGTACCGGAGGACTGGCCCCAGAATGGGGAGATAAAGATCAGTGACTTGTGCGTCAGATACGAGAGTAACTTCAAACCGGTCCTGAAGCACCTCAAGGCCTACATTAAACCTGGACAGAAGGTACCGACCCTTGTCATAATCAGCCGTAATATAGTTTAGTGGCCTGTGATCCTCTGAAATGAGACCCAGTAACGATCCACTAGGGATACAATAATGATTGTGCCACAATTGTGAATGATTGACGTGTCTGGTCTTTCTGGTTCCTCGGATCATGTGACTATTTTGCAGGTGGGAATCTGCGGAAGAACTGGAAGTGGGAAGTCTTCGCTGTCCCTGGCTTTTTTCAGAATGGTGGATATATTTGATGGTGGGTTTGATACAAATTTGGATTATTGTACTTCTGGATTCCTCTATAGAAATATTAGAATTAAAGGGGAAGTTGAGTAGAGAGGGTGCAGGTATCGACCCCCCAGCCATGAGTAATATCCCGGGCAGACCGTGAGGTGATGACACTAATATCCCCGGCATGTAAATATTATTGGGCACTTGTGCTCCTCAGGGACATATAAGGGCAAGAGAGGGACGGGGGGCTGACAGCTGGGCCCGTGTTGGAAGATCTCATGCAGGAATCAGATCTACACTGTGTGTCATTGTTACAACTCAATATACACATCAGCTGGGGGTTACATGGGGGCTTAGTCACCTCTGCTGAAGTGCAAGCTCCTCCGACAGGGGGTACAGTAATATCCCCACATCATTATTCAGTACATGGGGGTATGTATAATACTGGGGGGCAGCTGGAGGGCCGCAGCTTGGATATTCCCATGAATATTCTGTATTATGCCCATTCTTTATCCCAGTGGGCCCTTTCAGCTGGACCCTTAAACTGACCCTTAAACTGCCTTATATTAAAGCTTAATGCAAATATCAGAAAAGAGGTTTGATTAGTTGCAGTACCGCTACCCACCAGCATCAGCAAATCATCAATGTTCCCCATTGGGCTGCAACAGAACAGCGCCCCCCTCTAATATGTGCTGCAGGGAAGAGATAGGAGGGTGAACTGGAATGACTTGTGGGTGGTTATTGTCAGATATCTGGGGGGTTTGGGGGTACAGTCAGAGGGGGCACAGGCTAAAGGTCACGGCTCTTTCCATTTGCAGGAAAAATTGTTATAGACGGAATTGACATTTCCAAGCTGCCCCTGAACACCCTGCGCTCCAGGCTCTCCATCATCCTGCAGGACCCCATCCTGTTCAGCGGCTCCATCCGGTCAGTAACACAGAGGGGGTGATGGGGCAGTAATGGGGGAATCTGGGGCAGTAATGGGGGAATCTGGGACTGGGGCAGAAGTGGGTGAATCTGGGACTGAGGCAGTAATGGGTGAATTTGGGGCAGTAATGGATGAATCTGGGGCAGTAATGGATGAATTTGGGCCAGTAATGGTTGAATCTGGGGCAGTAATGGATGAATCTGGGGCAGTAATGGATGAATCTTGGGCAGTAATGGATGAATCTGGGGCAGTAATGGATGAATCTGGGGCTGGGGCAGTAATGGATGAATTTGGGCCAGTAATGGTTGAATCTGGGGCAGTAATGGATGAATCTTGGGCAGTAATGGATGAATCTGGGGCAGTAATGGATGAATCTGGGGCTGGGGCAGTAATGGATGAATTTGGGCCAGTAATGGTTGAATCTGGGGCAGTAATGGATGAATCTTGGGCAGTAATGGATGAATCTGGGGCAGTAATGGATGAATCTTGGGCAGTAATGGATGAATCTGGGGCAGTATTGGTTGAATCTGGGGCAGTAATGGGTGAATTTGGGGCAGTAATGGATGAATCTGGGACAGTAATGGATGAATCTTGGGCAGTAATGGGTGAATCTGGGGCAGTAATGGATGACTCTGGGACTGGGGCAGTAATGGATGAATTTGGGGCAGTAATGGTTGAATCTGGGGCAGTAATGGATGAATCTGGGACAGTAATGGATGAATCTTGGGCAGTAATGGGTGAATCTGGGGCAGTAATGGATGAATCTGGGGCTGGGGCAGTAATGGATGAATTTGGGGCAGTAATGGTTGAATCTGGGGCAGTAATGGTTGAATCTGGGGCAGTAATGGGTGAATTTGGGGCAGTAATGGTTGAATCTGGGGCAGTAATGGTTGACTCTGGGACTGGGGCAGTAATGGATGAATTTGGGGCAGTAATGGATGAATCTGGGGCAGTAATGGTTGAATCTGGGGCAGTAATGGATGAATTTGGGGCAGTAATGGTTGACTCTGGGACTGGGGCAGTAATGGGAGCATAAATCAGTTTATGTTGATTTGAGTTCTACTTGTCTTTTCTCTATATATCCAGCTCTTGTGAACTACAACTCCCAGCATGCTTAGCTAGCCATACAAAGAGTTACAGAACTCAGATTAGATATACTGGTTGGATGAATGGGATAAAAGAACTTTACTGAACAACTGAACCCCAATTCAGCCCCAGTTTTTTCTCTTTTGTGCCCAGGTTCAACCTGGATCCTGAGTGTAAATGCACCGACGATCGTCTCTGGGAGGCTCTGGACATCGCTCAGCTCAAGAACCTGGTCAAGGCTCTGCCCGGGGGTCTGGGTATGTCACAAAGTTGCTCTAATTCCAAAACTTGCTGCTGCTCAAATTTGGGGATTTTTAGCACTGGGGGTGGGGTCATTTATTTGTGGGGCATTTATTTTTGTAGTTGGAGCATCTTTTGCCCATTCGTTCAATGAGTATTACGTTCAGTCTGCAGAATCACTGTAGGAGGAGATTAGTGTAGTTGTTATTACGTTCAGTCTGCAGAATCACTGTAGGAGAATAGTGTAGTTGTTATTACACTCAGTCTGCAGAATCACTGTAGGAGGAGATTAGTGTAGTTGTTATTACACTCAGTCTGCAGAATCACTGTAGGAGAATAGTGTAGTTGTTATTACACTCAGTCTGCAGAATCACTGTAGGAGGAGATTAGTGTAGTTGTTATTACACTCAGTCTGCAGAATCACTGTAGGAGGAGATTAGTGTAGTTGTTATTACACTCAGTCTGCAGAATCAGTGTAGGAGGAGAGGGAAGATATTTAGTCCTACTTTCCCTGCAGTGCAATGGAGGATCATAAGATCTATAGGATGAATAAAGGGGATGGGCTGTCACATGATGAAAGGTCACATGGTGCTGTAGTTGGGCGAATACTCTAATTAGGTGACCTGTGGATGAGCTTGCTCTGTTAACCCTTTCATTGCCACGCGCTGGCTGTATTGCAGATGCCATGGTGACGGAAGGAGGGGAGAATTTCAGTGTGGGGCAGCGGCAGTTGTTCTGCTTGGCCCGGGCGTTTGTACGGAACAGTAGTATTCTCATTATGGACGAGGCCACCGCCTCCATTGATATGGCCACTGTAAGTAGCCCTGGCTCGTGGCTTAGTTGCCCTTGTATCTGTCTGAGGTCCGACCCCTCCAGTCCCACCATTACAAGTAAAGGCCACGCTATTTGTATATGTGAGAAATAAATGTCGATGCATTAAGCCTCCCTAGGACCCCATTATATATTCTGTTATATGTTATATATACCCTCGTCCCCTGAGCTGGCACTTTCTTTTGCAGGAGAACATTTTGCAGAAAGTAGTAATGACGGCGTTCGCTGACCGCACCGTAGTCACCATTGCAGTAAGTAGCGGCTGCTCAGCTCTTGGTTCATTGTGCTGAGGCTATTAAAGGGGAAGTCAACCTCAAAAACAACATTTTGCCTGAAGAAAGGAAACCCAACTGGCAGTAACTTCGAAACATCTATTAATTGCTCCTTTCCCTTTATTTTCTCCGCTTCTGACTCCTGAAACCATGTCGCAGGAGTCATTTTGTTCAGACCGATCTGTTCACCGGCTGCTGCTACATTGTTTCAGGAGTCAGAACCCAGGGTGCGGCGGCGAAATCTCTGTGCGTCAGGCAGAAAGTCGCCGTTTCTCTCCTTTAATTCCTCCTGTTCTGCTGCGTTTGCTTTTCTTTCCCAGTTTCTCTCTTCTGCTTCTTTTCTTCCTTTTTTCTCCTTCTCTCTCTCTCCGTAGCACCGAGTCTCCTCCATTCTGGACGCAGATCTCGTATTTGTCTTTTCCGAGGGGATTTTGATAGAGAGCGACACGCCCACCCAGTTGCTCGCCAACGCAGACGGTCTCTTTACTTACCTGGTTAAGAGCCACAAGTAGATCGGCCGGTTGGTACCGAGCGATATTTACTAACAATCGGCCGAGTTAAATTCACGGAGAAAAAGGTTCGAAAACTCCATTGTGAATTTGGAGAAGTTTTTTCTCCTCGAATTGAATCTCGTCCGTGAGTTTTCACGTGATAAACCAAGAGTTAACTCCTGGCCTGATGTTGGTTGCGGTTCATTAAGTGGCACTATCAGTTCTCACTACTGAGAATAAAGGAATTGCACCCCTCATACACAGCCAGCGTTTGCTAAATCTGCTCATTTATTACTGATTCAATGTCAATTCATTTCTATCCATTACTCGGGGCAAATTTGCACCTGGGCAGTAACCCATAGCAACCAATCAGAGATTAGCTTTTATTCAGGCAGCTGCAGGTTGAGCGCTGAAAGCAAGCATTTGATTGGTTGCCATGGGTCACTGCCCAGGTGCAAATGTGCCCAGTGTTTATAAATGAGAGTCAGCTCTGGCTCATGCCCAGATTTCGGTGCCAGGCAGACATGTGACCTTTGGATTGTAACTGTCAGTTCAGCTCATTGGCCGGCAGTTTGGGATACAGATTTAGTAAATGAACGTTGCTGGTTTGGGGTCGTTCCCCCCAGTAAGTGGCCGATGTGTAACTAATGGGGATGCACCATATCCAGGATTCAGCCTTTTTCAGCAGGATTCGGCCGAATTCTTCTGCCCGGCTGAACTGAATCCGAATCCTAATTTGCATATGCATATTAGGGGTGGGGAGGGAAATCATGTGACTTTTTGTCAAGGAAGTAAAACATTTTTCCCCTTCCCACCCCTAATTTGCATATGCAAATTAGGATTCAGATTCGGATTGTTATTCGGCCGAATCTTTCACAAAGGATTCGGGGGGTTCGGCCGAATCTAAAATAACGGATTTGGTGCATCCCTAGTAACTAACGAGAGGAAACACTCCATCAGTATAAAAATTCCAGACCCCCTCCCCCTTTCTTTGCTCAGATAAGAGACATTGGCAGGAATGGGGAGTGTTTGTAGGGGGGAGTCTCTAGACCACCCATAATGCTGTCAGGAGAGATTATATTAAACAGGCCCAGCTCTTCTTTCTGTCATTTAAGTCTTTTCTCCACTATATTTCTGTGATCACATCCCCCATCCACTTCCTCTTCTCCCCAATTGTCACACCAAGCCCCTTATTCGTTTTGTTGCCTCTCTCTGTCCATTTCCCAGTCTCTATAAAGTGAATAATAGTGAGGGGCGAATACATTTGGCAGGCGCTAATTTCTGCGCTTTGCCGCCGGCAATAAATTCGCAAAACTCCCGCGTATAATTCACAAGAGTGTCCGAAAAGTCGCTAGCGTCAAAAACAATGTGCGTCAACACTATTCGGACGCCCATTGACTTTAACGCCTACGTCAAAATTGACACAAGCGACTTTTCGGATGTGCGTCCAAAAGTGATGCTGACATAAATTTTCACAATTTTTTAGCAAATTTTTCACCGTTTTGTGAATTTCGCAGAAAATTCACGCATTTTCTTTCTCTGCCGTGAAACAGCGGGTCTGGACTTTATTGCTCCCCTTGTGTCACCAGCAAATACAGCAATTTTACTTTCAGTCTCCCCCAGAACCCTAGAACTGACCCCCCCAATGAGAGAATGAGGGTTATTCATCAAAACTCCGTTTTTTTCAGTAAAAAAAAGTCCGACCAAACTAGAATCCACGCTTTGACCTTATTTATCATTGAAAAAACTCAATAAAATCAGTTCGGAAACGAAAAAAACAAACGGATTTTTTCAGGTTTCATGGCCGAAACTTTCAAATCAAAATCACTTGAAACCCCCAATTTTTTTCAAAAAAAATTTGAAATGGGTTTTTTGCCATTGACCTCGATAGGACCCCGACAGCCCGGAGATGGAGTATTTTCGGATTGGAATTTTTTCCATCCTCCGGTTATAATAAATCACAAAAAATTTTAAGGGTTTTTTCCACTAAAAATTAGGATTTTATAGCAATTTTCCCAGTTTTAAGTATCCGGACGTTAATAAATGACCCCAAATGTACCCCTAAAAAGAAACCTGGCCACTTCCTGGTATAGAAACCCCAGAGTTGACCTGTTGTGCTTCTCCTCTGCTGCACTGTCAGTTCCCCCTCAGTATAAGATGGTGGATGAGGGATGTGCCTGTTGGGAATGAATGAAATGACAGTTGGACCCGTTGCTATGGGATGTGACAGTTGTAGAAACATTGATTCTTTTATTCTCTGTCTCCAGCATCGGGTTCACACCATCCTGACGGCGGATCTGGTGATCGTAATGCGGCGCGGGAATATTCTGGAGTCCGACACCCCGGGGAACCTCCTGGAGCAGGAGGGCAGCATTTTCGCTTCCTTCGTCCACGCCGACATGTGACGCGTTTTCTAACGGAACGAGGATTTTTATAGATTTTTGTGTGTTTTTTTAATAAAAGGAAATTTCTATTTTGTATTTAAACCACGGCGTCTCTTAATCGAACGTTTCCTATGTTTGTATCTCACACGCAAATAAACTTTCAGCATGGCGAAACAAACGGCCTCTTTGTATTTCTATTTCAGCTCCACAAAGCCTGGGCCAAAGGAAAATACTTTCTCTACTATTCCCAGGGCCACCGGCAGATCATGGGGTCCCACACTACTCACTTACACCCGGTCTGCCTTAATAATCCCCCAACAACCGGGGCCCATTGACTAGTGGATCCTGCCCATTAAGTAGAATGGGGCCTAAAGGGAAAAATGCCTCCATTATATAGTGAATAAAGTCCCCACTACTGGAAAAGATAAGGATATTATAAGTCGCTTTAATATCCTCATATTTTCCAACAAGGGCTACTTTATTTATTATAATACACAAATTTTAGTGAGTCATGTGACAGAAATGACATCACTACTCACCGTTTATAACTGATGACATCACTAGTCACCCTTTATAACTGATGACATCACTAGTCACCGTTTATAATCGATGATATCACTACTCACCGTTTATAACTGATGACATCACTAGTCACAGTTTATAATTGTTGACATCACTAGTCACTGTTTATAAATGATGACATCACTAGTCACTGTTTATAACTGATGACATCACTAGTCACCGTTTATAATCGATGATATCACTACTCACCGTTTATAACTGATGACATCACTAGTCACAGTTTATAATTGTTGACATCACTAGTCACCGTTCATAATTAATGACATCACTAGTCACCGTTTATAACTGATGACGTCACTAGTCACTGTTTATAAATGATGACATCACTAGTCACTGTTTATAAATGATGACATCACTAGTCACTGTTTATAACTGATGACATCACTAGTCACCGTTCATAATTAATGACATCAATAGTCACCGTTTATAACTGATGACATCACTAGTCAATGTTTATAAATGATGACATCACTAGTCACTGTTTATAACTGATGACATCACTAGTCACCGTTCATAATTAATGACATCACTAGTCACCGTTTATAACTGATGACATCACTAGTCACTGTTTATAAGGATATCATTTACAGATATTCATGGCTTTTGTGTATTATACCCAAATACACCCACAATCCACCCAAACCATGCCCAGCACACAAGCCCAGTCCCATTTGCTGCCCACCTATTGGCCCTTTGCATTCCTCCGACCTCCCTCTACTATTGGGCCCCTGACTGGGGTACCCCCTGTACCCCCTGATGACAACCCTGGCTATTTGACTAAGCAACAACTCAAGAGCAATAAATAGACCTTGGATTTTATTCATCTAAACAGTAGTGATGGGAGAATTTATTCGCCAGGAGCGAATAAACGGGTAAAGCCTTAAAGGACCAGTAACATCAAATTTTTTTTTAAAAAAAATCGTTAGTATACAACGGGAAAAAAAAACACACATACAAATTAAACTTTGAAATCGCTAAGTCTTTATTAAGAAATAACTTGTGAAAGTCCTCTTCAGAAAAGTTGATCCAATGATCCATCATGCGGCGCTCTATTTCTTCTCCCTGCCTTCCTTATAGGAGATACCCAGGGAGGAGAAATCGAGCGCCGCACGATGGATCCTTGCCCTGTTGCCTTTTCTGAAGAGGAATGCAGGCGGAGTTTAGGTAAGTTATTTCGTAATAAAGATTTAGCGATTTTTAAAATAAAAAATTTGATGTTACTGGTCCTTTAAAAACTTCAAATGGACCTTCAGTTCAGCCTCTGGGGGGGGGATCATATAACAAGGCTATGGGTTGGACTGGGGTAAAGTCTTTCTTATTATTATTACAATAATGGGGTTCCACAGGAGTTGGGGTTCATATCATCATGTAATGGGGTTCTAAGGACACTTTTTCATGCAGGAAGTAAATCAGTATTTAAAGGGGAACTATGCTGTGTATAGAGCTGTGTCTGGCAGTGGGGAGGGGCTACTGGGAGTTGTTATTAGGGATCCACTGAAACCTTTTAATATTTGGGTTCCACAAGAGATTGGTTCAAATCCCAAACAAACCCAAAGCCTAAAGCACAAATGAGTCCTATTCCTATTGAGGTGCCCCAGGGTTCGGATCCGTTTGGGATACACATTTAGGTTGTGGATGAATCAGAAACTGGTTCCAAATCCTGAATTAGGCAACTTCCTGGTTTATAGGGATGCGCTGAATCCAGGATTCAGTTCAGGATTCGGGCAGAAATCTGCCTTTTTCAACAGGATTCGGATTTGGATGACTCCTTCTGCCCGATTCGGCCCAATCCAAAATAGTGGATTTGGTGCATCCCTACTGGTTGATACACAATATGACATCCTTATAACATCCCAATACTGACGCCCCAATACTTGTGCCCCAATACTGATGCCCCAATACTTGTGCCCCAATACTGATGCCCCAATACTTACGCCTCAATACTGAAGCCCCAATACTTGTGCCCCAATACTGATGCCCCAATACTGACGCCCCAATACTTGTGCCCCAATACTGATGCCCCAATACTTGTGCCCCAATACTGATGCCCCAATACTGAAGCCCCAATACTTGTGCCCCAATACTGATGCCCCAATACTGACGCCCCAATACTTGTGCCCCAATACTGATGCCCCAATACTTGTGCCCCAATACTGATGCCCCAATACTGACGCCCCAATACTTACGCCTCAATACTGAAGCCCCAATACTGATGCCCCAATACTGACACCCCAATACTGATGCCCCAATACTGATGCCCTAATACTGATTCCCCAATACCGATGCCCCAATACTGACGCATCAATACTGACACCCTAATACTGACTCCCCAATACTGATGCCTCAATACTGACGCCCCAATACTGATGCCCCAATACTAGCACCCCAATACTGACGCCACAATACTGACGCCCTAATACTGATGCCCCAATACTGACACCTCAATACTGACACCTCAATACTGACGCCTCAATACTGATGCCCCAATACTGACGCCCCAATACTGACGCCTCAATACTGACGCCCTAATACTGACGCCCCAATACTGATGCCCCAATACTGACGCCCTAATACTGATGCCCCAATACTGACGCCTCAATACTCACGCCTCAATACTGATGCCCCAATACTGATGCCCCAATACTGACGCCCCAATACTGATGCCTCAATACTGACGCCCCAATACTGACGCCCCAATACTGATGCCTCAATACTGACGCCCCAATACTGACGCCCCAATACTGACGGCCCAATACTGACGCCTCAATACTGACGCCCTAATACTGACCCCCCAATACTGATGCCCCAATACTGACGCCCTAATACTGACGCCCCAATACTGACGCCCCAATACTGACGCCCCAATACTAAAGCCTTTCCTTTCGCTCCCGGTAGAGAGGCACCAAGTCCAGTAGAAGCGAAATCAGAAATCTTTTCTGTTCACAATTGATTGAATTTTTGAATTTCCTCAGAGCTGAATGTGAAATGAGGGTTGAGATTGAGTTATTGGGTCAGTTTGGTGCCCCCCCCCTGTCAGTGGGGAGAGGATAAAAGTCAGGGAAATGATCAACTCCCAGTGCCCCTGAGCTGTTTGTGTTCTGTCCCAGTCAGTACAAATATTTGTCTTGTGATAACCTGAGTCAGGGCTGGAGCCAGAGATCAGCCGGGGCCCCTCTGTGCCAGGGACATCGTTGTTGGGGTTCAGCCTCCCCCAGGACCCCCGTGTGACTGATCCAGTGAGTGGAACATCTGCTCCTCAGCCCAGACCCTCACATTCCTCCCCTTTACGTCACTGCCTGGGGCTCTCGCTGATTAAAGGAGAACTTGCACAGAAACTTTGTGAGAGACACAGGGGTCCCACCGGAGCGACTCCCAGTCTGACAGGGGACAACGGCTCTGCAGGGAGGGGGCATCACTCGTCTGGGACACTCACCACTTGGACTGATAATAAGGGGGGACCTGCTACAGAGTCTTGGGGTGCAAAGAGCAACTGATACAGGAACTGAACCCCCACCCACCAGAGAAGCCCCCAGTCTGTGCTACAATGTGGCCCTCAGGTGAGTCTCTCTTGTTCCTATGGATCTTTTAGTCGCCCCCTTGTCTGCAGAGAACCTGGGGGGGGGATTATTTGGGTGCAGTAATAAAGTCTTACTGGGGAAGAGACACACATTGTGCTGATCTGGGGGGTGGGATTTAATGGGATTGTGGGGCCAAACTGGGCAGCCGAGGAGACACTTAAGGGTTAGGGTGATGAATGGGGGTTCAGTTCTCTTTCTGCCCCCCTCTCACCCTGCACCCTCTGATCTAAGGAATGTGCTGTGTATAGGGTGAACTGTGCTACTGCCCCCACTGTGTATCTTTATCTCTCATTCCCTGCAGTGCCCCCCGAACCCCAACATTCCCTTCCTTGCAGTGCCCCCCAACCTGTAACCCTATTCTGCATCCCAAACCCAACATTTCCCTCCATACAGGGGACTCTAACATTCCCTGCACAATGTGCACTTTCCTACCCACCCACCAACAGTCAACAAGCTCTAACCACCTATAGAGTAAATGAACCCCAAAATGTATGAACATTGCCCTATAACCTCCCTGCATTGTTCTCTAATGTGCAAGTTCCACCTACAATGCAGCGTATTCCCAACCTCTTCTGTACCTACAGGGAGCCTCACCTACATCTCCTACCCACCTCCAGTACATACACTTACCTCCAGACTCAATGTTGTTAGTGCCACCTAACCTGCTGCTTTTGCCTTTGTCCTGGGCACAACCCCTAGCAGTGTTCTATCTACTAACACCTACAGTGCAACCTACCCCACTCACTACTTTGCAGTCTGACCTTCAATGTCTGGTTCCCCAGTGTCACCTCCTCCTTCTTCTCAACAGTAAATTCTAGCACTCGTGCACTACCTCCTACAGTCAAACCTAACCCCAACCACTACAGTCTTCAGTGCAACCTACCACAACCACTACCTCTCTACAAACTGTTTTTGCTAATTGCTTGGAATGCCAAATTTTCCATTTGCTACATCTTGCAGGGCAACCTACCCTCGTCTACTACCCCATATAGTGCATTCCAACTTTGACCCATTACATATAGTAGTATAAAGGCCAACGTATCACAAGCCACAAGCTCCTTGCTCAACTTATCCCCCAAATAATGCCTCCCTCTAGTACAATGTCAATACAACTAACCTTCAGTCTATAGTGTATCCTACTGGTCAAACATTGGCCACTTCCCTTCAACCTAAACCTCCACCATTGACTAGTATCTACCATCAATGCATCAAAGCATGCACCCACTATTTCTTGCAGTCAACCACTTACCCTTGACTGCTACCTAACTACACCCTATCATCTGGCTGCTGACCCCAGCTGTGCAGTCCATCTACTACAAGTGTACCCTGATAAACACTCTGGTGCCTCCATGACACTAAACTCTATTTACCAAAACATCTAACCTCTAGACATCTGTTTAATGTTTGTAGTTCCTCTATATCTCGGTCTCCATAAAATTTACAGTCCCTCTATGTCCTGGATATCTCTGTGTTTTGAGATCCTTTCTCTTCTTTGTTTCACTATACCCTAAAATGTATTTAGTGTCAGACTGGACCTCCTGAGGGCCACCAGAGACCTTGATATCTACTTGGAAGTGCTAAATGTTTGCTAAACTGAAGCCTATTGTTACCTAATCCTTCTGAAATACTACATTTGCTTTAGAGTCCACTTTTCGATGACAGAAGATCCCCTTGGAGCTATAGCACCCACCTAAGCAGCATTTTCCTGGGGGGCAGCAGAATATGCCAGAGGCAAAATGCTAGCACGGAAGAGCATCATTCCAGAAGAATATGTCCTAGCCAGAATTGCAGCTGAGAATCTCAGGAAGCCAAGAGTCCATGATCACCAGCGCAAAGCCAGATTTGTAGCCAAGAGTGGGGCATGCAATGTGGCTCACAAAAACATCCGGGAGCAAGGCCGCTTCCTACAGGACGTCTTCACCACGTTGGTTGACCTGAAATGGCGGCACACACTGGTCATCTTCACCATGTCCTTCCTCTGCAGCTGGTTGCTCTTTGCCATGATGTGGTGGCTGGTGGCTTTTGCACATGGAGACATGGACATCAGGGACAACATTAAGAACCTGGAGCCATGTGTGACCAATGTCAAGTAAGTCTGTATTATTAATATTTTCCTTGTGAGCACCAAGAGGTTCCTAAAAGTAGCTCTTTGCCTCACATTTCTGTAGGTCATTCATACTGTATCAATGGCTTCCAAGTTGTATAGCTTCCTCAAACACGAAATATCAACAAAGGCTTATACTTTAAGAGTTGGAGATAACATGCATTAGTCCATCTAAATTCCCATGGAGTCATGTAGAGTGTACAGAACTGTAGAATGCCTTGGGCCCCTAGTGCTACTCCCTTGCAACTCCTGATGGAACACAAGAATGAGGCATGCCAAAGGAATGTCCATGTCCTACTCATGTGATACCTATCTTGTAGAAGAGTAGCAACTATTAACTTGTGGAGCAAGGCATGAGAGTGCAGGTGCATTGTGGGCCAAAATACAAGGTGCTTGTTGTCAGTTTATTAGCATTTTGCTCCATGTCCCCCCAACTTTTAATGTTCAAATGTTGATTGGATATTGTATTTGAGTGATGGTTTTTTTTGACTTTAGGTCCTTCACATCGGCCTTTCTCTTCTCCATCGAGGTGCAAGTGACTATTGGCTTTGGAGGGAGGATGATGACGGAAGAATGCCCCCTGGCCATCACCCTGTTGATAATGCAAAACATTGTGGGTTTAATTGTCAACGCCGTCATGTTGGGGTGCATTTTTATGAAGACGGCGCAGTCCCACCGGCGGGCTGAGACCCTGATATTCAGCCGCCATGCTGTCATTGCCGTGAGGAACAACCGACTTTGCTTCATGTTCCGGGTCGGAGACCTGCGCAAGAGCATGATCATCAGCGCCTCGGTGCGCATACAGGTGGTGAGGAAAACTGTCACCCCGGAAGGTGAGGTCATTCCCATTCACCAAATCGACATTCCAGTGGAAAATCACATCGAGAGCAACAATATTTTTCTCGTATCCCCCCTGATTATTTGCCACGTGATAGACAAGAGGAGCCCATTATACGAGATTTCCTATTCCGATTTGTCGACTCAGGACTTGGAAGTGATCGTTATCCTGGAAGGAGTGGTGGAAACCACCGGCATCACCACCCAAGCCAGAACGTCCTACATCACCGACGAAATCCGCTGGGGTCATCGCTTTGTGTCCATCGTGACGGAGGAAGAAGGAGTCTACTCGGTGGATTACTCCAAGTTTGGGAACATAGTGAAAGTGGCGGCTCCGCAATGCAGCGCCAGAGAGTTGGACGAAAAGCCCTCCATTCTGATCCAAGCCCTACAAAAGAGCGAACTCTCCCACCAGAACTCGCTGAGGAAACGCAATTCCATGAGACGCAACAACTCCATGAGAAGGAACAACTCAATGAGACGCAACAACTCGGGCCTGATTATGCACAAAGTCCAGTTTATGGCACCAGAGCAGGTTGATACTTGATGTGGTTACATTTCTACTCATCTGACATTGTACAAAAAATCACTATTGCCATATATTGCCCTACTTTTTAAACCGCGTCCTCTCAAAGCGTTTCCTTTAGATGCCCCGCCCCCCCAGTGATGTCACTGACTGACAGAAAGTGAGCCTGGGCAGCTTGATAGATAGGCTTTACAGCAGTCAAATGGGGGTTGGGATTCTGCAGTAGGGTAATGAATGATGATAGTATGTCTTATATATATTTATTCTATTGTATATACAGAGCACTAGAGGACTGGGATACATTAGGCACTTTCAATAAACCCTTTACACTCAGGTCATTCATTGTGACCGCGTTTGTTTCTTTGTGACCCTTGAATACTTGTCAATCATTTTCACAGACTGCCTGCTCCTCCCCCTCCTTCCATCAGAGTATTCTAGCCCCACCCACTCCTTGAGTTACAGGCTCCCTGTCCCTCCCCCATGGCCTTCCGTCAGAGTATTCTAGCCCCACCCACTCCTTGAATTGTAGGTTCCCTGTCCCTCCCCCATGGCCTTCCGTCAGAGTATTCTTGCCCCACCCACTCCTTGAGTTACAGGCTCCCTGTCCCTCCCCCATGGCCTTCCATCAGAGTATTCTAGCCCCACCCACTCCTTGAGTTACAGGCTCCCTGTCCCTCCCCCATCGCCTTCCGTCAGAGTATTCTAGCTCCACCCACTCCTTGAGTTACAGGCTCCCTGTCCCTCCCCCATGGCCTTCCGTCAGAGTATTCTAGCCCCACCCACTCCTTGAGTTACAGGCTCCCTGTCCCTCCCCCATGGCCTTCCGTCAGAGTATTCTAGCCCCACCCACTCCTTGAGTTACAGGCTCCCTGTCCCTCCCCCATGGCCTTCCGTCAGAGTATTCTAGCCCCACCCACTCCTTGAGTTACAGGCTCCCTGTCCCTCCCCCATGGCCTTCCGTCAGAGTATTCTAGCCCCACCCACTCCTTGAGTTACAGGCTCCCTGTCCCTCCCCCATGGCTTTCCGTCAGAGTATTCTAGCCCCACCCACTCCTTGAGTTACAGGCTCCCTGTCCCTCCCCCATGGCTTTCCGTCAGAGTATTCTAGCCCCACCCACTCCTTGAGTTACAGGCTCCCTGTCCCTCCCCCATGGCTTTCTGTCAGAGTATTCTAGCCCCACCCACTCCTTGAGTTCCAGGCTCCCTGTCCCTCCCCCATGGCCTTCCATCAAAATATTCTAGCCCCGGCCACTCCTTGAGTTACAGTCTCCTTGCCCCTCCCCTGTAAGCTTCCATCATAGTGTTCTAGCCCCGCCCACTGCGTGAGTTGGCTCTGTCTGTGTATCGGGTGCTTTTTAGAGAGAATTACTAATGTATAACACGGCTGTTCCTTCTTGATTAACCCAAAGTCCCAACTGATTAAACTCATGGAACCTTGTATGTCTGACGCCCCAGGAGTCACATTTCATTTCACTTGGTACAACTGCAGCTCCCACTTTTGTTCAGTTTGTCAGTATAGAAATATTATATTAGAAATAATATGGAGCTCACTCTGTATTGGGCCCCTCGCTGGGGCAGCTGATCACTAGGAACCGTGGGAAGTTCACAGATTGTCATGAGCCCAAGGGATAATGTTGGTCCAAAGATCCAGTCACATCCCAGAGATGTAGAACTTCTCTCATCTGGATACATTTACTGAGCTGCTTCCTCTTCTCATGTCCTTGTTTTATTCCTGCACAGTCTGCGGCAGCCCCAGTGTCAGACACTCACAGTCCGACACTGAGTTTTATTCACAATATCAGCCCCAACTCACTCGCTTCTCACCTGAATTTCTGCTCCAGCCTTTGCCTCCTGCCCAATAAACTCCAGAAATATTGTCAACCCTGATCCTCCAGAACCAGCAGCCCAGCCCATTCCTTACAGCCCGGCCTGAGGGCCCCAATGTGGGTTGAATGTCCCGTTACTTCCTAACCTGCAATGAGGCCTATAGATTCAATGTGTGACTGGGGCCCTCCAGGAAACGTCAGGCACGGGGCCCTCCAACTCCTTCCCTCTTCTATTAATCCTCTTATCTCTTCTGTCATATTGTAACTGTTCTCTTCTTTGTTCCCTTCTTATCTAATGTTCTCTTTTATTTCTCTTTTCCCGTCATCCCCTTTTTTTTGTTTCTCCCTTCCTTTTCTCCCCAACTGTTTGGCCTTACTCTCCCCCATCCTCCCTCTTCTCTCCCCTTCTATATTTCTCCTCTCCCCCATTTGTCTCTCTACTCTCTAACCCCCTTTCCCTTCTCTCCTTCTGTCTCTCATCCCCTCTCCTTTCCTTTTCTCCCCCAACTGTTTGGCCTTACTCTCCCCCATCCTCCCTCTTCTCTCCCCTTCTATATTTCTCCTCTCCCCCATTTGTCTCCCTACTCCCGAACCCCCTTTGCTTCTCTCCTTCTGTCTCTCATCCCCTCTCCTTTCCTTTTCTCCCCCAACTGTTTGGCCTTACTCTCCCCCATCCTCCCTCTTCTCTCCCCTTCTATATTTCTCCTCTCCCCCATTTGTCTCTCTACTCCCTAACCCCCTTTCCCTTCTCTCCTTCTGTCTCTCATCCCCTCTCCTTTCCTTTTCTCCTCCAACTGTCTGGCCTTACTCTCCCCCATCCTCCCTCTTCTCTCCCCTTCTATATTTCTCCTCTCCCCCATTTGTCTCTCTACTCCCTAACCCCCTTTCCCTTCTCTCCTTCTGTCTCTCACCCCCTCTCCTTTGCTTTTCTCCCCAACTGTTTGGCCTTACTCTCCCCCATCCTCCCTCTTCTCTCCCCTTCTATATTTCTCCTCTCCCCCATTTGTCTCTCTACTCCCTAACCCCCTTTCCCTTCTCTCCTTCTGTCTCTCACCCCCTCTCCTTTAATTTTCTCTCCCAACTGTTTGGCCTTACTCTCCCCCCATCCTCCCTCTTCTCTCCCCTTCTATATTTCTCCTCTCCCCCATTTGTCTCTCTACTCCCTAACCCCCTTTCCCTTCTCTCCTTCTGTCTCTCATCCCCTCTCCTTTCCTTTTCTCCCCCAACTGTTTGGCCTTACTTTCCCCCATCCTCCCTCTTCTCTCCCCTTCTATATTTCTCCTCTCCCCCATTTGTCTCTCTAACCCCCTTTCCCTTCTCTCCTTCTGTCTCTCATCCCCTCTCCTTTCCTTTTCTCCCCAACTGTTTGGCCTTACTCTCCCCCATCCTCCCTCTTCTCTCCCCTTCTATATTTCTCTCCATTTGTCTCTCTACTCCCCAACCCCCTCTCCCTTCTCCTACATTCCCTGGTAGACCTCCATTCAGGACTTATATTGAGTTGGTATTTATATGAGACTCCTGGTGGGACAAGTCATCTCAGTGAGTGGGGGTGATGGTTGCCAGTTCAGGAGAAGACAGGACCCAGAGAAGTTTGTAGAGCAGTAATGAGTATCTGGGCTATAATTCTGCAGTTCATGTCCCAGGTTTTCCATCCTTAGCAAAAGTATTTGGAGAGGGATTTGGGACGGGGCCAGTTTTCTAGTGGTGCCAATTCCTCAGTGTGACATTGGCCCCTGTAGATAAGTGCTGCCGCCTCGACTCAAGAATGGAAAATGATCATTTATCACCGGCGGTTTGGCCTGTGCGCAAGAGTGCGTAAAGCTTTGTACGATCCTGTTATGGACCTGCATCCAGCGCTTTCATATCGGCTCATTCCATAAATCACTTTAACGTAAGCCTTGAGGGCACATTTGTATTTTGTTAAATAAACAGAGAAGAGCAATGAGTTTCTAGTTGAAGTTCAATGGGAGCTTTATTTCTATATATATTTCATATATCAGGGGATGAGAGTGGGGGAGAAAGGGGCCTGTGACATCTTCATCCAAAGGGGGGGGGCAATCACAAACGTTATATCAAATATACACAATTTAGAGAAGATTCAGTGTTCTGTCGATACAAAGTCTACAGTCCCATCTGAGAGAAGATTGGTGGGTGCACATACAATGGGGTCTTAGTCTACGTCCCACCCAGAGAGGATTCCTAGTAAATGTGGCTCAGTTACAGTCCCACCTCTCTGAAAGGTCAAACTTGGGTTAATGCAATATGGGGGCACAGCCTAGAGCCCCACCCAACAGATAATTGAGTCTGTCCCACAGGTCCATCATTGCACTGTCCAACCCTCTTATGGTTTGGTCTTTAGATGAAGATTCCCATTGGCTCCTTCAACAATCCCAACAATCTGGGGGTGAAAGACAAGCAATGGTTTATTGGTAGCGACTGATGATTCTCGGGGTTCCCTTCGCTGCCAGTACAAGTCTTGTTGCTGTTTGTTTAGATGTGGCCCCAAGATTTGGCTTCTGGCAGGAGGGCAGCTTTTTATTTAGAGCAAGTTGGAATCCTTTTAAGTTGGACGTTACATGAGAAACAAGTGAAAGGACTGAGACTCAAGTGCAGCCTTCCCAGTGGGCATATCATCATCATCATCATCGTCATCATCATCGTCATTAATTTATAGGGAAGTAAGAAAGGAAAGTTCCACAGTCTGGGTTTTTTGGGGGCCTTTTTTCTCTTTGGGAAGTTGAAGGTGAACAAAAGCAGGAGAAGCATTGTTTGAAGATTAATTTGAAAATAAATAAAATACTCACAGAAATTGATTTATAAACTGATTTTTACAACTGAAAAGAACTTTCTGAAAATTCAATTTATAAAAAAAGCTTTTTTGGCTTTTGTTCAGAATAAATATGTTGAGAACCCAATTACAACCTTTAACTGTTTTGTTAGTAACCGGCACCGGCATCAGACATAGAGACTGGAGCCAACGGCAACAAGAGAAAAATAAACTACAAGGACTTTAAGTTTGTTTTTGCCTCAAATCAGATTCTTGGGCCATTCTGTGAATCATGAATAAGGACCTTAGATTGTCAGCTCAATGGAACAGGGACTGATTGGAATGTGATAGGGACATTAGATTGTAAGCTCACTGGGGAAGGGACTGATGAAAATGTGATAGGGACCATAGATTGTCAGCTCACTAGGACAGGGACTGATGGGAATGTGATAGGGACCTTAGATTGTAAGCTCACTGGGGAAGGGACTGATGAGAATGTGATAGGGACCTTAGATTGTCAGCTCACTAGGACAGGGACTGATTGGAATGTGATTGGGACCTTAGATTGTAAGCTCACTGGGGAAGGGACTGATGAAAATGTGATAGGGACCTTAGATTGTCAGCTCACTTGGACAGGGACTGATTGGAATGTGATAGGGACCTTAGATTGTAAGCTCACTGGGGAAGGGACTGATGAAAATGTGATAGGGACCTTAGATTGTCAGCTCACTTGGACAGGGACTGATTGGAATGTGATAGGGACCTTAGATTGTAAGCTCACTGGGGAAGGGACTGATGAGAATGTGATAGGGACCTTAGATTGTAAGCTCACTGGGGCAGGGACTGATGGGAATGTGATAGGGCCCTTAGATTGTAAGCTCACTGGGGCAGGGACTGATGGGAATGTAATAGGGACCTTAGATTGTAAACTCGCTGGGTCAAAGACTAATGAGAATGTGATAGGGACCTTAGATTGTCAGCTCACTGGGGAAAGGACTGATGAGAATGTGACAGGGACCTTAGATTGTAAACTCACTGGGGCACGGACAGATGAGAATGTGATAGGGACCTTAGATTGTCAGCTCACTGGGGCAGGGACCGATGAGAATGTGATAGGGACCTTAGATTGTAAGCTCACTGGGGAAAGGACTGATGAGAATGTGACAGGGACCTTAGATTGTAAGCTCACTGGGGAAATGACTGATGAGAATGTGATAGGGACCTTAGATTGTAAGCTCACTGGGGCACGGACTGATGAGAATGTGATAGGGACCTTATCATATCTGTACAAAGCTATATAAATAAAGGTTACTACTAATAATAAGACAACTAAGGTTTTGCTAAGAAAATTCTTCATAAATCACTGGTTTGGGAGAGAAATATTTCCAGATGAATGTAACTAAAATAACATCAGTTACAGTATTTAGTGTAATTCATTTCCTTATTTAGATAAGAATTGTAGACAATGTTTCATCCCAACTACACAGAGGAAAACTTACAATATGAAGTAGTAAATCCTCCTGGCAGCCACAACCCAAACTGTTGAGGTTGATAGTGGGATTGGTAGTGAGGTTGGCAGTGGGGTTGGTATTGAGGTTGACAGTGGGGTTGGTATTGAGGTTGGCAGTGAGGTTGGTATTGAGGTTGGCAGTGAGGTTGGTATTGAGGTTGGCAGTGGGGTTGGTATTAAGGTTGGTAGTGAGGTTGGTATTGAGGTTGGCAGTGAGGTTGGTATTAAGGTTGGTAGTGAGGTTGGTATTGAGGTTGGCAGTGAGGTTGGTATTGAGGTTGGCAGTGGGGTTGGTATTAAGGTTGGTAGTGAGGTTGGTATTGAGGTTGGCAGTGGGGTTGCTATTGAGGTTGGCAGTGAGGTTGGTATTGAGGTTGGCAGTGAGGTTGGTATTGAGGTTGGCAGTGAGGTTGGTATTGAGGTTGGCAGTGGGGTTGCCATGGAGTTGGCAGTGGGGTATGTATTGAGGTTGACAGTGGGGTTGGTATTGAGGTTGGTAGTGAGGTTGGTATTGAGGTTGGCAGTGGGGTTGGTGTTAAGGTTGGTAGTGAGGTTGCCATGGAGTTGGCAATGGGGTTGTTATTAAGGTTGGCAGTGAGGTTGTTATTGAGGTTGGCAGTGGGGTTGGTATTGAGGTTGGCAGTGAGGTTGGTATTGAGGTTGGCAGTTGGGTTGGCACAGGGGGGAGACAGGATAAATATCCCTGAATTCTTTAAACAAAATAAGTGACCCCCGATACATGTGAGAAATTGACTTTTTCTTTCTCCATAACGATCGCAGCTTCCTGGAAGATTAATTTGGGAGGAGAAGGGAAACTTATCCACAGGACAAAGAGGCCAAAGCCTTTTCCATTTGAACGTGATTTTCTCTTCATTTCGGGGACGTTGATGTTCAAATGAACAAGTTGCAGAACGGGCCGGGTGCCAGGGGGTCTGATCCCAACTCCTCAGGGGCCCAATGGCGGCTGTTAAATCTGTTTATTAGCTGAGGGGATGTCACTTTAGGCTGATGCCGTTTCCCACGACCTCCCCCTGCAATGAGCCCAGATGTTCCATATTGAGATTATCTGTAAATGTAACAACTCATTAATAATCAACCCCCCCACACCCCCAGGAACCAGACCTCTGCTGCTCCATAATAAACCATAATAAACCTGAATGGGCCTCATTCACTAAATGCACTAATCCAGTTACATGGAGGTGTCTGATAGGCTGAGCCTAATAGGAACACTCCCTGTTCTATGGAAGATATCAGCTCCATATAAATAGAGAATAATAACAAATAATGGTGGTCGTGCCCCAGAGAGTGAGTCAATGGCCTGTGCCCGTTACTGGCATCTCCTGGGCATCTTGTGGGAATGTTGGCCAGAGAATTTAGAGAAAGAGCGGCTGGTGCCAGTAAGGCTGGAATACAGAGATAAGAGCCAGTGGGGAATTAGCCCATTTATTTGGCTCACAGAGATAAAATGATCCTCTGGAAATAAATAGAATTTCAGTGGAACTGTTGGTAGCGACATGCACTGGCACAGAGTGGCCTCCAGAGGGCAGTAGAGATATTTTATACCCACAGACAGTGCCAAAGACTTTCCTATATCCACGAATTCACATTAACACGTATGATACATGTATGACAGGTGATGTCACAATGGAGACAGCAGGAACCGTCGCCCCAAGACTGAGGGCCCCTCATTGACCAGTTACAGCCTTACTAAGGTTCTGTATTAACCCCAATGAGAATTGAACCCTCTCTGACGAGTCATGTCCCAGGACCAAACCCCGGACAGATGTGGGACGTCAGCTCATCGCACAGGAAGCGACTCATGAAGGAACCGTGGGAAAACATCGACTAAACAGACAAAAGTGCAGGGCCGGGGGTCAAATGATCAGCCAAACGCAAGGGGTGGAAATAAACTCAAGCCCAGAGCTCTCAGCGCCAATAATTGTCTCACAGTGTCAGTAACCGGGGATTTAGCCCTGACAGGCAATCGCCATGGTAACATCACAGCAACTTGTATCAATAGGAACATGATCCTGAAAATCAGTCATTGTCTCCCAGCGAGGGTTAATACACAAGTAAGAACTCGACCCCTTACGTTCAATCTCCCCCAATCCTCAATGTCACTTTGTGGCTTTTTATCAGGTTTGTGTCCCTGAGGAACCGCCGGAACATTCCCCACCCTGGGGCAGAAATCACACGTGGGACATTGTTGTTCTCTTTCCTCTTTGTATCAATGGCTCTTACAGGAAAGGACTGACCTGAGCAGCTTACAATCTAATTTCTGGAACAAGCGACACAGAGAGTTAAATGGACTGGGACCAGGAATAGGACCTGGGGGGTCAGAGCTGAAACATTCTCATTGATGTGGGTTCAGTGTTACAGTGGAGGAAGGGTCTGTAACAGGGAATTTACATTACATTACAATACATTTACTACTATACAACTATATACGTTACTGGCCCTTTAATAGATTGTCCCCTGTGAAAAATAACAAAATAAGCAGAAGGTTATTCATTGATTCATTGTTAACAAGCCCTTGCCATGGAAATTTAACCAGACATAAGGACAAGATGGAGACAGTAAGACAAGATGGAGACAGTAGGGCAAGATGGAGACAGTAGGGCAAGATGGAGACAGTAGGGCAAGATGGAGACAGTAGGACAAGATGGAGACAGTAGGACAAGATGGAGACAGTAGGACAAGATGGAGACAGTAGGACAAAATGGAGACAGTAGGGTAAGATGGAGGCAGTAGAATAAGATGGAGACAGTAGGACAAGATGGAGACAGTAGGACAAGATGGAGACAGTAGGACAAGATGGAGACAGTAGGGCAAGATGGAGACAGTAGGACAAGATGGAGACAGTAGGACAAGATGGAGACAGTAGGGCAAGATGGAGACAGTAGGACAAGATGGAGACAGTAGGACAAGATGGAGACAGTAGGACAAGATGGAGACAGTAGGACAAAATGGAGACAGTAGGGTAAGATGGAGGCAGTAGAATAAGATGGAGACAGTAGGACAAGATGGAGACAGTAGGACAAGATGGAGACAGTAGGACAAGATGGAGACAGTAGGACAAGATGGAGACAGTAGGGCAAGATGGAGACAGTAGGACAAGATGGAGACAGTAGGACAAGATGGAGACAGTAGGGCAAGATGGAGACAGTAGGACAAGATGGAGACAGTAGGACAAGATGGAGACAGTAAGACAAGATGGAGGCAGTAGGGCAAGATGGAGACAGTAGGGCAAGATGGAGACAGTAGGGCAAGATGGAGAGATTAGGGTAAGATGGAGACAGTAGGACAAGATGGAGACAGTAAGACAAGATGGAGGCAGTAGGGCAAGATGGAGACAGTAGGGTAAGATGGAGACAGAAGGACAAGATGGAGACAGTAGGACAAGATGGAGACAGTAAGACAAGATGGAGAGATTAGGGTAAGATGGAGACAGTAAGACAAGATGGAGGCAGTAGGGCAAGATGGAGACAGTAGGGCAAGATGGAGGCAGTAGGGCAAGATGGAGACAGTAGGGCAAGAGACAGTAGGACAAGATGGAAATAGTAGGACAAGATGGAGACAGTAGGGCAAGATGGAGACTGTAGAACAAGAGACAGTAGGACAAGATGGAGACAGTAGGGCAAGATGGAGACTGTAGAACAAGAGACAGTAGGACAAGATGGAGACAGTACGACAAGAGACAGTAGGACAAGATGGAGGCAGTAGGGCAAGATGGAGACAATAGGACAAGATGGAGACAAAAGGACAAGATGGAGGCAGTAGGGCAAGATGGAGGCAGTAAGACAAGATGGAGACGGTAGGACAAGATGGAGACAGTAGGACAAGATGGAGACAGCAGGGCAAGATGGAGACAGTAGGACAAGATGGAGACAATAGGGCAAGATGGAGACAGTAGGGTAAGATGGAGACAGCAGGGTAAGATGGAGACAGTAGGACAAGATGGAGACAGTAGGGTAAGATGGAGACAGTAGGACAAGATGGAGACAGTAGGGTAAGATGGAGACAGTAGGACAAGATGGAGACAGTAGGGTAAGATGGAGACAGTAGGACAAGATAGATCTTTATAACTATACTTCATATAACTATATAATACACAAAAGCCATGAATATCTTGTAAATTATATCCTTATAAACGGTGAGTAGTGATGTCATCAGTTATAAACGGTGAGTAGTGATGTCATTTCTGTCACATGACTCACTGAAATTTGTGTATTATAATAAATAAAGTTCCCCCAGTTGTAAAATATGAGGATATTAGAAGTTACCTCGGAGTTCCATGACCTGTATAAAAACACTCGGCCTTTGGCCTCGTACTTTTATATGGTCATGAAACTCCTCGGTAACTTATAATATCCTTATATTTTACAAGAGGGGCTACTTTATTCACTATATATATATACATATCTTGCTATAGTTCAGATTCTGAAGTAAAAGTCACTGTACTTGAACTCAAATAGGAAGTTCTGGTTCATAATATACTGGGATTCAGGGGTATCCAATAGAAATGGGGAGCAGAGTAAAACCAGTGTAACCGAGGAATCAGTTCACTAAAGGAAATATAGATTTGAACAATACGTGCAACAGTCTCTCAGTGCCACCTAGTGTCCATTCTACTCACAGGGATCATTAGAGACACTATTACTCACTGAAGAACTAACTGCACCCCAAGTTCAATCTCCTTGTTCACCCCAAACATTGACATCTATTCAGTATATGAGACTTCCTTCTTTTGTGATCTTAGTGCTCCTACTCCCTCAGGCACTTCCACAAATATCTGTGCTCTGATTGGCTACAGGTTTGGCCCTGGGAATGTACCAATGTCCTTATTTGCTACAGGTTTGTGTGGCCCTGGGAATGTAACAATGATCTGATTGGCTACAGGTTGGTGTGGCCCTGGGAATGTACCAATGTTCTGATTGGCTACAGGTTGGTGTGGCCCTGGGAATGTACCAATGTTCTGATTGGCTACAGGTTGGTGTGGCTCTGGGAATGTACCAATGTTCTGATTGGCTACAGGTTGGTGTGGCCCTGGGAATGTACCAATGTTCTGATTGGCTACAGGTTGGTGTGGCTCTGGGAATGTACCAATGTTCTGATTGGCTACAGGTTGGTGTGGCCCTGGGAATGTACCAATGTTCTGATTGGCTACAGGTTGGTGTGGCCCTGGGAATGTACCAATGTTCTGATTGGCTACAGGTTGGTGTGGCCCTGGAAATGTAACAATGATCTGATTTTCTACAGGTTGGTGTGGCCCTGGGAATGTACATAGTTACATAGTTACATAGTTACATAGTTAAATTGGGTTGAAAAAAGACAAAGTCCATCAAGTTCAACCCCTCCAAATGAAAACCCAGCATCCATACACACACCCCTCCCTACTTTTAATTAAAATTCTATATACCCATACCTATATTAACTATAGAGTTTAGTATCACAATAGCCTTTAATATTATGTCTGTCCAAAAAATCATCCAAGCCATTCTTAAAGGCATTAACTGAATCAGCCATCACAACATCACCCGGCAGTGCATTCCACAACCTCACTGTCCTGACTCCGAAGAACCCCCTACGTTGCTTCAAATGAAAGTTCTTTTCTTCTAGTCTGAAGGGGTGGCCTCTGGTACGGTGATCCACTTTATGGGTAAAAAGGTCCCCTGCCATTTGTCTATAATGTCCTCTAATGTACTTGTAAAGTGTAATCATGTCCCCTCGCAAGCGCCTTTTTTCCAGAGAAAACAACCCCAACCTTGTCAGTCTCCCCTCATAATTTAACTCTTCCCTCCCTCTAACCAGTTTAGTTGCACTTAGTCTCTGCACTCTCTCCAGCTCATTTATATCCCTCTTAAGGACTGGAGTCCAAAACTGCACTGCATACTCCAGATGAGGCCTCACCAGGGACCTATAAAGAGGCATAATTATGTTTTCATCCCTTGAGTTAATGCCCTTTTTATGCAAGACAGAACTTTATTTGCTTTAGTAGCCACAGAATGACACTGCCCAGAATTAGACAACGTGTTATCTACAAAGACCCCTAGATCCTTTTCATTTAAGGAAACTCCCAACACATTGCCATTTAGTGTATAACTTGCATTTATATTATTTTTGCCAAAGTGCATAACCTGCATTTATCAACATTGAACCTCATTTTCCAGTTTGCTGCCCAGTTTTCCAGTTTAGACAGATCACTTTGCAAAGTGGCAGCATCCTGCATGGAACCTATAGTTCTGCACAATTTAGTATCATCTGCACAAATAGAAACAGTACTTTCAATGGCCACCTCCAGGTCATTAATAAACAAGTTGAAAAGCAAGGGACCTAGTACAGAGCCCTGCGGTACTCCACTAACAACACTGGTCCAATTAGAAAATGTTCCATTTACCACCACTCTTTGTAGTCTATCTTTTAGCCAGTTCTCTATCCAGGTACAAATACTATGTTCCAGGCCAACATTCCTTAATTTAACCAGTAACCTTTTGTGTGGCACTGTATCAAATGCTTTAGCAAAGTCTAAGTAAATCACATCCACTGCCATCCCAGAATCGAGGTCTCTACTTACATTCTCGTAAAAAGAAATTAAGTTAGTCTGGCAAGATCTATTACGCATAAAACCATGCTGGCACACACTCATAGTATTATGATTTGCTATGAAGTCCAGTATCTTATCCTTTATTAACCCTTCGAAAATCTTTCCTACCACTGACGTCAGACTAACTGGCCTATAGTTTTGAGGCTGAGAACGGGATCCTTTTTTGAATAGAGGCACCACATTAGCAATTCGCCAGTCTCTCGGCACTATGCCAGATCTCAATGAATCCTGAAAAATTAAGTAAAGAGGTTTGGCAATCACAGAGCTAAGCTCGCTAATTACCCTGGGATGAATACCATCTGGCCCTGGACCTTTGTTAATCTTAACCTGTTCAAGTCTCTTTTGAATTTCTTCTTGTGTGAACCATGCATCATTAGTTGTATTACTAGAATTGGGAGTGTTAAGAAGGAAACCTTCACTTACTGGTTCTTCATTTGTGTAAACAGATGAAAAATACGAGTTCAGAATCTGCGCTTTTATTTTGTTTTCATCAACCAGCTGACCCCCCTCTGATAGTAAGGGTCCCACCCCTTCCTGCTTCATTTTTTTACTATTGACATATTTAAAAAATAATTTGGGATTTTTTTTACTGCTTGCTGCAATATCCTTTTCTATAGCAATTTTAGCTTGCCTTATAGCTTCTTTGCATGATTTATTGGCCTCCTTGTACCTTATAAATGTTTCGGCTGTACCAGCTAACTTGAAAGCCTTAAAAGCACGTCTTTTCTTACCCACCTCAACACCAACGCTTCTATTGAACCAAAAAGGTTTTGCTTTGCAACGACGTTCCTTGCTTACAAGTGGAATATACTGACAAGTAGATTTATTAAGCAGCATTTTAAAGACTTCCCATTTTTGTTCTGTGTTTAACCCTGTGAAAAGCATTTCCCACTTAATATGTTGCAGAGATGCCCTTATACTGTCAAAGTTTGCACGTCTGAAATTTAGTGAAATGTACCAAAGATCTGATTGGCTAAAAGTTGGTGTGGCCCTGATAATGTACCAAAGATCTGATTGGCTACAGGTTGGTGTGGCCCTCGGAATGTACCAATGATCTGAATGGAAAAAGGTTGTTGTGGCCCTTGTAATGTACCAATGATCTGATTGGCTACAGGTTGGTGTGGCCCTGGGAATGTAACAATGATCTGATTGGCTAAAGGTTGTCGTGGCCCTTGTAATGTACCAATGATCTGATTTGTACAGTTTTGTGTGGTCCTAGGAATGTACCAATGTTCTGATTGGCTACATGTTGGTCCGACCTTGGGAATGTTCTAATTGGCTATAACATAAATAAGCCTTGGAATATTAATATTCAAGTGAATGCTTCAATAAGGAATCGAGCTGTGTAATTCTGGTTCTTTGTTCCTGCAACTGGACCTGAAAGGGTTAAACCCAGTTTCCCTAAACAGCCGTCCAGCAGTCTGTCCTCCCTCCTGATGTCAGTGTAACACTATGGGGCCCATGTACAGAGCCCGATAATCTCCCTATGGACAATAACAGCAAGATGTGGGCGTAATGTTCAAATGTCGCTTCTGTTGCTTCTCTAATTACGTCTAATTAGATGAACCTGAATCTTTAGATGCCAAATCTGCTGCCAACCAGGACCAGTCACTATACTGAACGTGTCCCTATAAAATATAGAATTTCTGTAAATATAGAATTTCTGTGCAAATCTTGATCTGGCGGCGCTACAGAATATTCGCATTTTATTCTGGGTATCTCTGTTATTCTCCCATCTCACCTCCTCCCCATTATTATTATAATAATAGTACTAATAATAAGGATAATAATAATAATAGTAATAAAAGGGCAAATTACGGGTTCCATTTAATACAGAGGATCCCACGAGTGGCAGATAAACTGTGAGCCCTAAATTTACAGCAGGAAATTGCACCGAAGGGAACGGGAAAAAACACAAAGTAATTTTCTGTCAAATGACATTTGTAAATGAGCCCATTTCTGTGGAGTGACCCTCAAAATATTCCCCCCGCAGAAGGGGGTGGGGGGAGCCATTAGAACCTGCTGGAACATACTAAGCCATGAATGTAGGGGGGCAGCGGTTCTATAGACATGTTAGAGAAGGGGTTACTATTCAGGCGAGGAGCATTCTGGGTAATATATATTGGCCTTATTTCTAGTTATTTAAGTTGCCTCTTCCTATTGGACCTGACACCCAGCACCGTACATTGTACTTCCCGCAGAAGAGCTTACAATCTAAAGTCCCTATTATATCAACTGTCAATTAAATGACTAACTCTAAATGCAGCAGAAAATCTAATTTCCAAGAATTATAGACCAACGCGGTGTCTCTGACATATAAACCCCCCCCCCCAATCTCCACTCAGAAGTCTCCCAAGCGCTCGGCACAAGCCAATCACGTAACAGAGACATTTTGACTCTTTAAATCACCAATGTCCCATCTGCTGTAAATGACATGTAATTTGGTGCAAATACAGCAGAAACCCTCGAGAAAATCACACATAATGGAACTCGTGTAATTGGAAACTGCAGGGAAATGACCAACCGCAAATAAACCAGTCGGGCTGGAGTCAACCAGCAGCCAGAGGGTTAAAATAACTCCTACAGTAGATACAGGGGGGGGACTATATGATTCAGGGATGTATATGTCATTACAATTAAAGCTACTTCTTTATAATAATCATAAACTGTTTAGTATCTGCATATAAACCTCCAGGGAACCAGGGAAGTGTCATCACACAGGACATAGAAATACTCTTTCCTGGTACTCGTGTGACTGTCTCTACTTCCTTTGCACGGGGGAGTGTATTCCTGGTACTCATGTGACTGTCTCTACTTCCTTTGCACAGGGGAGTGTATTTCCTGGTACTCGTGTGACTGTCTCTACTTCCTTTGCACAGGGGGAGTGTATTTCCTGGTACTCGTGTGACTGTCTCTACTTCCTTTGCACGGGGGATTGTATTTCCTGGTACTCGTGTGACTGTCTCTACCTCCTTTGCACGGGGGAGTGTATTTCCTGGTACTCGTGTGGATGTCTCTACTTCCTTTGCATGGGGGAGTGTATTTCCTGGTACTCGTGTGACTTTCTCTACTTCTTTTGCATGGGGAGTGTATTTCCTGGTACTCATGTGACTATCTCTACTTCCTTTACACAGGGGAGTGTATTTCCTGGTACTCGTGTGACTGTCTCTCTACTTCCTTTGCACAGGGGAGTGTATTTCCTGGTACTCGTGTGACTGTCTTTACTTCCTTTGCACGGGGGAGTGTATTTCCTTTTACTTATGTGAGTGTCTCTACTTCCTTTGCATGGGGGAGTGTATTTCCTGGTACTCGTGTGACTGTCTCTACTTCCTTTGCACGGGGGAGTGTATTTCCTGGTACTCGTGTGACTGTCTCTACCTCCTTTGCACAGGGGAGTGTATTTCCTGGTACTCGTGTGACTGTCTTTACTTCCTTTGCACGGGGGAGTGTATTTCCTTTTACTTATGTGAGTGTCTCTACTTCCTTTGCATGGGGGAGTGTATTTCCTGGGACTCGTGTGACTGTCTCTACTTCCTTTGCAGAGGGGAGTGTATTTCCTGGTACTCGTGTGACTGTCTCTACTTCCTTTGCACAGAGGGAGTGTATTTCCTGGTACTCGTGTGACTGTCTCTACTTCCTTTGCACAGGGGGAGTGTATTTCCTGGTACTCGTGTGACTGTCTCTACTTCCTTTGCATGGGGGAGTGTATTTCCTGGTACTCGTGTGACTGCCTCTACCTCCTTTGCACGGGGGAGTGTATTTCCTGGTACTCGTGTGACTGTCTCTACTTCCTTTGCATGGGGGAGTGTATTTCCTGGTACTCGTGTGACTTTCTCTACTTCTTTTGCATGGAGAGTGTATTTCCTGGTACTCGTGTGACTGTCTCTACTTCCTTTACACAGGGGAGTGTATTTCCTGGTACTCGTGTGACTGTCTCTCTACTTCCTTTGCACGGGGGAGTGTATTTCCTGGTACTCGTGTGACTGTCTCTACTTCCTTTGCACGGGGGAGTGTATTTCCTGGTACTCGTGTGACTGTCTCTACCTCCTTTGCACAGGGGAGTGTATTTCCTGGTACTCGTGTGACTTTCTCTACTTCCTTTGCACAGAGGGAGTTTATTTCCTGGTACTCATGTGATTGTCTCTACTTTCTTTGCACAGGGGGAGTGTATTTCCTGGTACTCGTGTGACTGTCTCTACTTCCTTTGCATGGGGGAGTGTATTTCCTGGTACTCGTGTGACTGCCTCTACCTCCTTTGCACGGGGGAGTGTATTTCCTGGTACTCGTGTGACTGTCTCTACTTCCTTTGCATGGGGGAGTGTATTTCCTGGTAATCGTGTGACTTTCTCTACTTCTTTTGCATGGAGAGTGTATTTCCTGGTACTCGTGTGACTGTCTCTACTTCCTTTACACAGGGGAGTGTATTTCCTGGTACTCGTGTGACTGTCTCTCTACTTCCTTTGCACGGGGGAGTGTATTTCCTGGTACTCGTGTGACTGTCTCTACTTCCTTTGCACGGGGGAGTGTATTTCCTGGTACTCATGTGACTGTCTCTACCTCCTTTGCACAGGGGAGTGTATTTCCTGGTACTCGTGTGACTTTCTCTACTTCCTTTGCACAGAGGGAGTTTATTTCCTGGTACTCATGTGATTGTCTCTACTTTCTTTGCACAGGGGGCGTTTATTTCCTGGTACTCGTGTGACTGTCTCTACTTCCTTTGCATGGGGGAGTGTATTTCCTGGTACTCGTGTGACTGTCTCTACCTCCTTTGCACAGGGGGAGTGTATTTCCTTTTACTTATGTGAGTGTCTCTACTTCCTTTGCATGGGGGAGTGTATTTCCTGGTACTCGTGTGACTGTCTCTACTTCCTTTGCAGAGGGGAGTGTATTTCCTGGTACTCGTGTGACTGTCTCTACTTCCTTTACACAGGGGAGTGTATTTCCTGGTACTCGTGTGACTGTCTCTCTACTTCCTTTGCACGGGGGAGTGTATTTCCTTGTACTCGTGTGACTGTCTCTACTTCCTTTGCACGGGGGAGTGTATTTCCTGGTACTCATGTGACTGTCTCTACCTCCTTTGCACAGGGGAGTGTATTTCCTGGTACTCGTGTGACTTTCTCTACTTCCTTTGCACAGAGGGAGTTTATTTCCTGGTACTCATGTGATTGTCTCTACTTTCTTTGCACAGGGGGCGTTTATTTCCTGGTACTCGTGTGACTGTCTCTACTTCCTTTGCATGGGGGAGTGTATTTCCTGGTACTCGTGTGACTGTCTCTACCTCCTTTGCACAGGGGGAGTGTATTTCCTTTTACTTATGTGAGTGTCTCTACTTCCTTTGCATGGGGGAGTGTATTTCCTGGTACTCGTGTGACTGTCTCTACTTCCTTTGCAGAGGGGAGTGTATTTCCTGGAAATTTCGTGTGACTGTCTCTACTTCCTTTGCACAGAGGGAGTGTATTTCCTGGTACTCGTGTGACTGTCTCTACTTCCTTTGCACAGGGGGAGTGTATTTCCTGGTACTCGTGTGACTGTCTCTACTTCCTTTGCATGGGGGAGTGTATTTCCTGGTACTCGTGTGACTGCCTCTACCTCCTTTGCACGGGGGAGTGTATTTCCTGGTACTCGTGTGACTGTCTCTACTTCCTTTGCATGGGGGAGTGTATTTCCTGGTAATCGTGTGACTTTCTCTACTTCTTTTGCATGGAGAGTGTATTTCCTGGTACTCGTGTGACTGTCTCTACTTCCTTTACACAGGGGAGTGTATTTCCTGGTACTCGTGTGACTGTCTCTCTACTTCCTTTGCACGGGGGAGTGTATTTTCCTGGTACTCGTGTGGACTGTCTCTACTTCCTTTGCACGGGGGAGTGTATTTCCTGGTACTCATGTGACTGTCTCTACCTCCTTTGCACAGGGGAGTGTATTTCCTGGTACTCGTGTGACTTTCTCTCTAACTTCCTTTGCACAGAGGGAGTTTATTTTCCTGGTACTCATGTGATTGTCTTCTACTTTCTTTGCACAGGGGGCGTTTATTTCCTGGTACTCGTGTGACTGTCTCTACTTCCTTTGCATGGGGGAGTGTATTTCCTGGTATTTCGTGTGACTGCCCTCTACCTCCTTTGCACAGGGGGAGTGGTATTTCCTGGTACTCGTGTGACTGTCCTCTACTTCCTTTGCACGGGGGATTGTATTTCCTGGTACTCGTGTGACTGTCTCTACCTCCTTTGCAACGGGGGAGTGTATTTCCTGGTACTCGTGTGACTGTCTCTACCTCCTTTGCACGGGGGAGTGTATTTCCTGGTACTCGTGTGGATGTCTCTACTTCCTTTGCATGGGGGAGTGTATTTCCTGGTACTCGTGTGACTTTCTCTACTTCTTTTGCATGGGGAGTGTATTTCCTGGTACTCGTGTGACTATCTCTACTTCCTTTACACAGGGGAGTGTATTTCCTGGTACTCGTGTGACTGTCTCTCTACTTCCTTTGCACGGGGGAGTGTATTTCCTGGTACTCGTGTGACTGTCTCTACCTCCTTTGCACGGGGGAGTGTATTTCCTGGTACTCGTTGTGACTGTCTTTTACTTCCTTTGCACGGGGGAGTGTATTTCCTTTTACTTATGTGAGTGTCTCTACTTCCTTTGCACGGGGGAGTGTATTTCCTGGTACTCGTGTGACTGTCTCTACTTCCTTTGCACGGGGGAGTGTATTTCCTGGTACTCATGTGACTGTCTCTACCTCCTTTGCACAGGGGAGTGTATTTCCTGGTACTCGTGTGACTTTCTCTACTTCCTTTGCACAGAGGGAGTTTATTTCCTGGTACTCATGTGATTGTCTCTACTTTCTTTGCACAGGGGGCGTTTATTTCCTGGTACTCGTGTGACTGTCTCTACTTCCTTTGCATGGGGGAGTGTATTTCCTGGTACTCGTGTGACTGTCTCTACCTCCTTTGCACAGGGGGAGTGTATTTCCTGGTACTCGTGTGACTGTCTCTACTTCCTTTGCACGGGGGATTGTATTTCCTGGTACTCGTGTGACTGTCTCTACCTCCTTTGCACGGGGGAGTGTATTTCCTGGTACTCGTGTGACTGTCTCTACCTCCTTTGCACGGGGGAGTGTATTTCCTGGTACTCGTGTGGATGTCTCTACTTCCTTTGCATGGGGGAGTGTATTTCCTGGTACTCGTGTGACTTTCTCTACTTCTTTTGCATGGGGAGTGTATTTCCTGGTACTCGTGTGACTATCTCTACTTCCTTTACACAGGGGAGTGTATTTCCTGGTACTCGTGTGACTGTCTCTCTACTTCCTTTGCACGGGGGAGTGTATTTCCTGGTACTCGTGTGACTGTCTCTACCTCCTTTGCACAGGGGAGTGTATTTCCTGGTACTCGTGTGACTGTCTTTACTTCCTTTGCACGGGGGAGTGTATTTCCTTTTACTTATGTGAGTGTCTCTACTTCCTTTGCATGGGGGAGTGTATTTTCTGGTACTCGTGTGACTGTCTCTACTTCCTTTGCACGGGGGAGTGTATTTCCTGGTACTCGTGTGACTGTCTTTACTTCCTTTGCACAGGGGAGTGTATTTCCTGGTACTCGTGTGACTGTCTCTACCTCCTTTGCACAGGGGAGTGTATTTCCTGGTACTCGTGTGACTGTCTTTACTTCCTTTGCACGGGGGAGTGTATTTCCTTTTACTTATGTGAGTGTCTCTACTTCCTTTGCATGGGGGAGTGTATTTCCTGGTACTCGTGTGACTGTCTCTACTTCCTTTGCAGAGGGGAGTGTATTTCCTGGTACTCGTGTGACTGTCTCTACTTCCTTTGCACAGAGGGAGTGTATTTCCTGGTACTCGTGTGACTGTCTCTACTTCCTTTGCACAGGGGGAGTGTATTTCCTGGTACTCGTGTGACTGTCTCTACTTCCTTTGCATGGGGGAGTGTATTTCCTGGTACTCGTGTGACTGCCTCTACCTCCTTTGCACGGGGGAGTGTATTTCCTGGTACTCGTGTGACTGTCTCTACTTCCTTTGCATGGGGGAGTGTATTTCCTGGTACTCGTGTGACTTTCTCTACTTCTTTTGCATGGAGAGTGTATTTCCTGGTACTCGTGTGACTGTCTCTACTTCCTTTACACAGGGGAGTGTATTTCCTGGTACTCGTGTGACTGTCTCTCTACTTCCTTTGCACGGGGGAGTGTATTTCCTGGTACTCGTGTGACTGTCTCTACTTCCTTTGCACGGGGGAGTGTATTTCCTGGTACTCGTGTGACTTTCTCTACTTCCTTTGCACAGAGGGAGTTTATTTCCTGGTACTCATGTGATTGTCTCTACTTTCTTTGCACAGGGGGCGTTTATTTCCTGGTACTCGTGTGACTGTCTCTACTTCCTTTGCACGGGGGAGTGTATTTCCTGGTACTCGTGTGACTGTCTCTACCTCCTTTGCACAGGGGTAGTGTATTTCCTGGTACTCGTGTGACTGTCTCTACCTCCTTTGCACGGGGGAGTGTATTTCCTGGTACTCGTGTGACTGTCTCTACCTCCTTTGCACGGGGGAGTGTATTTCCTGGTACTCGTGTGACTGTCTCTACCTCCTTTGCACGGGGGAGTGTATTTCCTGGTACTCGTGTGACTGTCTCTACTTCCTTTGCATAGGGAAGTGTATTTCCTGGTACTCTTGTGACTTTCTCTACTTCTTTTGCATGGAGGAGGGTTTTTCCTGGTACTTGTGTGACTGTCTCTACTTCCTTTGCATGGGGGAGTGTATTTCCTGGTACTCGTGTGACTGTCTCTACTTCCTTTGCATAGGGAAGTGTATTTCCTGGTACTCTTGTGACTTTCTCTACTTCTTTTGCATGGAGGAGGGTTTTTCCTGGTACTTGTGTGACTGTCTCTACTTCCTTTGCATGGGGGAGTGTATTTCCTGGTACTCGTGTGACTGTCTCTACTTCCTTTGCACGGGGGAGTGTATTTCCTGGTACTCGTGTGACTGTCTCTACTTCCTTTGCACGGGGGAGTGTATTTCCTGGTACTCGTGTGACTTTCTCTACTTCCTTTGCACGGGGGAGTGTATTTCCTGGTACTTCGTGTGACTTTTCTCTACCTCCTTTGCACAGGGGAGTGTATTTCCTGGTACTCGTGTGACTGTCTTTACTTCCTTTGCACGGGGGAGTGTATTTCCTGGTACTCGTGTGACTGTCTCTACTTCCTTTACACGGGGGAGTGTATTTCCTGGTACTCGTGTGACTGTCTCTACTTCCTTTGCACAGGGGATTGTATTTCCTGGTACTTATGTCACTGTCTCTACTTCCTTTGCACGGGGGAGTGTATTTCCTGGTACTCGTGTGACTGTCTCTACTTCCTTTGCATGTGGGAGTGTATTTCCTGGTACTCAGTCACTGTCTCTATTTCCTTTGCATGGAGGAGAGTTTTTCCTGGTACTCGTGTGACTGTCTCTACTTCCTTTGCACGGGGGAGTGTATTTCCTGGTACTCGTGTGACTGTCTCTATTTCCTTTGCAAGGGGAAGTGTATTTCCTGGTACTCAGTGACTGTCTCTATTTCCTTTGCATGGAGGAGAGTTTTTCCTGGTACTCGTGTGACTGTCTCTTCTTCCTTTGCACGGGGGAGTGTATTTCCTGGTACTCGTGTGACTGTCTCTACTTCCTTTGCACGGGGGAGTGTATTTCCTGGTACTCGTGTGACTATCTCTACTTCCTTTGCCCAGGGGAGTGTATTTCCTGGTACTCGTGTGACTGTCTCTACTTCCTTTGCACAGGGGAGTGTATTTAATGGTACTTGTGTGACTGTCTCTACTTCCTTTGCACGGGGGAGAGTATTTCCTGGTACTCGTGTGACTGTCTCTACTTCCTTTGCACGGGGGAGGGTATTTCCTGGTACTCGTGTGACTGTCTCTACTTCCTTTGCACGGGGGAGGGTATTTCCTGGTACTCTTGTGAGTGTTTCTATCCAATAGAGTGAGTGTAGTTTGGAGAGTTGGAGTGAGTATATGTGGTTACTTTCATTACAAGTTCTGCTTTGTTATTGGCCCTTGGGTTCTTCTAGCTCCTCCCACCGATGTAGAGATTAGTAATTGTGCTCGTTAGGCCTGGTTAGTGGGGGAGAGATAAAGGTTTCAGTAGGAGTGGGATCCCCAGTAACTGGTTCTGTTCCCTATTAATGTGAGATCTCTATCGCCACCTCCTGATCAGCAGAGGATATTGCAGGAAGTACAGGAAGCAATGAGGAAGTTTCCTGCTGATAGGGAAGTGGAACTGGCCCAATACATATTTCTATCACTTTATATTGATTGTGAGAATTATAAGTCAGAGTGTGTCCCCAGGAATCATTGGTTCCATGTTGTTGTGCAGTTTTATTTATCAGAACTGAGCTCATTTAGGCAATAATTCAGCCTCTCCGCGACGTATCACTGGTGCCCTGGGGCAGTGCCAATGGGTTTGGGGCAATAGGAAGAGGTGCCAATGCCGGGGGAGGAATCGTTTCTCTGTGACGAATTCCAGGACAAAGGGCTTTTCTTTGTGACACAATCACTTCCCACTCACCAATGACACAGTCACAGTTTTATTGTTTCACATTCACAGAAACACAACGATATGATAACAACATGACTGGAGCCAATGCCACAAAGCGACAATACAACAATGCAAGTGATCCCTCGTATTTATCCTCTATTTATATATATATATAGCGCCTGCATACACCGCAATGCTGTATAGAGATTAGACATCAGCCTCTGCCCCAGTGAGCTTACACTCTAAGGTCCCTATCACATTCCCTTCAGCCTCTGCCCCAGTGAGCTTACAATCTAATGTCCCTATCACATTCCCATCAATCCCGGCCCCAGTGAGCTTACAATCTAAGGTCCCTATCACATTCCTATCAGTCCCTTCCCCAGTGAGCTTACAATCTGAGGTCCCTATCACATTCCTATTTGCCCCTGTCCCAGTGAGCTTACACTCTAAGGTCCTTATCACATTGCCATCAGTCCCTTCCCCAGTGAGCTTACAATCTAAGGTCCCCATCACATTCATATTAGCCCCTGTCCCAGTGAGCTTACATTCTAAGATCCCTATCCCATTCCCATCAGTCCCTTCCCCAGTGAGCTTACAATCTAAGGTCCCTATCACATTCCTATTAGCTCCTGTACCAGTGAGTTTACAATCTAAGGTCCCTATGACATTCCCATCAGCCCCTGCCCCAGTGAGCTTACACTCTAAGATCCCTATCACATTCCCATCAGTCCCTGTCCCAGTGAGCTTACAATCTAAGGTCCCTATCACATTCCCATCAATCCGTGCCCCAGAGAGTTTACAATCTAAGGTCCCTATCACATTCCCATCAGTCCCTGTCCCAGTGAGCTTACAATCTAAGGTCCCTATCACATTCCCATCAATCCGTGCCCCAGTGAGCTTACAATCTAAGGTCCCTATCACATTCCCATCAGTCCCTGTCCCAGTGAGCTTACAATCTAAGGTCCCTATCACATTGCCATCAGTCCCTGCCCCAGTGACCTACAATAGGGACCACTGTGCTGCCCCCGGGAAGAATGAGCAAGTGTGTGTGTGAAAAGTAGATTGTAAGCTCAGTGGGACAGATACTGCACAGCACAGGGGAATACATCAGCACAGGGTAAATAGAGGATAATAATAACAATAATTAACCCTGCAGAAAATTCCTTTGCAACATAAACTCTTTTTTAAAGGGGCGGTTCATCCTTTAAGTTAACTTGTAGTCTATTATAGAATGGCTAATTCTAATCAACTTTTTAATTGGTCTTTATTCTTTTTTCATAGCTTTTTGCCTTCTTCTTCTGACTCTTTCCAGCTTTCAAAAGGGGGGTCGCTGACCCCATCTAAAAAACAAATACTCTGTAAGGGTACAAATGTATTGTTAGTGCTACGTTTTATTACTTTCTATTCAGGTCTCTCCTGTTCATATTCCAGTCAATGCATGGTTGCTAGGGGAATTCAGACCCTAGCAACCAGACTACTTAAATGACAAACTGGAGAGTTGCTGAAAAAAAAGCTAAATAACTCAAAAACCACAAATAATAAAAACTGATAACCAACTACAACTTATCTTCCATCGTGCTAATTTAAAGGTGAACAGCCCCTTTAAAGCTTGAGTCCAGGGAGTTGGGGTATTCAGGCATTTTCTGCAGGTGCCAGGGAGTTGCTGCCTGTATTAGTACCGGGGGTCTCAGGGCAGAATATTGGAGGGATATGAGACATTTGAGAAATGTGTAGGTAATTAGTTCTGACCCTGGACTCTGCTACGACACTTAGGGGTACAAAAAAGCCCCCCTTTGTGTCCATTGAAAGAGTCCTTGTGCCGGGGGTCCGGCTGAGCTCTGAGCCCACCACCAACATGGAGAGGAGATGCCACTTAATGAGACATTGGAAAGATAAAGGCAAAGTAAACCAAAAGCAGCACAATACACAGTAGACATAGGCCACGCCCCCTGTTCTGGATACAAAATATCTGAGTGTGTTTTACCTTTAATTACAAAAGACTCTAAATAAAGGGATTGAACAAGTCTCCCCGGAGCCCCCGGAGCACATTATCCGTTTGTCTTTCAGTTTCAGCAGGTGGGACATCAGTCTCTCGCTTCCCGAAACGGAGTCCGAAAGGGTTAAAGTTAAATTTGCTCCTGGTGAAACGAAGGTGGCAGGAGAGCTGACTCTCTAATCTCCCCTGGCGGATAAAGTAGCAGATGTTGGAGCGACCTGGCCAGCGTAGAGCGTCAGCTTTGGAGAACAGCTCATAGGACTCACTCTTCTCCTGGGGGTCTCCTTCTGGGTAACTTGTCTCTGGGCCTGAATGGAGAGAGAGGGGCAATTACTTCTACTTCTACTATTCAACCCTCATACTGTACTGTCTAAGGGAATCAATATGGCACCTCCTCCTCCCATATGTATAAATACAAATATACAGAGAAGGAATGTTCTGGGCACACAATAAGCTATACCCTCATACTGTACTGTCTAAGGGAATCAATATGGCACCTCCTCCTCCCATATGTATAAATACAAATATACAGAGAAGGAATGTTCTGGGCACACAATAAGCTATACCCTCATACTGTACTGTCTAAGGGAATCAATATGGCACCTCCTCCTCCTATATGTATAAATACAAATATACAGAGAAGGAATGTTCTGGGCACACAATAAGCTATACCCTCATACTGTACTGTCTAAGGGAATCAATATGGCACCTCCTCCTCCCATATGTATAAATACAAATATACAGAGAAGGAATGTTCTGGGCACACAATAAGCTATACCCTCATACTGTACTGTCTAAGGGAATCAATATGGCACCTCCTCCTCCCATATGTATAAATACAAATATACAGAGAAGGAATGTTCTGGGCACACAATAAGCTATACCCTCATACTGTACTGTCTAAGGGAATCAATATGGCACCTCCTCCTCCCATATGTATAAATACAAATTACAGAGAAGGAATGTTCTGGGCACACAATAAGCTATACCCTCATACTGTACTGTCTAAGGGAATCAATATGGCACCTCCTCCTCCTATATGTATAAATACAAATATACAGAGAAGGAATGTTCTGGGCACACAATAAGCTATACCCTCATACTGTACTGTCTAAGGGAATCAATATGGCACCTCCTCCTCCCATATGTATAAATACAAATATACAGAGAAGGAATGTTCTGGGCACACAATAAGCTATACCCTCATACTGTACTGTCTAAGGGAATCAATATGGCACCTCCTCCTCCCATATGTATAAATACAAATATACAGAGAAGGAATGTTCTGGGCACACAATAAGCTATACCCTCATACTGTACTGTCTAAGGGAATCAATATGGCACCTCCTCCCATATGTATAAATACAAATATACAGAGAAGGAATGTTCTGGGCACACAATAAGCTATACCCTCATACTGTACTGTCTAAGGGAATCAATATGGCACCTCCTCCCATATGTATAAATACAAATATACAGAGAAGGAATGCTCTGGGCACACAATAAGCTATACCCTCATACTGTACTGTCTAAGGGAATCAATATGGCACCTCCTCCTCCCATATGTATAAATACAAATATACAGAGAAGGAATGTTCTGGGCACACAATAAGCTATACCCTCATACTGTACTGTCTAAGGGAATCAATATGGCACCTCCTCCTCCCATATGTATAAATACAAATATACAGAGAAGGAATGTTCTGGGCACACAATAAGCTATACCCTCATACTGTACTGTCTAAGGGAATCAATATGGCACCTCCTCCTCCCATATGTATAAATACAAATATACAGAGAAGGAATGTTCTGGGCACACAATAAGCTATACCCTCATACTGTACTGTCTAAGGGAATCAATATGGCACCTCCTCCTCCCATATGTATAAATACAAATATACAGAGAAGGAATGTTCTGGGCACACAATAAGCTAGACATTCATACTGTACTGTCTAAGGGAATCAATATGGCACCTCCTCCCATATGTATAAATACAAATATACAGAGAAGGAATGCTCTGGGCACACAGTAACATGAATACCCATCCTGCACTTAATGTTTAACAGATAATAAAGTTGTTCCCCTTTAAGTGGGTAGAACTGGGCCCCTTGGGGAAATAAAATGAGTAGAAGGAATTTTCGCTGACAGGTCCCTGTCCCACATTCCGTGACTAAATGGAGTGATTCGTGGAATGAGAATCCTTATTCCTGATGGAGTGATTGGTGCTGTCACTATCATTGGATAAGACATTAGGTTTATTATGGGATGTCTCTAGGGACCAATGACTGGGAGCCGCTCTCACTGCACAGAAATCTGTGTCTAAGGGAGAATTCTGGGAAATACTAAGGGGTCGGAATCTGTTGCCACTTTCTGCCCCCAAGTGGTACTGCCCCAGTACTACACTTATATTTCTGCTGCTACTCCTCTTCTTTTATTAAAGGGGAACTCCACCCAAAACCATCATGTAAAGTTGCTTAGCGTGACGTTTTCTTTCATTAGAGAATGAGAACGAGCGCAGTTCCCCTTTAAGGTGCAGATTTGTCACAAATTTTTCGGTGGGAGGAACAGAATTCTTTATCTTTTCATTCAAATTGCCTGTGGGACCCCCGTGTATAATGTACAGTTACTTCTTTACTTCCCCTTTATTGCGCTTATGATTGGTAGATACTGACCCGCAATCTCCTCCAGTCCCAGACCCTCCTCATTCCCCCCGTAGAGCGGCCCCCCGGCAGCGTCTTGGTAAATGAGCAGCGTGAGAAGGAGGAGCAGCTTTGCCCTGGTCATTGCCGTCAGCTGAGGAGAAGAAAAGGGAAAATCAGGATTCATAAAATTGTCTTTTTTTTGTCATTTAGAATCTTTGTTAATATACTGGGCTGCCCTTAATGAGTGCTGGGGAGAAACCTTATTCACCAGCCTATGACCCGCCTGCTGTCAGGGAGTTGTAGTTCAGCAACAGCTGGAGGCTGCAATAATACAATGTGTTCCTGTTGCTGCGCTACCCCCAGAAAGGGACAGATTTCTGTAATACCAAGGGATCTATTTACTCATCTTACTCTACTTTACTCCATAAATATATCTACCCCATGACTCTACTCTACTCCATAAATATATCTACCCCATAACGCTACTTTACTCCAAAAATATATCTACCCCATAACTCTACTCTACTCCATAAATATATCTACCCCATAACTCTACTTTACTCCATAAATATATCTACCCCATAACTCTACTTTACTCCATAAATATATCTACCCCTTGACTCTACTCTACTCCATAAATATATCTACCCCATAACTCTACTTTACTCCATAAATATATCTACCCCATAACTCTACTTTACTCCATAAATATATCTACCCCATAACTCTACTTTACTCCATAAATATATCTACCCCTTGACTCTACTCTACTCCATAAATATATCTACCCCATAACTCTACTTTACTCCATAAATATATCTACCCCATAACTCTACTTTACTCCATAAATATATCTACCCCATAACTCTACTTTACTCCATAAATATATCTACCCCATAACTCTACTCTACTCCATAAATATATCTACCCCATAACTCTACTTTACTCCATAAATATATCTACCCCATAACTCTACTTTACTCCATAAATATATCTACCCCATAACTCTACTTTACTCCATAAATATATCTACCCCTTGACTCTACTCTACTCCATAAATATATCTACCCCATAACTCTACTTTACTCCATAAATATATCTACCCCATAACTCTACTCTACTCCATAAATATATCTACCCCATAACTCTACTTTACTCCATAAATATATCTACCCCTTGACTCTACTCTACTCCATAAATATACCTACCCCATAACTCTACTCTACTCCATAAATATATCTACCCCATGACTCTACTCTACTCCATAAATATACCTACCCCATAACTCTACTTTACTCCATAAATATATCTACCCCTTGACTCTACTCTACTCCATAAATATACCTACCCCATAACTCTACTCTACTCCATAAATATATCTACCCCTTGACTCTACTCTACTCCATAAATATACCTACCCCATAACTCTACTCTACTCCATAAATATATCTACCCCATAACTCTACTCTACTCCATAAATATATCTACCCCATGACTCTACTCCATAAATATATCTACCCCATAACTCTACTCTACTCCATAAATATATCTACCCCATGACTCTACTCTACTCCATAAATATATCTACCCCATAACTCTACTCTACTCCATAAATATATCTACCCCATGACTCTACTCTACTCCATAAATATATCTACCCCATGACTCTACTCTACTCCATAAATATATCTACCCCATGACTCTACTCTACTCCATAAATATATCTACCCCATAACTCTACTCTACTCCATAAATATATCTACCCCATGACTCTACTCTACTCCATAAATATATCTACCCCATGACTCTACTCTACTCCATAAATATATCTACCCCATAACTCTACTCTACTCTATAAATATACCTACGCCATAACTCTACTCTACTCCATAAATATATCTACCCCATAACTCTACTTTACTCCATAAATATACCTACCCCATAACTCTACTTTACTCCATAAATATATCTACCCCATGACTCTACTTCATAAATATATCTACCCCATGACTCTACTCTACTCCATAAATATATCTACCCCATGACTCTACTCTACTCCATAAATATACCTACCCCATAACTCTACTCTACTCCATAAATATATCTACCCCATAACTCTACTCTACTCCATAAATATATCTCCCCCATGACTCTACTCTACTCCATAAATATATCTACCCCATGACTCTATTTCATAAATATATCTACCCCATGACTCTACTCTACTCCATAAATATATCTACCCCATGACTCTACTCTACTCCATAAATATATCTACCCCATGACTTTACTCCATAAATATATCTACCCCATAACTCTACTCTACTCCATAAATATATCTCCCCCATGACTCTACTCTACTCCATAAATATATCTACCCCATGACTCTATTTCATAAATATATCTACCCCATGACTCTACTCTACTCCATAAATATATGTACCCCATGACTCTACTCTACTCCATAAATATATCTACCCCATGACTTTACTCCATAAATATATCTACCCCATAACTCTACTCTACTCCAAAAATATATCTACCCCATAACTCTACTTTACTCCATAAATGTATATACCCCATGCCTCTACTTTACTCCATAAATGTATCTACCCCATAACTCTACTCGATAACTGTATCTGCCCCATAACTCTACTCTACTCCATGAATGTATTTGCCCCACAACTCTACTTTACTTCATAAATGTATCTACCCAATAACTCTACTCTACTCCATAAATACATCTACCCCATAACTCTACTTTACTCCATAAATATATCTGCCCCATAACTCTACTCTATAAATGTATCTACCCAATAACTCTACACTACTCCATAAATACATCTACCCCATAACTCTACTCTACTCCATAAATGTATCTGCCCCATAACTCTACTCTACTCCATAAATGTATCTGCCCAATAATTCTACTCAACTCCATAAATATATCTGCCCAATAACTCTACTCTACTCCATAAAAATGTCTACCCCATAACTCTACTCCATAACTGTACCTGCCCCATAACTCTACTCTACTCCATAAATGTATCTGCCCCATAACTCTACTCTACTCCATAAATATATCTACCCCATAACTCTACTCTACTCCATAAATATATCTACCCCATGACTCTACTCTACTCCATAAATATATCTACCCCATAACTCTACTCTAATCCATAAATGTATCTACCCCATAACTCTACTCTACTCCATAAATGTATCTACCCCATAACTCTACTCTACTCCATAAATATATCTACCCCATAACTCTACTCTAATCCATAAATGTATCTACCCCATAACTCTACTCTACTCCATAAATATATCTACCCCATGACTCTACTCTACTCCATAAATATATCTACCCCATAACTCTACTCTAATCCATAAATGTATCTACCCCATAACTCTACTCTACTCCATAAATGTATCTACCCCATAACTGTACTCTACTCCATAAATATATCTACCCCATAACTCTACTCTACTCCATAAATATATCTACCCCATGACTCTACTCTACTCCATAAATATATCTACCCCATGACTCTACTCTTCTCCATAAATATATCTCCCCCATGACTCTACTCTACTCCATAAATATGTCTACCCCATGACTCTACTCTACTCCATAAATATATCTACCCCATAACTCTACTCTACTCCATAAATGTATCTACCCCATAACTGTACTCTACTCCATAAATATATCTACCCCATAACTCTACTCTACTCCATAAATATATCTACCCCATGACTCTACTCTACTCCATAAATATATCTACCCCATGACTCTACTCTTCTCCATAAATATATCTCCCCCATGACTCTACTCTACTCCATAAATATGTCTACCCCATGACTCTACTCTACTCCATAAATATATCTACCCCATAACTCTACTCTACTCCATAAATATATCTCCCCCATGACTCTACTCTACTCCATAAATATATCTACCCCATGACTCTACTTCATAAATATATCTACCCCATGACTCTACTCTACTCCATAAATATATCTACCCCATGACTCTACTCTACTCCATAAATATATCTACCCCATGACTTTACTCCATAAATATATCTACCCCATAACTCTACTCTACTCCAAAAATATATCTACCCCATAACTCTACTTTACTCCATAAATGTATATACCCCATGCCTCTACTTTACTCCATAAATGTATCTACCCCATAACTCTACTCGATAACTGTATCTGCCCCATAACTCTACTCTACTCCATGAATGTATTTGCCCCACAACTCTACTTTACTTCATAAATGTATCTACCCAATAACTCTACTCTACTCCATAAATACATCTACCCCATGACTCTACTTTACTCCATAAATATATCTGCCCCATAACTCTACTCTATAAATGTATCTACCCAATAACTCTACACTACTCCATAAATACATCTACCCCATAACTCTACTCCATAAATGTATCTGCCCCATAACTCTACTCTACTCCATAAATGTATCTGCCCCATAACTCTACTCTACTCCATAAATATATCTACCCCATAACTCTACTCTAATCCATAAATGTATCTACCCCATAACTCTACTCTACTCCATAAATATATCTACCCCATAACTCTACTCTACTCCATAAATATATCTACCCCATGACTCTACTCTACTCCATAAATATATCTACCCCATAACTCTACTCTAATCCATAAATGTATCTACCCCATAACTCTACTCTACTCCATAAATATATCTACCCCATAACTCTACTCTACTCCATAAATGTATCTACCCCATAACTCTACTCTACTCCATAAATATATCTACCCCAAGACTGTATCGTACTTATCCTACAGTTGGAAATCCATCAAGTATATGAATCTTCTCAGCAAGAATATTTGACACAAAAGTAAATGAAAGAAGCCCCCGATGTTCCTATTCTGCTTTCCATAAAGGGGAAATAGAAAGTGTAATTTTTCCTGCAGGAATTTGGGGTAAATCTCAGGTATTGGGGCATTTCATGGGCACAACTAGGGGTGAAGCTGCTGCTCCTGGTGCCACATTGTTTGCCTGTAAGTGATACTTTCCCTTTGCTTCATATTTACATCAGAATTCTGTCAGAATGTAACAGTTTGTGACCCTCACTTTACACTGGTGCCCCCCACTTACTTCCCCCCTTCCCCAGGCAAAGTACTTACCTCTCTCTGTCGCCTTTGTACAGACTGAGCCCAACTCTGTGCGTCTCTTTTCTGCTCCAACTCGGCACCTTCATGGGATTTATACTGAGACTCTTTCCATGAATCATAATTATTATAATAGGTTCCCTCGTCAGAGAGACAATAATTGTCATGTTTATGTGGATAGCGCCACCTACTGCTCCTGTCTGTGAACTGCAGCCTCCCAATAATCACCCACCTGCACCCCAACTTCTCATAAACATTCCCTCATATCAACACATTCATTTCTCTCCTCTCACACTATATATATATGTATACTACAGACTATATATACTACAGACTATACTACAGACTATACTACAGACTATATATACTACAGACTATTTATACTACTGACTATACTACAGACTATATATATATACTACTGACTATTTATACTACTGACTATATATACTACAGACTATTTATAGTACAGACTATATATACTACAGACTATATATACTACTGACTATTTATACTACAGACTATATATATACTACTGACTATTTATACTACTGACTATTTATACTACTGACTATATATACTACAGACTATTTATACTACAGACTATATATATACTACTGACTATTTATACTACTGACTATACAGATGCAGCCACTTCTGTTTGACACAGAATAACTAAACACAGATATCCCATTTATCTCATTTAACACAGAAAACTGTGTCACAACATCCCATCTAATTAAGGCATTCACCATTGTGAACAATGGTGCTTTGGTATGCTAATGAAAAGGTTAAATGCATTAAATGAGTTAAGATAACTTTAGATAACGCAGTTTCTTCAATTAACCATGAGTCATGACGCATTTATCTCACAAATCCAAGTGGCTTCATCTGTATATACTACAGACTATTTATACTACAGACTATATATATACTACTGACTATTTATACTACTGACTATATATACTACAGACTATACTACAGACTATATATATGGAGAGGGAAAGGCATCTTGAGAAAGGTTCTAAACTCCGAACCGAAACGTTGATGCAATGTATTTTCAATGATTTTCCAATAAATTAATTTTAATATTAACATCGGTGTGCGTGTAACCACTGGACTTCTGGATTTCACGATCTATACACAGCACCCGAGTCTGGATTTATAACGACGAGTGCGGACCTTAATGGTGGATATATATATATATATATATATATATATATATATATACTACAGACTATACTACAAACTATACTACAGACTACATATACTACAGACTATATATACTACAGACTATTTGTACTACAGACTAAATATACCACAGACTATATATAGGACAAGACAGAGACAGTAGGACAAGACAGAGACAGTAGGACAAGAGGGAGACAGTAGGACAAGATGGAGACAGTAGGACAAGATGGAGACAGTAGGACAAGATGGAGACAGTAGGACAAGATGGAGACAGTAGGACAAGATGGAGACAGTAGGACAAGATGGAGACAGTAGGGCAAGATGGAGACAGTAGGACAAGATGGAGACAGTAGGACAAGATAGAGACAGTAGGGCAAGATGGAGACAGTAGGACAAGATGGAGACAGTAGGACAAGATGGAGACAGTAGGGCAAGATGGAGACAGTAGGACAAGATGGAGACAGTAGGAGAAGATGGAGACAGTAGGTCAAGACTGAGACAGTAGGACAAGAGGGAGACAGTAGGACAAGATGGAGACAGTAGGACAAGATGGAGACAGTAGGACAAGATAGAGACAGTAGGGCAAGATGGAGACAGTAGGACAAGATGGAGACAGTAGGACAAGATGGAGACAGTAGGACAAGATGGAGACAGTAGGACAAGATGGAGACAGTAGGAGAAGATGGAGACAGTAGGTCAAGACTGAGACAGTAGGACAAGAGGGAGAACAGTAGGACAAGATGGAGACAGTAGGACAAGATGGAGACAGTAGGACAAGATGGAGACAGTAGGACAAGATGGAGACAGTAGGACAAGATGGAGACAGTAGGCAAGATGGAGACAGTAGGACAAGATGGAGACAGTAGGACAAGATAGAGACAGTAGGGCAAGATGGAGACAGTAGGACAAGATGGAGACAGTAGGACAAGATAGAGACAGTAGGGCAAGATGGAGACAGTAGGACAAGATGGAGACAGTAGGACAAGATGGAGACAGTAGGACAAGATGGAGACAGTAGGACAAGATGGAGACAGTAGGAGAAGATGGAGACAGTAGGTCAAGACTGAGACAGTAGGACAAGATAGAGACAGTAGGGCAAGACGGTGACAGTAGGTCAAGATGGAGACAGTAGGGCAAGATAGAGACAGGAGGACAAGATGGAGATAGTAGGGCAAGATAGAGACAGTAGGACAAGATGGAGACAATAGACAAGATGACTATAGTAAAGCAGAGCAAGATGGAGACAGGGAAAATGGAGAGTCTGGTAAAGTGGAGATAGTAGGGCAAGATGGAGACAGTAAGACCAGATGGAGACTGTAGGAGCAGATGAAGACAGTAGGACAAGATGGAGACAGTAGGAGAAGATGGAGACAGTAGGGCAAGACTGAGACAGTAGGACAAGATGGAGATAGTAGGGCAAGATGGAGATAGTAGGGCAAGATGGAGACAGTAGGGCAAGACGGAGACAGTAGGGCAAGATAGAGACAGTAGGGCAAGATGGAGATAGTAGGGCAAGATAGAGACAGTAGGGCAAGATGGAGACAGTAGGACAAGATGGCGACAGTAGGACAAGGCAGAGACAGCAGGAGAAGATGGAGACAGAAGGGCAATAAACAGAAACTGTTCACTTAAATTGTTCCAGACTATATATAATACAGACTATATATACTACAGACTATACTACAGACTATACTACAGACTATATATACTACAGACTATATATAGGACAAGACAGAGACAGTAGGACAAGACTGAGACAGTAGGACAAGAGGGAGACAGTAGGACAAGATGGAGACAGTAGGGCAAGATGGAGACAGTAGGACAAGATGGAGACAGTAGGTCAAGACTGAGACAGTAGGACAAGATAGAGACAGTAGGGCAAGATAGAGACAGTAGGCCAAGATGGAGACAGTAGGACAAGATGGAGACAGTAGGACAAGATGGAGACAGTAGGGCAAGATGGAGACAGTAGGACAAGATGGAGACAGTAGGACAAGATGGAGACAGTAGGGCAAGATGGAGACAGTAGGACAAGATGGAGACAGTAGGACAAGATGGAGACAGTAGGGCAAGATGGAGACAGTAGGACAAGATGGAGACAGCAGGACAAGATGGAGACAGTAGGACAAGATGGAGACAGTAGGGCAAGATGGAGACAGTAGGGCAAGATGGAGTCAGTAGGACAAGATGACTATAGTAAAGCAGAGCAAGATGGAGACAGGGAAAATGGAGAGTCTGGTAAAGTGGAGACAGTAGGGCAAGATGGAGACAGTTAGACCAGATGGAGACTGTAGGACCAGATGGAGACTGTAGGACCAGATGGAGACAGTAGGACAAGATGGAGACAGTAGGTCAAGACTGAGACAGTAGGACAAGATGGAGACAGTAGGGCAAGATGGTGACAGTAGGTCAAGATGGAGACAGTAGGGCAAGATAGAGACAGTAGGACAAGATGGAGACAGTAGGGCAAGATAGAGACAGTAGGACAAGATGGAGACAATAGGACAAGATGACTATAGTAAAGCAGAGCAAGATGGAGACAGGGAAAATGGAGAGTCTGGTAAAGTGGAGACAGTAGGGCAAGATGGAGACAGTAAGACCAGATGGAGACAGTAGGAGAAGATGGAGACAGTAGGTCAAGACTGAGACAGTAGGACAAGATGGAGATAGTAGGGCAAGATAGAGACAGTAGGGCAAGATGGAGATAGTAGGGCAAGATAGAGACAGTAGGGCAAGATGGAGACAGTAGGACAAGATGGCGACAGTAGGACAAGGCAGAGACAGCAGGAGAAGATGGAGACAGAAGGGCAATAAACAGAAACTGTTCACTTAAATTGTTCCAGACTATATATAATACAGACTATATATACTACAGACTATATATAATACAGACTTTATACACTACAGACTATATATAGGACAAGACATAGACAGTAGGACAAGACTGAGACAGTAGGACAAGACAGAGGCAGTAGGATAAGACTGAGACAGTAGGACAAGATGGAGACAGTAGGACAAGATGGAGACAGTAGGACAAGATGGAGACAGTAGGACAAGATGGAAACAGTAGGACAAGATGGAGACAGTAGGGCAAGATGGAGACAGTAGGACAAGATGGAGACAGTAGGGCAAGATGGTGACAGTAGGTCAAGATGGAGACAGTAGGACAAGATGGAGACAGTAGGACAAGATGGAGACAGTAGGACAAGGCAGAGACAGTAGGACAAGATGGAGACAGTAGGACAAGGCAGAGACAGCAGGAGAAGATGGAGACAGAAGGGCAATAAACAGAAACTGTTCCCCCAAATTGTTCCACAAAGTAGGAAGCATGGAATTGTCAGGAATATCTCTATAACTTCAAGGTTTGACTGGAACCAAAGGCCCATACCGACAAAACAGCCCCAGCCCATTATCCAGAGCAAAGACTGAGATATCAGAGGGGGTGTCTGGAGATTGTGGTTATTTAGTGGATTTGGTACATCAGTTGAGTCTGTGGTTCTTGTCGGGTTCTGGACACATCACTGTTTGTTTGGTCTCAGGAGCCAACGTTGTGGGCAGAGAAACAATGAATCTTCTCTTATGTCCAATCAAATTCCTGTGTTTTGGATTCAAACCCCTCCCCCACACGCACAGCTGCGATTTATTCCCAATAAGACGGTGACTTTATTATCAGGGAAATTAATTGCCCTTTGTTTCCTGAACAATAAAAGTAGAGTTGGGGGGGGGGGCCTCGCAGACCCCCATAGACTAAATGCCTATTACAAGATGATAACGGTGGGGGGGGGAACCCGCAGAGACGGAAGAGTTAAATTATGCGACTTATCTTTGCGGCCGCAGTCATTTTATGTTGAAGAAAGGGGGGGGGGCTTGAGTAGGATTTTCATGGAGTTTTTGGTTGTGAGCCTAATTGTCTTTTTCCAAGAACTGACAGTTTGTGCTGGTTACACCCAGGTGCCCCCCTATTAACTGCCATTTACTGCGCCTATTAACTGCCATTATCTCTAGAGCTTCTCCCGATCCAGTCATTTTCCCTTCACTCCCATTGGGTGTCACCCCCCCAGGAGCAGGTTTTTATTCTATTCACATTCCCCCCCCCCCATATCACATACATTAGTCCATAACAGCTGTTAACCCTTTAGAGCCGGCAGCATTGTAATTGTAACAATACTCTAGTAACTGGCTCACCTGCAACACTGGGGCATGAGGAGAGAACAGGCCAATCTGTAGAGTCTGCGGGGCTGCTGGAACATGCCATAGACACTCACTATTTAGTGGGCTGCTGGGGGCTGTTTAAAGGGATACTGTCATGGGAAAAAATGTTTTCATCAGTTAATAGTGCTGCTCCACAGATTTTGGTATATTCAATTTTGAAATCAGACATGGGGCTAGACATATTGTCAGTTTCCCAGCTGCCCCCAGTCATGTGACTTGTGCTCTGATAAACTTCAATCACTCTTTACTGCTGTGCTGCAAGTTGGAATGCTATCATCCCCTCCCCAGCAATGGGAAGGTAATCAGATAGCAGCTCCCTAACATAAACCTGTGCAGGGCCTTGGGTCACTCACACTCCAAATGTCCTGAGGCCTCGCACAATATCCTCAGGGCTTGTCCCATGGTGGAACAGGAGCTATTGCAGTCTGGGGAGTCAAAGCAGCAAGTGCCCAAAACTCAGGAAGAAATGCAGGAGGAAGTGCATGTGGGACAGGAGGAAGTGCAGGAGGGGCGGGAGGAAGTGCAGGTGGGACAGGAGGAAGTGCAGGAGAGACAGGAGGAAGTGCAGGTGGGACAGGAGGAAGTGCAGGAGGGGCGGGAGGAAGTGCAGGTGGGACAGGAGGAAGTGCAGGAGGGGCAGGAGGAAGTGCAGGAGGGGCGGGAGGAAGTGCAGGTGGGACAGGAGGAAGTGCAGGAGGGTCAGGAGGAAGTGCAGGAGAGACAGGAGGAAGTGCAGGTGGGGCAGGAGGAAGTGCAGGTGGGACAGGAGGAAGTGCAGGAGGGGCGGGAGGAATGCAGGAGAGACAGGAGGAAGTACAGGAGGGGCAGGAGGAAGTGCAGGAGAGACAGGAGGAAGTGCAGGAGGGGCAGGAGGAAGTGCAGGAGAGGCAGGAGGAAGTGCAGGTGGGACAGGAGGAAGTGCAGGTGGGACAGGAGGAAGTGCAGGAGGGGCAGGAGGAATGCAGGAGAGACAGGAGGAAGTACAGGAGGGGCAGGAGGAAGTGCAGGAGAGACAGGAGGAAGTGCAGGAGGGGCAGGAGGAAGTGCAGGTGGGACAGGAGGAAGTGCAGGTGGGACAGGAGGAAGTGCAGGAGAGACAGGAGGAAGTGCAGGAGGGGTAGGAGAAAGTGCAGGAGAGGCAGGAGGAAGTGCAGGAATGGCAAGAGGAAGTGCAGAAGGGGCAGGAGGAACTGAAGGAGGGGCAGGAGGAAGTGCAGGAGGGGCAGGAGGAAGTGCAGAAGGGGCAGGAGGAACTGAAGGAGGGTCAGGAGGAAGTGCAGGAGGGGCAGGAGGAAGTGCAGAAGGGGCAGGAGGAACTGAAGGAGGGGCAGGAGGAAGTGCAGGAGGGGCAGGAGGAAGTGCAGGAGGGGCAGGAGGAAGTGCAGGAGGGGCAGGAGGAAGTGCAGGAAGGGCAGGAGGAAGTGCAGAAGGGTCAGGAGGAACTGAAGGAGGGGCAGGAGGAAGTGCAGGAGAGACAGGAGGAAGTGCAGGAGAGACAGAAGGAAGTGCAGGAGGGGCAGGAGGAAGGGCAGGAAGGGCAGGAGGAAGTGCAGAATGGGCAGGAGGAACTGAAGGAGGGGCAGGAGGAAGTGCAGGAGGGGCAGGAAGAAGTGCAGGAGGAAGTGCAGGAGGGGCAGGAGGAACTGAAGGAGGGGCAGGAGGAAGTGCAGGTGGGACAGGAGGAAGTAAGTGTGGTGCAGAGAGAACAGGAAACCCCTAGGGAGAAGAGCAGCATAGAGAGGAGAGAGGAAGGCGACACAGAGATGAAGGAGGTCAGGGTTGAAGTAACCAGAGCAGTAGTAGAAGGTTAGTTGTGGCAGAAGGTGAGAAACAAAAGAAGGAAGAAGAGATTTACATCCAAGGCAAAACCAATGACCTCCAATAGAACTTCTTTTTTCAACAGTTGGGGAGAGATGAGGGAACAGGAGGAAGAGGAACTAAAACGGTTGGAGAGAGACAAAAGCAGAGACACAGAGGTGGGGGGTTCTGAGGAGGAAAGAAATGGTGATGGGCAGTTGGGGGGCACTTTAGACTCCCCTGTAAAACAACAAGTCTCAGGAGGCTGAAAGAGGATTCTGGGAAGAAAAAGAAGGGAAAGTTGGAGGTTTCAAGTGAAGGGCAAAGTTTCTTCTTAGAAGAGGATGAGGGATCCCCAGGAATGAGTGGGGTTCAGGAGGAAAGATCAGGAGAACGGGGAACATCAGCAGCTAAATCTCTGAAACCGTAAAAGTAAATGGATTGAGGAATAGAAAGTTCCCTAACTTTAATGATAATATTGAAGGTTACAGATTGATTATTTGATTTGTTGTTATTTTTAAGTGTAGTATTTTAACAGCTGCCTGGTAGATCTAAGAACAACACTCAATAGTAAAAATCCAGGTCCCACTGAGACACATTCAGTTCCATTGAGTAGGAGAAACAACAGCCTGCCAGAAAGCAGTTCCATTGTGCAGTACTGGCTCTTTCTGAAATCACATGACCAGGCAAAATGACCTGAGATGCACCTACACACCAATATTACAACTAAATACACTTGCTGCTTCAGGAATGACATTTTATATTGTACAGTGAATTATTCGCAGTGTCATTTAGAAATAAAAACGTAGGACGGAATCCCTGTACTTGTAATGCCAAGGTCTATGTCTGTGTTGAAGAGCCTGGTTTCTGTATTCTGCTTCTGTTCCTATAAAAAATAATGTTACTCCGTTCCTATAAATACTCTTATAGGGTGACAATGTTACTGGGTTAGAAATACGTTGTTACTTTATCCTGCTGTTATTGGGATGCAGAGGGTACGGGGAGTTGTCGGCCCAGGAGAAGCCCTGGCTAATGATTGCAGCAGCACTGGGGTTGGTTCATTTCAAGGTTCTGCGGTTGGGTCAGATCCAACAGAGACTCACACACACTCGCCCAGATCCGGCCAATTAGCGGCTCCAGAGAGAGGGGATTTATCTGTGTAAGTCCCTGTGTCACAGGCACAACTCTAAGTCCGAGGATTATCCAGCACTTGTCATCCAGCAGAGCGACCCCTGAATGTCACATCCCCTGGGTCAGTAGCCCAACTTGCCCGGCCGTTGTGGAAGGACCAGTAGCCATGCCTCTGAGCCGCTCCCTGTCTGTCTCCTCTCTCAATGGCCTCCCCCTGTGGCAGGATGAAGATTTGCCCCTACAGGACCTGCTGCTCTTCGAGGTGGCCTGGGAGGTCACTAACAAAGGTCTGGAACCCCCAATTTATGCTTTTTATAGACCAGGGCTACTTACCTACACTACTTACCTGCCCCCTTTTGTGCACCTGTAGGGATAGCCTCCCACCAGCCCAACGATCCCTCTGCAACTGGTAGTAATGATAATATCTATTAATATACGTCTGTAGTTCTCCTATATCTCTAGTTCAAATAGAATAAAATGAGTGCATTTATAAGATATATCTCAATTAGAGATGGAGTACTTCCCCTTTAGTTTCCTGTTCCCTCTCTGTATAACAAACAGTATTGATACAGATTATTCTACTTTATTTATCAGCTTATTTCTAATCATGAGAGACAGTAGGAGCTGCCATATTGCTTTCTCAGTGTGAAGACTCCTGAAAGCCAGTAGCCAAAATCCTGTGCAGAGGTCGCAGAATTCCAGCTTCTTCCAAGCCATATCTCTCCCGTTATTTTACTAATCGAGAAAAGCTCCCTCGGTTTCAGAAGCATGGGTGTACTTCCCCTTTAATCTCCCTTGGAAGCACCACTATGGGAGAAAGGCGCCGAGATCAGTTGATGGAGTTAATGATTCCCCGGGGTCTGTTGACAGAAATGTAGGAGCAAGGGGTACGGCAGTTATTTCTAATGGGATCGGCCAGTTCAGAGACTGAGGAGGAGGCAAAGGGCGAATGTTATTTGGGAGAATATTTGGGTTGAGCAACAGGCAGTGGATTTAGTTCAATGAGGCAGTGACAGGATTGGACCACAAGGGGGCAGCACAGAACCAGCAAAGATTCTGTTGTGTTTTTATTCCCACGGCAGGGGGACAGACACCCCAATAAATATTATATAACTATAGGGGGACCCAGGGACGACCCACAAGCCCACCCTCGTGAAAAATCTCTATCCCACAGAGCTCACACTTCCTCGCCAATTGAAAGCAGTGATTGAAGGATGTGCTGCTCCTGAGCTCCTGTTGTCAGGCTAACGACGAGTCTCTGTGTTTGTTACAGTGGGGGGAATTTACACCGTTATCCAGACCAAAGCCAAGGTGACGGCGGACGAGTGGGGGGACAATTACTTCCTGATGGGGCCCTACATGGAGCACAACGTCAGGACTCAGGTGGAGATTTGTGACCCCCCCAACGGCCACATCCGAAAAGCCATCGATGTCCTGCAGTCCCAGGGGTGTCAGGTACCGAAATCTCATTCCTATGGGAACGAAAAACTTTCCTATGGGATTATGGGGCCGATTTGCTCTTCTGATGCTTTATTGGTGCAACGAGCACAGGAGGGACAGAAACGTCACGAACAGCAGGAACCGACATCCTATTAACTTCTTTACCCACAATAATCTCATCCTCCTGCCTAATCCCTGCACCCACCTCACAGGCAGAAAACTATGGTACATAGGGATTCCCTGTACTAAGCACAATTCAGCAGGAACAGTCCCTAAGTTTGCTCATAGTCTGTACAGAGAGATCCCATAAAACTATGGCAGCATAGGTATTCCCCTGTACTAAGCACAATTCAGCAGGAACAGTCCCTAAGTTTGCTCATAGTCTGTACAGGGAGATCCCATAAAACTATGGTACATAGGTATTCCCTGTACTAAGCACAATTCAGCAGGAACAGTCCCCTAAGTTTGCTCATAGTCTGTACAGAGAGATCCCATAAAACTATGGTACATAGGTATTCCCTGTACTAAGCACAATTCAGCAGGAACAGTCCCTAAGTTTGCTCATAGTCTGTACAGAGAAATCCCATAAAACTATGGCAGCATAGGTATTCCCTGTACTAAGCACAATTCAGCAGGAACAGCCCCTACGTTTGCTCATAGTCTGTACAGAGAGATCCCATAAAACTATGGCAGCATAGGTATTCCCTGTACTAAGCACAATTCAGCAGGAACAGTCCCTAAGTTTGTTCATAGTCTGTACAGAGAGATCCCATAAAACTATGGTACATAGGTATTCCCTGTACTAAGCACAATTCAGCAGGAACAGTCCCCTAAGTTTGCTCATAGTCTGTACAGAGAGATCCCATAAAACTATGGTACATAGGTATTCCCTGTACTAAGCACAATTCAGCAGGAACAGTCCCTAAGTTTGCTCATAGTCTGTACAGAGAGATCCCATAAAACTATGGCAGCATAGGTATTCCTCTGTACTAAGCACAATTCAGCAGGAACAGCCCCTAAGTTTGCTCATAGTCTGTACAGAGAGATCCCATAAAACTATGGTACATAGGTATTCCCTGTACTAAGCACAATTCAGCAGGAACAGTCCCCTAAATTTGCTCATAGTCTGTACAGAGAGATCCCATAAAACTATGGTACATAGGTATTCCCTGTACTAAGCACAATTCAGCAGGAACAGTCCCCTAAGTTTGCTCATAGTCTGTACAGAGAGATCCCATAAAACTATGGCAGCATAGGTATTCCCTGTACTAAGCACAATTCAGCAGGAACAGTCCCTAAGTTTGCTCATAGTCTGTACAGAGAGATCCCATAAAACTATGGCACATAGGTATTCCCTGTACTAAGCACAATTCAGCAGGAACAGTCCCTAAGTTTGCTCATAGTCTGTACAGAGAGATCCCATAAAACTATGGCAGCATAGGTATTCCCTGTACTAAGCACAATTCAGCAGGAACAGCCCCTAAGTTTGCTCATAGTCTGTACAGAGAGATCCCATAAAACTATGGTACATAGGTATCCCCTGTACTAAGCACAATTCAGCAGGAACAGTCCCCCAATAAAACATTGGCAGTATAAGGTAAGAGATAAGTAATAGCTGTAAATGGGGCTGTGAGTAAGAGCTGTGAGTGAGGATGTGAGTGCTATGAGTGAGGATTTGAGTGAGGATTTGAGTGAGGATGTGAGTGAGATGTGAGTGGGACATTACATGAAACACAGAGAGAAGTGGGTTGGGCTACATGAAGGGGACAACAGAAAGTCAAGAGGGAGGAGTCAAATGTTACCATTCCCACTGTGATTGGTTGCTTGGTGAGTTCTGTAGTGCAAGGAAATGGGGTGCATCCCTAATGTAGTGATGGGATATAAAATGAACCCCAGTTACCCCTTCAAATGTAGTCAGGATAAGAATGTAGGAGAGCAAAGCTACAAGAACCAGTGCACTGGTATAGTCTGAGGGCAGATACATTCAATAGCTTTAAGGAAGGGCCGGGTGCCTCTTTATAAGATTGGAGGTGTGTCTCTTTTACCAGCTGAATGTACCATGTGACTCAGTGTCCGTATCCCCGCCCACAGTGCTTGTCTATTGGCAGGTGTATTTCGGGAGGTGGCTGATTGAAGGAAACCCATATGTGGTTCTGTTTGACATTGGGTCGGCGGCCTGGAATTTGGACAGGTGGAAAGGGGAATTCTGGGACTGCTGCACCGTGGGGATTCCCTACAATGACCGGGAAGCCAATGACGCCCTCATATTTGGATCTCTCACCGCCTGGTTCCTAAAAGAGGTACAGAAAGTCTGGCTGTGGGCAGGGCATTAATATTGTATTATATTATTATTATTATTATTATATTCCTATTTATTATTATTATTATTATTATTATTATTATTATTATTATTATTATTATTATTATTATTATATTAATATTATTATCAGTAGGAATGCTCTGGGCACAGTCAGTTACATCCCCAAATCCCTGCTTGTGAGTGACAGGGACTGAATTCCATTTATCCCTAAATCCTTTGCTCTTCAGCTCCTGTGAGTAGAGATGTGAGAAGCTGTGAGTAGGTCTTGCTACTTACTACTAATAGTTCCTGCGTCACAGGTTGGGATGTGTAACTTGTGATGGGAGGAATCAGCCTCATCTGCGGATTTGTACAATTAGATTAAAGGATTAGCGGCTTCTTCTATTTAATTCATTATGGCTGACGAGTTCAATTCTTCAACGACTTTAAAGGAGAACTAAAGCCTAACTAAAGAAGTAGGTAGAAATGTTGTATTTTGTGCTTCTGTACCAGCCCAAAGCAACCACAGCCCTTTAGCAGTAAAGATCTGTGTCTCCAAAGATGCCCCAGTAGCTCCCCATCTTCTTTTCTGCTGATTCACTGATTCACATGCTCTGTGCTGCTGTCACTTACTGAGCTTAGGGAGCCACTCACAATATACAGTACACATAGAATAGAAATGTCACAATATAAGGCTGATTAGTAATTAATACACATAATTACTACATGGCAGCAGCACAGAAACCAGTGCAATTAGCATCAGAATGGAATAATCAGCAAACCTGTAGCATCAGCTTATATTACAGCCAGGGAAGCTCATTTTCTGCTGGATAATTAGTGACGAGCCCTAAGCTTAGCTTCTCAACAGCCAATCAGAGCCCACTGAGCATGTGAGTGTCACAGACACTTTCCAAGATGGTGACCCCCTGTGACAAGTTTGAAGTCCTGGATCATTGCTGCTATTGACAAGCTCAAACTTTAGCCTCCTGCAATAAGTTCACTATAGAAAATAGGACATTTTTAGCCACATTCATTCTTAGGGTTTAGTTCTCCTTTATGAATGATTCACTTGTCTCTCAGAAATGTCTCATCCATCAACAGAGGTGTTTCAGCTCCCCAAATTCTTGTGGCTGACACACTATAACCTCCAGCCTTTGTCTATGATTGGTGCAAAGGCAAGATGGAGACAGTAGGACAAGATGGAGACAGTAGGACAAGATGGAGACAGTAGAACTAGATGGAGACAGTAGGGCAAGATGGAGACAGTAGGACAAGATGGAGACAGTAGGACCAGATGGAGACAGTAGGACAAGATGGAGACAGTAGGACAAGATGGAGACAGTAGGACTAGATGGAGACAGTAGGGCAAGATGGAGACAGTAGGACAAGATGGAGACAGTAGGACTAGATGGAGACAGTAGGGCAAGATGGAGACAGTAGGACAAGATGGAGACAGTAGGACAAGATGGAGACAGTAAGACCAGATGGAGACAGTAGGACAAGATGGAGACAGTAGGACAAGATGGAGACAGTAGGACAAGATGGAGACAGTAGGACTAGATGGAGACAGTAGGGCAAGATGGAGACAGTAGGACAAGATGGAGACAGTAGGACAAGATGGAGACATTAGGACTAGATGGAGACAGTAGGACAAGATGGAGACAGTAGGACAAGATGGAGACAGTAGGGCAAGATGGAAACAGT